>NW_003852504.1:4923041-4928467 GCF_000181295.1 Otolemur garnettii | reverse complement strand
AAAAAAAAAAAAAAAAAGAATTCTTAAACATTTAAAAATACGTATCAGTCTCGGCACCTGTAGCTCAGTGGTTAGGGCGCTGGCCACATACACCAGGGCTGGCAGGTTCGAACCTGGCCCAGGCCTGCTAAACAACAATGACAACTACAAAAAAAAATAGTTGGGTGTTATGATGGGTGCCTGCAGTCCCAGCTATTTGGAAGGCTGAGGCAAGAGAATTGCCTAAGCTCAAGAGTGTGAGGTTGTTTTGAGCTGTGATGCCACAGCACTCTACTGAGGGTGACATAGTGAGACTCTGTCTCAAAAAAAAATGAAAACATGTATCAATTACTAAGATTTTTTAAAATAAAAGCAATAGAAGCAATCCACTTTATGTTTGCCATCTAAACCCAGAAATCTTTAATATGTTGTTGTGTGCCGGGTGTGGTGGCTCACTCCTGTAATCCTAGTACTCTGGGAGGCTGAGACAGGAGGATTGCTTGAGCTCAAGAGTTTGAGACCAGCCTAAGTAAGAATGAGATCCCATTTCTACTAAAACCAGAAAAAATAGCAGGGCATTGTGGTAGGCATTTATAGTTCCAGCTACTTGGGAGGCTGAGACAGGAGGATCATTCGAGGTTTCTGTGAGCTAGGCTGATGCCGTGGCACTTTAGTAGCCTGGGTGACAGAGTGAGACTCCATCTCCCCCCACGAAAAATATTATTGTGTTATCCTGTAGTCCTTCCTTTGCAGAGTTATAATTATTCATGTATTTTCATAACTCTTCTGTGCATCCAATTTTTTATTTTTTCCACTAAACATAATATAGAATCTCCCGGTTATTATTTTATTTTTATAATCTGCATTTTTCATTTCTTTAAAAAATAGCATTGTGTTCTTTCTGATTATAAAAGTGGTTTTTTTTTTCTTACTAAAGAGAATTCAACATTTCTAAATGCCTAAAAAAGGGACTAAAGAATAAACTTTAATTTCCCCATACCGAATCACTTCAAGGCTCTTTCTCATTTTTAAGATACTTTTAAATATTTTCATATATTTCCTTTTAGGGTTGTTTTCCTTATACCTGCGTATATTTTTCTTTCTGCAAAATTGGGATCACAGTCTTCATACAATATTTTGATCATGCTTTTTAGACTTCTAGCATTATAAACAGTTTCTTTTGCCATTAACTCACCATTTTTAATTGTTATGTGATATTATAGCATATAAAGAACCATCATTTGTCTAACTCATTAATTTTGAACTTGCACTTTCCTTCCAGGTTTTTCATTTTTGAAAACACTGTTTCAATAAGCACTTTTGCAAATAAGCTTCTTGCCAAATTTCTGATTATTACCTTAGGATACGTTCCTAAAGAATGATTTATTGGGCCAAAGCCATGAACTTTGAAGAGACCCTTTATAGATATTGCTAAATTGCTTCCAGAGTGGTCGTCTCAGTTTATTTTCCCACCTACAAGATATAAGGGGATTTAAAGGTACCTGTTCATGTTAATGACCACAAACATTTGGCAGCTGGACAGGAGATTATTAAAGTATTTCTCTACTCTTTCCAGTCAATTTCTTTTCTTTCTTTCTTTTTTTTTTTTTTTGAGACAGAGTCTCAAGCTGTCACCCCGGGTAGAGTGCTGTAGCGTCACAGCTCACAGCAACCTCCAACTCTTGGGCTTAAGTGATCCTCTTGCTTAATTTTTTCTATTTTCAGTAGAGATGGTGTCTCAGTTTTGCTCAGGCTGGTCTTGAACTGGTGAGCTCAAGCAATCCACCCACTTTGCCTCCCAGAGTAATAGGATTACTTGGAGTTAACTACCGTGCCTGACCTGTTTCTTTCCAGTCTAGTCTTGATATAAATAAGGCTGTCACAAACATCTCTGGAGCCTGGCAGGGAGACTCCGGACTTGGATTGAATTTCTGTTTCACCTAATAGCTGTGTGGGACCTTGTGCATTTGAACCTCAGTTTCATTATCTGTAAAATGTACAAATAATGGGTGCCTCAAACAATTGTAAATGGGGGTGACTACTGCCTTGGATCAAAATGTTGGCATTGCTCTTTGTATTTTGATTTTCCTCAGTTTGCCATTTAATAAAATCGTTTGATCTATAATCAGTTTTGATTATAGTATCACTAGGCTTTTTCCGGTTCTGAGGTGCTATGAATTAAAATGGAGAAAGTTGTAGAAATCGCAGAGAAGTATCAACCTTCCAATATTTCCTTGTTATGTTTCGGCTCTTGAAATGTGATTAAGAGAGTTTCTTAAAAGGCAGAGTGCAGGTGGAATACGTGGGTTCACTTATTGTATCATGTGAAATCATTTTCATTTTTCTGCACTCCTGGGTAAAGAATGAAAAGTAATCAATGTAGGAACTTCAAATATAACAAAGATAAATTGTCCTTTACTCATATTCCAATGTCTTTGTAAAACTTTGTTTATCTCATTTCTCCTCTTTAGCTACTTTCCATAAAACCAATTTAAATAAAATTCACAGAAAGCCAGTTCTTTGTGTAGGCACAATATGTATTAGTCACTGAATGCCCAGGTAGAGTGCAACAGAAGCCTGGGGAAGTGGTAATTGTTCCTTAACAAGACAGTCTTGGGAGCTCCCCAACGCATCAAACTTGCTGTTTCCCTTTCCTGGCCTCCCTTTTTTGAGACAGAGTCTCACTATGTCGCCATCGGTAGAGTACCATGGCATCACAGCTCAAAGCAACCTCACCTCAAACTCTTGGGCTCAAGCAATTCTCTTGCTTCAGCCTCCCAAGTAGCTGGGACTATAGGCGCCCACCACAATGCCCGGCTATTTTTTGGTTGTAGTTGGCACTGTTTGGCAGGCCTGGGCTGGGTTCAAACCCGCCAGCCCCTGTATATGGGGCTGGCGACCTAATCACTGAGCTACAGGTGGCCTCCCATTAAAGGATACTTCCCAAGATGCTTATTGCCTTCCTTGAACTCAAGGAAGCATGTAGATTGTTTAATCTCACGTGACCCAAATCTGGCTGTGCATCCAAATCACCTGGGGTGAATGTGTGTGTGTGTCTGAGAAAATACCGATCCCCAGGACCAACTGCCCAGATATTCATGAGTGGGATGGGACCTGTAAGAGCATTTCCACCAGTTTTCCAGGTGATTCCATGCAACAGATCCATGGACCAGCACTCGGTAGCTATTGACAAATCACACATTTTACAGATGAGCAAAGTGAGTACAAGAAAGCCTAAACAGACTTGCTCAAGGTCACGTGGTTGTGCCTCCAGTGAGGATTAAAAGAACTCTTTGTTTCTTCCAACTGGATGATAAATGAAACAGCTATAAAATCGTCAAACCTCAAGTGGGAGGCTGCAACCCGAAACACAGCCTTCCGGGAGAGACAAAACTGGAGAAGTCTGACATGGGAGAAGAGGAAGAAACAAAATGTTTATTTAACATTTCACTTGGAAAGAATCTGAAATTCACCCCCCCCCAAATTTTGCTCATTTGGATGACTGGCCTAAATTCTGTTTTGGCTAGCTTTCTTGACCCCACCTTGAACTTCATGGGTTTTATATACTGTTATGGGGCAGAGAACCTTTTGGCAATAATTGTTTGGCAACATCTGATATCAGTGGAATATTTATTTGTTTATTTATTTATTTTGAGACAGAGTCTCACTTTGTCACCCTCGGTAGAGTGCTGTGGCATTGCAGCTCACAGCAAACTCAAACTCCTGGGCTCAAGCGATTCTCCCTCCTGAGAAGCTGGGACTATAGTCACCCACCACAACACCCGGCTAGTTTTTCAATTTTTTAAACTGATAAAAATGGATACTACACTTGATCTTAGCCAAAAGGCCAAGAAGTGATAGTTTTTCTATTTTTAGTAGAGATGGGCTCTCGCTCTGAGTCAGGCTGATCTCAAACTCCTGAGCTCAAGCAATCCACCCACCTTGGCCTCCCAGAGTGCTAGGATTACAGGTGTGAGCCCCTGCCCTGCCCCTTGGAATATTTTTTTTTCCTTTTAAAATATCTTATTTTTTTTTTATTAAATGAAAGCTGTGTACATTAATGCAATCATGGGGTACAGTGTGGTGTTTTCATATACAATTTGAAATATTTTCATCAAACTGGTTAACATAGCCTTTGTGTCATTTTCTTAGTTATTATGTTAAGGGAATATTTATTAAAATGATGTGGTGACTAAATGCAAAGTGGTATCCTGAATTGAATCCTGGAGTAGAAAAAGATATTAATGGAAAAACCAGTGAAATCTGAAAAAAGTCTGTAGTTTAATTAATAGTAATGTACCAATGTTAATTTCTAGTTTTGACAAGTGTACCATTGTTATGCAACATGTTAACATTAGAGGGAACTGGATGACAGGCATACGGGAACTCTAAAACTTCCCTAGAACTATAAAATTATTCCCCCAAAATATTATTTAAAAAATAGTGTTAATGGCTCAGCACCTGTAGCTCAAGCAGCTAAGGCGTCAGCCACATACACCTGAGCTGGTGGGTTCGAATCCAGTCTTGACCCACCAAGCAACAATGACAACTATCACCAAAAAATCACTGGGTGTTGTGGTGGGCCTGTAGTCCCAGCTACTCAGGAGGCTGAGGCAAGAGGATTGCTTAAGCCCAAGAGTTTGAGGTTGCTGTGAGCAGTGACACCACGGCACTCTACCCAGGGCGACAGCTTGAGACTCTGTCTCAAAAAATAAATAAATAAACAAAATAAAAAATAGTGTTAAGTAATAACAAACCAAAGCAGTCAATGAAACAAAGTCAAATTGCTAATTAAAGTAGTGATTCCCTCTTATACTGAGAGAAAATTCATTAGGGAGATGATTACTTGATTTGCATTGTACACCATGGAATACTATACAGCCACAAAGAAAGATGGAGACCTTGCCTCCTTCATGTTTACATGGATGAAGCTGGAAAATGTCCTCCTTAGCAAAGTATCTCAAGAATGGAAGAAAAATTATCCAATGTACTCAACACTATTATGAAACTAATTGTTAGCTATCTTAGGAAAGCTACAATCCAAATGGAGCCCTAGACTATGGGGAAAGGGGAGGGGGGAGGAGAGGGGAGGATGGGTGAAGAGAATTATATTGTGGGGATCACGCCTATAATTTATTCTATTAGGGTACATGTGAATTTGTCTAAAGGTTGAATATAAATGTCTTAACACAACAATTATGAGAAAGACATGATGGCTATGTTAGCCAGTTGGATGAGAGTTTTCCAAACTGCATATGGAAGCAACACACTGTATCCTGTGATAGAATTAATGTACACAATTATGATCTAATAAAAAATAAATTAAATTTAAAAAAAAGTTACTTAGGAGAAGGCTTGGCGCCTGTGGCTCAAACGGCCAAGGCGGCAGCCACATACATCTGAGCTGGCGGGTTTGAATCCAGCCCAGGCCCACCAAACAACAATGA
>NW_003852504.1:4883512-4921813 GCF_000181295.1 Otolemur garnettii | reverse complement strand
AAAAAAAAAAAAAAAAATGTGGAAAGGTGAGCTGCTCTTATTGGGCTGAATTGGCCTACGTGAAGGAGGGGCCCTCACGCCGTGATACAGGATGTGAGGAGACTCAAAAGTCTTCCAACCTCATGTCTTCCTCCCATCTTCCTGCCACAGCATCCGAAGCATCTCCACAGTTCATTCTCCTTCAGTAAACATGTACTGACTACATTAATAGGAACAGCTAACTTTTGGGGAATGCGAGATGAGAGGGAGCGACGATGGGTGCATTTTGGGTCAGCACGGTGGGAGAGATATGCAGAGGGGCAGGGTGAGGCCCTTCAGAGGCACTTCTGAGGTTGAGAAGCCCTCGGAGGTGAAGGATACACTGTTGTGAGGGAGACAGCCAAGAAGGGGGAGGGTCACTGATCCAGTAGGATCCCAAGGACACAGGAGCTGAGGGAGAGGCAGCCATTGTTCCAGGTGGGGTTGGGTACCTTTGGGGAGAGAGGTGCCACATGGACCTGTTCCTCTGAGAACATCCCTTCTCCTTCCTGTTCTGTGCTTCTTTCTGTCTCCCAGTTTCTGCGTAAGACAGGTGGGCTCAAATTGTCCCTGTGGTCTAGGATAGAAAAGACTCGGGGTAGCTTGGGGCAGCTCGAAATCATTGTCTACCCGGTGTGTGTCAGAGGGTGGAGGCCAAGACAAAGGTCTCCCTGGTTCCCATTCCGGCCCTGCTTAAGATCAGCAGGTGTGATGTCACCAAGGGCCTCTGCCTTCAGTCTTTTTACTAACACCACAAAATCGCATTATCCCATTGATCATTAGATTACCTTCTCTAGCATCATAATCACAATTGTATACCCACAAACACGTCACCATTCACTTAGCGTAATCAGTTCTAATGACACATGCATCAGTTTCTTTCATAAATCACGTGCTTTTATGCGATAATGGAGGGGAAACATCTAACTTTGATGTAAGACAAATAAAAAGTAAATGCACTTGTTCTTTAAATGTATTTTTTTTTTTTTGGCTTATCATGTCCATGACTTAAAGGGGAAAGAATATATTTTGACTTCTCGTTCAGAACTAAATGAGGCAACAGTACAGTGGAGTTTGAAGACCGAAACATTAACTGTAATATACTGTAAACATATAATAAGCACAACTCACAAATATCATTTGACTAGAAATCAATGGTTGTGAACAGCATGTCTGATATCCTCCCAGTATATTAAGGAGGAAAATCTTAACACTGCACCATGTTGACACAAGCAGAGTTGAATTCTGAACCCTCTAGGTTGTCTGCAGAAATAGAAGAGCAATTTCTTTCATCCAGAAAACACATGTTGAATTCCTTCTATCCAACAGGCAATGCACAGAGATGGATAAAACACATACCTTAAGCAAATGGTGTGTTCTAGCTGAGGAGGCAGACGTGTATACAAGTTCATCCCTGAGATTGCTCCAAGTGCAGGATAAAGGCAACTATAAGGTGATATTGGAGCTTTGAGGAGGAAGTATTATTTCTCTCTCTCTCTCTCTCTCTCTCTGTGTGTGTGTGTGTAGAATCATAAGGTTGGGCAGAGAGTGTCACAGAGTGTGTACCGATGTGTTCGAGCGAAGTCTGTCCTGATGAATTGGAAGCCCCGGGGAGGGAGGGGGAAGGAAGACATCTTGCCTATCTTTTCTCCTTTATGGACTGCTCTCTTCTCCCTGCCCTAGGACTTATCAGTATTGCATAGGAAGCTATTTAAAATATCCCATCCCAGACTTGGCACCTGTGGCTCAAGTGGCTAAGGCGCCAGCCACATACACCTAAGGTGGCAGGTTCGAATCCAGTCCACGCCCACCAAACAACAATGATGGCTGCAACCAAAAACTAGCCAGACATTGTGGCAGGTGCTTGTGGTCCCAGCTACTTGGGAGGTGGAGGCAGGAGACTCGTTTAAGCCCAGGAGTTGGAGGTTGCTGTGAGCTGTAATGCCACGGCACTCTACCCAGGGGGACAGCTTGAGGCTCTGTCTCAAAAAAAAAAAAATATTCCATCCCTTATATTAATCTGAAATTTTAAAAAAAGAGAGAAAAAAGAAAATATGGTCCCAGGCTCCCTTTGCGACCCTTTTGGTCACATGCTCTCTGTCATATTGAACTTCTCTCATAAAATTTCTGGAACACACTCTTTTCTGGTTCCTTTCTTTTGCATGTATGATTCTCATCACCTGCAATGCTGATCTCCCTGTTTTCAGCTTGGCGAGGTGACCCCTGTTGATCTAGTACCCAGAGCAAGAGAGAACACCTTGGCAACAATCCTTAGGGCTCTCTGGGGGTGCCACCCTTTCCCCCCTGGTGGAAACACAGGTTAGTGAGCACGAGCTGTCTTCAGACTGACCTGATGGGATATCGTTCTGCCACCCAAGTCTTTTCCCGAAGGAGATGGCTTCTAGACATGTGCTCACTTCCTTCTGTAAACATTTTGAGCCCTTTTGGTTTTATCCTTCCAAAACCAACTACTGTGGGGAAACGGAGACAGAATGACACTTTCCCTTATCACAAGTAAGCAGATCATAATTTTTCTGTCACGATTTCCCCAAACCTAAGCCTTACGTTTTGTTTCTCTCTTGATCGAACTTGCATTTGGTTAATTAAGGAAAGATTTAGCCCTCCTTACAAAATCAATCTGACACCCTTCATGCTGCCCATTAAACCTTTCCTAGATGGAGACGGAACTTTGGACTAATGCCTGGTGCCTCATTCATTTCAGCTTTAATTTTAGGTGCCCCATTATGTCCACTTCGGGGTCTCATACACCAGAATTACAGCAAAATAAGTCAATGAGCGTGGAGTTCATATGATGTGCCTAGAAGAAGGCTAGAATGAAACGTCTTGAAGAAATATTAGCCTCCACTGTAATAGGGGTTCCTGCTATTAAGAATTTGTACATGATGGCTTCCACCATTGGATGAATTGCACAAATGCTAATGTCAACATCAGACATAATTTAGAAGAGATGTGGAGAAGTATTTTCTGTTTTTAAATGTCAAAACCATTTCTCATCCATCAGGTAATAATTTTTCAATTTTCTTTTCACAAATATAGTACGTTGTCAGAGCCACTGAAGTCATAATGGATTTCACAGCTATGAAACCATGGGAAGCCAAAGAACCTTCATTATAAGATAGAACTTGAAAATATAAATAAGACACCATTTCCCCCAAGAACCACACGATCAATATCTGACTGTAGCAGACGGAGCTGGACCAGGCATCTACTACATAATCTTAGCTTCCGATGAGGGCCAGATGGCAATGAAGTAGGTCTTAAGTGACCACCAACGGCTCAAATGGGTTGCTTGGTAAAAAACATGATGCTTTCAATTAAATGTCAAAGATAATTACATGGGAAACATCAGAGAGGTTCAGAAGTAGGGCAGAAAGATTACATTTCACAAACCTAACACTCCATTTCCAAATGTCCCATCTTTTGGAATTTTGACAGAAACTTAGTTGTTCCAGGAAAGCAGGGCATTCCACATTCATGAAAAAGAACAATAAAAGGGATTTGGAGTAAATATCACTTTCCAAATAATGTGTGGGTGATTCAAGGTCACAGAAGTGTGAAATGGCAGTATTTTCATGTTTTTAATCTCTCAGCCAATACCTAGACCTCTGTTGAAATTCTTGAACCGGGCATCATTCTTATGGTAAAAATAAAATAAAACATTCCAAGAATCACACCCTTTCACTGAAGAATTGACAGAACCCCCCCCCCTTGTTTGCCAGTTTTATTGGATCCATTTCTCCCCCTTCTCCCAGCCCACTATCGATTACTGATGAAATGCCTAGGAGCTGTGACAACTTCAGGCTGCAGTCTTTGGTCATCATGTAAATGATTTGGGTCCCTGATGGCTTCAAAGACCCCAGCTGTTTGCCCTCTCGATTTATTTTAGAAGTATTGAGCTAGACTCGGCGTAATCCCTGTTCATAGCTAGACCTATTAAGGAAGAGCGGAAAAGAGGCTGTACTTGAGTGGGGCCAGATGTTTGCCCACTACCTTCAGGGTAACCAAGCTCTTACCATGACCGCAACAGGGCCAGTCACAGCTCACTTGAGAAGGGAAAGTTTGTCTTTGAAGCTCCTCTGTTTATCCTTTAGGGACTCCCATTTTTCTCTTCTGTGTCCTAGGCCCAGATACCCTGGAACGCACCTTAAATTATAGAGCCATACTTTCCAAACTCTTACAGGGACTACTAGATCAGTGAAACATTAATAGGCGTTTTGTGAACAATGAATTCCCTGACAAGTATGTTTGGGAAATTCTGTAATGTGCTGTGTCCTCCTATGTAAAGGTTCTAAGAAGTCCTCCAATTACAGATACCTGTTTCTTTTCTTTAACTCAGCTTTCCCTGCATTTATTTGACCATGAAGTACTACCTTCATGTGATAACTGATAAGATACTATGATATTATTATTCTGCAAAGGGCATGCAAGTTATCTTGATGTCACTTGGAAATTTTGTGGGGGTTGGCACCTTCTAGCAGGTTGGTGATTTTGAATAACTCATCTGTGCAGAAATTTCACTTTATGTCCCTGTTACTGCTCTCAACCTGTTCAGCAGTCCCCACTCCCAGTGATGGAAGAAATTACGAAACCTCGCCTCTCGAAGATAATTGCACCGTTTCTGGTTTAAAACTTAATTTTCTTTGGGGTAATTAATTACTCATTTGGTTTTGCTTTTCAGCTCAGTCCATTTGAAGTTCAATATCCCTATCAGGCCAGGTGCAGTGGAGCATGCCTGTAATTCCGGTTACCCAGGAGGCTGAGGTGGGAGGATACCAGGACGCTGGGAGTTCAAGGCTGCAGTGCACTATGATCACACCTATGAATAGCCATTGAAGTCTAGCCTGGGCAGCACAGTGAGACAGATGTACGTACATACCTGTAGGGGGGGGCTGCTTTCAACTCAAGAATTTTCTCCACCCACCCTGCTTCCTCCTTTCTGTACCACCTTTTCCTGCTTCTTTTTCTTTCCTCTTCTTCCACTTCCTTCTCTTCTCTTCTTTCCCCCTCCTCTCTTCCTCTTCTTTCTTCTCCCCTTGAGGACTGTGCAGTCTAGTAGGAAGCAAGTCCTCTGCACAGGTAAGCGCTTTGCCACATCACATGCCCAGAGCACAGTGTGTCATTATGAAACCATTGTAACCTTCAGAAGCATATGTGGAAATCATCTTAATTTTTTTTCCCCACAGGGAAAAGTATACCTTAGAGTTAACATATCACAGAGGGGGTGACTGGACACTCTGATTATTCCAGTTAATTATAAGAAATAAATAGAAGTCCTTTATGCATTTGCTTTAATATGAAAAGTTGAGCGAAACTCAACACACTGAATATTTCATGGGTATCAACCATAATGCTGTACTATTGAAAGGAAGTTGAGAAACACAATTTTTAATTATTTTTCACTTTCTTATGGGAAGCTTTGATTTAATTTATTTATAAAGCCGGTACAAAGCCCTGTGTATCTAAGATGAGATGGCAGATTGAACAATAGGGAAGGTAGCTGAATTTTGTATACAAAGACAAGCTAAATTACCCACAGGAATGCTATTTGTATTATGCAGGATCTGGCTTCATTATTCTGTAAAATGCCTGCTATTTGTGTTCATGTCTCTCTGTCTGTTCTGTAAGGTTGTTCAGAAAGTAAGTTAACAAACATGTGGCATTTTAAAAATTATTTCAAGAAAGGGATTTTTTTATACTACTATAGCAGGTATTGAGTCCATGTTTTATTGCCACCTGTCAACATAATCTACAAAAAGATCCAAACCTTTGTCCTCAAGTGGGAAGGAAGCTGCTAAATGATGGTGGTGGGAAAGTGTGAAGTCACTCACCGCCACACCACTGAGGCTCTCTTTTTTTCTAAAACCTTCTCCTTCCCTTAATAGACATCCTTTGTCAACTAAAATCTAAGATAACATAGCAAAACAAAGGAAAAAAACTTATCTCTGCAAAGTTCAACAAATTCCATGGATTTGGGGAGTAGAAATGTTTTTGCACTCATAAACTTATGCAGTTGGTGGCGCCAGTAGCTCAGTGAGTGGGGCACTGGCCACAGTCACCGAGGCTGGCAGGTTAGAACCCAGCCCAGGCCAGCTAAAACAACAATGACAACTGCAACAACAACAACAAAATAGCTGGGCATTGGCTTGTGGGCCCAGCTACTTGGGAGGCTGAGGCAAGAGAATCACTTAAGCCCAAGAGTTTGAGGTTGCTGTGAGCTGTGACACTACAACACTCTAACCAGGGCAACAGCTTGAGACTCTGTCTCAACAAAATAAAATAAAGTAAAATAAAAATAAAAATAAACCTATGTAGTCATCTGGAGGTCACATGTTTAAAGAATCGACATGAGGCTGGGCAAGGTGGCTCATGCCTGTAATCTTAGCACTCTGTGAGGCCGAGGCGGGTGGATTGCCTGATCTCATGGGTTCAAGACCAGCCTGAGCCAGAGCAAGACTTCATCTCTAGAAATAGCTGGGCGTTGTGGCGGGTTCCTGTACTCCTAGCTACTTGGGAGGCTGAGCTAAGCTGAGCGGGTTCCTGTAGTCCTAGCTACTGGGAGGCTTACGCCCAAGAGTTTGAGGTTGCTTTGAGCTGTGATAGTACAGCACTCTACAGAGGGTGACAAAGTGAGTCTCATGAAAATAAAAAAATAAATATAATAAAAATAAAGAAGTGACATGTTAACTGAAAGTATAGAGAAAGTGAACATCAAAGGTCCTCCTCGCCTAGGTGGATGTCTCACCTGCCTGACCAAACACTGGACAAGGATTTCAATGGGTGAGCTCTTCCCCACCCATCAAAAGCAAATACTTGAGACTGATTTTCTGAATGGTGTCAGCACATAGAACAAAGTTTAAATGCTGTGTTGGAAGCTCTGAAGCTTGAGCTCAACCTGATAATCAGTACAGATAGTGTTGACTACCTGGACTTCAGGTGCAGAGTGTCTTGCATGCCCCTCCCACCCGTGCATCTGGTCAGCTCTCTGAACACGGGCAAGTGGTTTAACCTCAGTTTTGTCATTTCTAAAGTGAGAATGGTAAGAATAAGTGTTTATTTTATTTTATTTGAGACAGAGTCTCACTATATCGCCCTCAGTAGAGTGCTGTAGCGTCACAGCTTACAGCAACCTCCAACTCTTGGGCTTAAGTGATTCTCTTGCCTCAGTCTCCCAAGTAGCTGGGACTACAGGTACCTGCCACAAGGCCTGGCTATTTTTCTTTTGTAGTTGTCATTGTTGTTTAGCAGGCCAGGGCTGAGTTCGAACCTGTCAACCCCTGTGTATGTGGCTGGCACCCTAGTCACTGAGCTATGGGCGCAGAGCCAGTAAGTGTTTATTGTTGTGAGAACATACTTAACTAAGGCATGCAAAGTCCTTAGCACTTAGGAATATGTCACTATGTTGGTTAGTGGATGGCAAGAGGGCGTGGCAGTGGGTCCCTCCCAAATCTGTATCTGTGGATCCTGGATAAACTTCAAAGCCCTAGGCTACTTTGGGATTGATTACATTAAAACCACTATAAACCTAAGTCACCCTTTGCTGAGTGAGAAGGCTGTCCCAAGTCCACATATTCAAGGGGACAAGCAGCCTGAACAATTGAACAGCACTGCCGTTACTGTCTCTGAAATGTAGATTAATTTTGGGCCTGGAGTCTATGTATGGGACTGAGGTGGGAGCAAAAAACCCTTACATTTGATTGCAAAATTTATCGTTTGTGTTTATTTTTCTCTGGAGAAAACCCTTGATTTTTGTCAAATTCTCAAACGTAGGTCCTTTCACAATATGCAAAAGGTTGAGAAAGGCTGCGCTGGTTTCTTGAAGAATCATTTGCTTCCTTCCTAGAGCACTTATTTGATCCATTCACCACTCCCCAGCCCCAGCGCCAATGCTGCCTATTCAACCCCTAGTCCTAGATCTATTCCTCTGGTCCTGTTTGTTCTCTTGGCATCAGCCTCACTCCCATCTTCAACCTGCTTTCTCACAAACCTCTCTTTAAACTGTTTGTAGAATTTCTTTCTTTCTTTTTTTGGAGTTTTGGCTGGGGCTGGGCTTGAACCCGCTACCCCCGGTATATGGGGCCAGCCCCCTACTCCTTGAGTCACAGGTGCCGCATTTCTTTCCTTTTTTTTGAAACAGAGTCTCACTCTGTCGCCCTTGGTAGGGTGCCGTGGCGTCACAGCTTATAGCAAGCTCCAACTCTTGGGCTTAAGCGATTCTCTTTCCCGAGTAGCTGGGACCACAGGCTCCTGCCACAAGGCCAGGGATGGGTTTGAACCCGCCATCCTCGGTATATGGGGCCGGCACCCTAGCCACTGAGCCACAGGCACCACCCCGTTTGTAGCATTTCATCCGACCACATTTATTCTGCTCTGCCATCTCCCACAAACTGCTCTCTGCTGCCCCCACTCGTTCAAACTGCCAGTGATCTGGGGAGGATTTCTTACATATGGCTAATTACTGAGGCAATCTCCATTGAGAAAAAGGTTGGTCATGTTTTTGTAGTTCAAGGGGCTAACCCCTGTAGGCATGTAATTACATGGCTATATTTCCAGAAATCCAGATAAAGACTTTAGAATGGAGGAAATTCTTCCCCTTAGTACACTTTAGAGAATCTGTTTTAACTGCAAATTCTGACCTTTGTGCAAATGTCCACAAACTGAGGAAGATTCCCACTCACCTACACTTTAGCATGCATGAAGGATCTGAGGGTGAGCTTTGGTTTGATGAGAGGAGGCAAAAGGAATGTGCTGAGCCCCCAGATGGGGCAGCAGGGAAGTAGATCCACAGGAGTGAGTGGGTAGGAAGTGGGGTGAGTTGATGGACCTTGATTTCTGACTTCCTCTGCTGCACAGGGTCCATCTGGCCCTGAAGTGTTGATGTGCAAATACGAATGTTTCCTGCTTTGTCCTGTCACTTTATGTTTGGTAACAAGGGGCAGGGGTTAGGACAAAGTGCAGCTCTGGTTGCTATGCTGAGACCAGAGTGGAGAAAGGTGTGCATTTAGGTTTATTGAATAGGTGCTATCTACCAATTACTAGGACTGTCCATATCACATCAGCATTAGATTTGGAGGGAGGCTGAAATAACCCACTGGAGCAGAGCCACATCATGGTGGGAGAGAAGGGCAACTAATTCAAAAAAAGGAAGCTCACTTAGCCATCCAGCTTTCTTCATTATTGTCTGCTTTTCTATTTTTATTTTATTTTATTTCATGAGACAGAGTCTCACTCTGTCATCCTGGGTAGAGTGCTGTAACATCATAGCTCACAGCTACTTCAAACTCTTGGGCTTGAGCAATCTTCTTGCCTCAGCCTTCGCAAGTAGCTAGGAATACAGGTGTGCATCACTACGCCCACCTACTTCCTCTCTATTTTTTTTTTTTGAGACAGAGTCTCACTGTATCACCCTCAGTAGAGTGCCGTAGCATCACAGCTCACAGCAACCTCAAACTCTTGGGCTTAAGCGATTCTCTTGCCTCAGCCTCCCAAGTAGTTGAGACTTTTCAACCCCTAGTCCTAGATCTATTCCTCTGGTTCTGTTTGTTCTCTTGGTGCCTGCGACAATGCCCAGCTATTTTTATTGTGGTTGCAATTTTTATTGTTGCTTTAGCTGGCCCAGGCTGGGTTTGAACCGCCAGCCTTGGTGTATGTGGCCAGTGCCCTACCCACTGAGCTATGGTTGCCACTTACTTTCTCTATTTTTAGTAGAGACGGGGTCTTGCTCTTGCTCAGGCTGGTCTTGTTCTCCTGAGCTCAAGAAATCCAGCCGCCTTGGCCCCCCAGACTGTTAGGATTATAGGTGTGAGCCACGGTGCCCAGCCTATTGTCTGCTTTTCAACAGATGGGGAAACTGAGAATCAAGGTAAATAATTGTCCCAAGATCCTGAGGTTTGTTTATGATAGAGCTGAGTTTGGGTGTCTCCTCTGGGAGAGAGAAGCCACACATCTTTCTTGCACCAATAGGCATGCAAAATCGAGAAAAGAGGGATGTCTGACTTGGGTGATATTGTAGGTGGACATCAGGTGTTAAACGGTAGGCACATGCATTTCCAGAGGAGCTCAATTAAAAAAGGGAAACATCATAAGACAGAGTGTCCCATTCCTCCTTGGTGGCTGCATATATGGGAGAGAAAAGGAAAAGGAAAAAAGGAGAGAAAAAGAGAGAAAATAAGGCAACTGAAAGGCATACATTTCTGGAGAGCTCAAAAGATAAAAATGATAGTCTCACTCAGAATTTATCTTAATGACCAAGACTCAATCAATGGCAAGTGACAGATGGGATAATTTAAAGTTCAACTTTCCTTCTTCTGTTTCTTTGTATAAAAGAGAGCCAACTTTTTGATCATTTTTTGCTCAGCTTGTAATATTCTGCTGCATAAAGAAGATTGAGCACCGAATACCACATTAATATGTTATTGGCATCTTTCTTTTTTCATATCCTACATGTTGATTGTAAAACCGTCCAGAGAGACTGATAGCTGTAATATATTACAGTTTCTCAACTTCAAATTAATTTCATAACAGTACAGTAGAGCCAGATAGGCTCTGCTCCATGAAGTATCTCAAGGTAGGTAATATTCTTTTTCTTTGAAAACCTAGGTCTGGTAATTTTATTTATTGGATAACCTATCTAGACTTTACTTCCTTATGATCCATTCCCTGCTTCAGTAATTACCACTACCTCCGAAAGACCCTCTGCAGGTAGATTGAATGCCTCTCCGCAGGTGCCCCCAGGGCAGGCTGCACAAGCACAGAGCGGGATGGTGTGAGAGATGGGAAATCCAATCTGTGTCTCCACAAGCTCCACTTCACATTCAGAGCTCTGGCTTGAGTCAGTGGGCCTGGGTAGACACAGCCTAAGCCAATGACCGCATGAAGGAGCAAGCCAAGGTTCTGTCCAGTGACTACAAGGGCATTAGTGTAGCCCTGTCTCAGACCATGTTCTCCCTCTCTCCCCTAGCCCAAACTCCCTAACCTGAAGAAGACAGGCAAGAGCCCCCTATCCTTCTTGTCTCATGCTTGGCAGAAGGGGTTGAGCAGAAAGGGATGTGGCACCCTCTTGTCTCACCTGTAGGTCTCAGGATCCCTCTAGGTCAGTGGTTCCCAAGCTTTTGGCACCAGGGACTGGTTTTATGGAAGACAATATTTTTCACAGACTGGGGGGGAGGGATGGTTTTGATAAGAGTCCGTGAGCAATTGATGTATTATGATCTCTGTGCAGTCAAACCTCTCTGCTAATGACATCTGTTTTGCAGTAGCTCCGCAGCCCTAGCATCACCACCTCAGCTCCACCTTAGATCATCAGACATCAGATTCGCATAATGAGCGCACAACCTAGATCCCTTGGGTGTGCAGTTTACAGCAGGGTTGGTATTCCTATGAGAATCTAATACCACTGCTGATCTAACAGGAGGTGGAACTCAGGCAGTGATGCCAGTGATGGGGAGTGGCTGTAAATACAGATGGAGCTATGCTGGCTTGCCAACTGTTCACTTCTAAACATACCATAAACCAGCACTGGTCCATGGCCTGGAGGTTGGGCACTGCAACTCTAACTGACATAATAGAAGGATCAAAAATGGATCCCATTCTTCCAACCCTTTCCTCTAAAGCTGTTCTGTCCAATATGGTGGCCCATAGCCACATGTGGACATTTAAATGTAACTTAAGATCAAATTGAATAAAACTTAGTTGGATTAAAATTTAGTTCCTTAAAAAAATTTTTTTAGTTCCTTAGTCACACGTTTGGTGCTCAGTAGATACAAGCAGTTAGCAGTTATTGTATTGAAGAACACAAATTAATAATAATACCATCATCAGGCTCAGTGCATGTAGCTCAGCAGCTAGGACACCAGCCACATACACCGGAGCTGGCGGGTTTGAACGGCCTAGGCCTGCCAAACAACAATGACAACAAAAAAATAGCTGGGCGTGTGGTGGGTGCCTATAGCCCCCCAGCTACTTGGGAGGCTGAGGCAAGAGAATTGCTTAAGCCCAAGAGTTTGATCTTTTAAAGTAGAGTGTGAGCTGTGATGCCATGGCACTATACCCAGGGCGACAGCTTGAGACTCTGTCTCAAAAAAAAAATACATATACAAAATAAAAAATACTACCATCATCAAAGAAAGTTCTCTTTTACAACTCTGCTCTAGACCCCGACTGACTCTGATCTTGAAGAAAAAGCAGAATATTCATTACTTGCGGTGAGAAGAGAGGACATTCTAGGACAGAATTTCCAAAGACAAAAATGTTCATTGTTTTGGTATGGAATAATGTTCTATGAAAGGACCAACTTTCAGTCTTGGGGTTTGGGTGGTGCCTGTGGCTCAAAGGAGTAGGGTGCCGGTCCTATATACTGGAGGTGGCGAGTTCAAACCCAGCCCCGGCCAAAAACTGCAAAAAAAAAAAAAAAAAAAAGATATCTAATGCAGGCATGTAAAGTATGTAAAGTGAAATACATGAGTGAGGTAGGGGGCCAGGTGTGGTGGTTCACATCTCCGTGTATAATCCCAGCATTTGGGGAAGCTAAGGTGGGAGGATTGCTTGAGCCCAGGAGTTTGAGACCAGTCTGGCCAACATAGGGAGAACTTGTCTCTACAAAATAAATAAAATTCACTGGGCAAAGTAGCCTATCGCCTATAGTCCCAGCTACTCAGGAGGCTGAAGAGGTGGATTGCTTGAGCCCAGGAGCTTGAGGCTGCAGTAAATTTTGTGCCATGGTGACAAAGTGAGAATCTGTCTCAAAAATAAAAAAAAAATAGATGATTTAAAAGCTAAAATTTCAAATTAAAAAAAGGAGATAAGGGAAGTGAGGCAAAAGAGTTTTAATGGGTATAAATGCATAATTAAATCTTTTTCCACATTTAAGTTCAGCTAACATTTTTTTCCCACTCAGTCTCCTAATTGTTTGCTTTAGAAAATATGGTCATTATAAATATAAAATTAATTCATCATTAGTAAGAGCCTTCCAAAAGTTCCTACCTTGGGTTAATATTTATTCGTTCATCCAACAAATATTTTTAGAGAGGCTAAGGCAGGAAGGTCACTTGAGCCCAAAAGTTTGAGGTTGCAGTGGGCTATGATCATGCCACTGCAGTCCAGCCTGGATGGCAGAGTGAGAATCCGTCTTTCAAAAAATAAAAAATAAAAGGTAAAAAATAAAACAAATGTTTTTGATCACCTGCTATATGTCAGGTACTGCTCTAGGCCTTTGGGATGCAGCAACAAACTGACTAAAGAGATGCTTCCTGTGAAGAAGCTTATATCTTGGTGGAGATAAAAAGCAAGCAATAAACATCATAAATTAGAAAACACATGGAATTTTTAGGAGTAATAAGTTCCATGAAGAAATAGGCCACAGTAAGGGCCATCCACCCTGTGGATTAGTAATATTAATGTTGGGGGGGTAGTGGGAGGGGGGTGGTTAGGCGTGCTCTCCTAGATCCTATACAAGGTAATATCCTTATTTTGTAGAAAGTCTAGGGTGGCCAAAATTCATGCATACATACACATATATATTATACCATGTGTTCTAAGGATATGGCAAGCAGGATACTTATATCTAATATTCCTGGGACTGCCTTTTGGGGGCAATATGGCAGTATCTATCACCCTCGGTAATAGCACTCCTATTTCCAGATAGGCTGGGTTATTTTGTGGTAACAAAGAACTTCAACATCTTAGTGCTTTATAACAAAAAGAAAAGTTTATGTCTTGTTAAATCTATGTGTACATATATTCACCAAAGTCCTTTTCATGAGATCACTATTCATAATAGCCCAGAACTTTAAATTAGGACAATTCCCATCAATGAATAAACTCTGGTATATTCACACGGTGGAATACTTCACAGCAATGGGGATGGAAGAACTATAACCTCTCACTGTTGGAGTGGCTCTCATAACGTAGAGTGGAAGAAGCCAGACATAAAACAGTAAATACTGTATGCGGATGGCCCTCCAAGATTCTACAGCTCTGGGGTACCCATACCTTCTTTCAGTTATTCAATCACACACTAACCCCGAGATGGGTGTAAAGGAATTTTGCAGATGTAATACAAGTCCCAAATCGCTTACCTTAAGACAGGGAGATTTCGGCGGGGCCTGTGGCTCAAAGGAGTAGCGCACCAGCCCCATATGCTGGAGGCAGTGGGTTCAAACCTAGCCCTGGCCAAAACTGGAAAAAAAAAAAAAGACAGGGAGATTTTTCCGGGTGGGCCATACCTAATCACACGAGTTCCTTAAAGGACTATTTTCTAGGGCTGCCTGCAGAGAGTTGAAGCATGAGAAAGACTGACACGAGAGAAGTTCTCCGTTGCTAGCTTGAAAGCAGAAGAGGCCTTGTGACAAGAAGTCTGGTTGGCTCCTAGCTGCTGAGAGGGACCCCCGGGCCACAGCCAGCCAGAAAATGGAGTCCTCAGTTCTGTAACTGCAAGGAAATGAATTATGCCAACAACCAGTCTGCTTGGAAGAGGATTCCCAGCCCCGGATGAGATTACAGCCCCATCTGCCATCTTCAATTGATCCCTGTAAGGCCCTTCAATGGGAATCTAGCCCCGGTGTGCCTGGATTTTTGACCTATAGAGACTGAGATAATAGACATGTGTGTTTTAAGCCGTGGAGTTTGTGGTAATTTGTTATACAGCAATATAAAACTAATGCACTCTATGATTCAATTTATTATAAAGTACAAAAGCAGGCAAAACTAATCTATTCCTATATAAATCAGAATAGTGGTCACTGTTGGGTGTTTATTGACTGGATAGGGGCACAACAATGGCTTTGAAAGTGATGGTAATGTTTGTTTGTTTCTTTCCTTTTTTTTAGAGACAGAGTCTCACTTTGTCACCCTTGCTAGAATATTGTGGCTTCACAGCTCACAGCAACCTCCAGCTCTTGGGCTTAGGTGATTCTCTTGCCTCAACCTCCCAAGTAGCTGGGACTACAGATACCCTCCACAACGCTTGGCTATTTTTTTTTGTTGCAGTTGGGCCAGGGCCACGTTTGAACCCACCACCCTTGGTATATGGATCTGGTGCCCTACTCACTGAGCCACAGGTGCCACCCTGGTAATGTTTCTTGATATGAGACCTGATTATACACATATGTTCAGTTTGTGATGATTCATCAGCCACACACTCATAGTGTGTTCACTTTTTCGCATTATAGCTCAATAAACTATTAAAAGCATACGTATAAAACATACATACTTTTTAATAAAACCCACACAAAAATAATGTTCCACATTTTTCTGTTGAGATAGAGTCTCACTCTGCTGCCCAGGCTAGAGTACCATGGCATCAGCCTAGCTCAGAGCAACTTCAAATTCCCGAGCTCAAGCGATCCTCCTGCCTTAGCCTCCCTCCCATACAGCTGGGACTATAGGCACCCGCCAAGATGCCTGGCTAATTTTTCTATTTTTAGCACAGATGAGATCTTGCTCTTGCTCAGGCTAGTCTCGAACTCCTAATATCAAGTGATCCTCCCAGATTGGTCTCCCAGGATATTAGGATTACAGGCCTGAGCCACTGTACCTGGCCACGTTCTGTATTTTCATAGTTGTATTCATATGTGTACTTGCTTACGGTAAAGGCAACATGTAAGACAAACTGAAAACCACAGAAAGAAGGGAATTACATGGGAGTCAAGAGGAATTTTTGTGTTTTCTATGATATTTGAACTTTTACAAAGAGTTTTCAGTCAATAATTAACTTGGGTTATTAAAAATATGAAGGTGAGCCAGGCTTGGTGGCTCACGCCTATAATCCCAGCACTTGAGAGGCTGAGGTGGGTGTATTGCCTGAGCTCATGGGTTTGAGACCAGCTTGAGCAAGAGTGAGACCCCCATCTCTAAAAATAGCGAGGTGTTGTGGTGGGTGCCTGTAGTCCCAGCTACTTGGGAGGCTGAGGAAGAGAATCACTTAAGCCCAAGAGTTTGAGGTTGCTGTGAGCTGTGACTGTCACAGCACTCTATGGAGGGCCACAAAGTGAGACTCTGTCTCAAAAAAATAAAATGAAGGTAGACAAATAGTAAAGCATATGTTTAGAGTCAGTGACTTTGTTGAGCAGAGTAATTCTTGTTTATTTTTATTTTTATTTTTGAGACAGGGTCTCACTCTGTGCCTGGGGTAGGGTGCCATGGCATCATGATACCTCACAGTGACCTCAAACTCTTGGGCTCAAAGGATCCTCCTGCCTCAGCCTCCAGAGTTACCTGGGACTACAGGTGCCTGCCACAATGCCTGACTATTTTTTTTTTTTTTACGTTTTTGGAGTTAAGAGTGTCACTGTGTCACCCCTGGTTAGAGTGCCATGGTGTCAGCTTACCTCACAGCAACCTCAAACTCCTGGGCTTGAGCAATCCTCTTGCCTCAACCTTCCTGAGTAGCTGGGAGGCGCCCACCACCACTCCCAGCTAGTTTTTCTATTTTTAGTAGAGACAGGGTCAGATTCTTGCTTAGGCTGATCTCAAACTCCGGAGCTCAGACAATTCATCCACCTCAGCTTCCCAGAGTGCTAAGATTACAGGTGTGAGTCACTGTGCCGGGACCAGAAGTAATTCTTGTTTAGAGTGGATGCAGACATTCCCTCAGGACTTTGATTTGAAGGACACTAAGAAGGTCCCCAGACATGTCTCCTGCCTTGTCCAATAATAGGAACTATCATTAGTTGGACCCCTGTCCTCTTGTAAGGTCCTGTAAAAGGCCTTTTACATATTTATCTCTAGTTTTTTAAGCATACCTTAAGACAGGGGTCCTCAAACTTTTTAAACAGGAGGCCAGTTCACTGTCCCTCAGACCTTTGGATGGCCGGACTGCGGGCCCTTGGATGAGTCGGCTGCTAAGCAGGACAGGCAGCAGCGGCAAAAACACCCTGTGGGCCAGATAATGTCCTAGGCGGGCCGCATGTGGCCCGTGGGCCATAGTTTGAGGACGCCTGCCTTAAGAGATAGCTGATTAAACTCATCCCCATTGTATAGAGGAGGAAACTGAGGTACAATAGGCCAAGTATTTGTCTGAGGCCACGCAGCTAATATGGAGGAGGATTGAGATTCAGATCCTGGTCTGATTCTAGAGTGTGCTGCTGCCATTACAGTTGCCTGCTCCTCCAGTGGTCTTAGTGATTCTTAGACTGGTATAAATGATTCATTCATTCATTATAAACCGAGCTTCAGAGAAGGGAACCATCTGAGTCCCTAACACCGTGGTGGAAATGAGCGTTCCTCAGGTTGCTTTCTTTCTCTTACAGGCATTGCAGGGCATCTCCAGGCATGTGGTGAAGTCTGGGAGAGTGCAGTTACTATAGAAAGAAAGATGCTGCCTCCCTGAAGGGGTGGACTCCGACAGTTCTCAGCGTTCCCCGGGAGTGACTGGCTGCTCACGGTTACCCAGTCTCCCTCTGGGGGCTTGGCCAAGCCTAGCTTTAAGCTGCAGGTTTTATTATGTGAATTTCATCTTGCTTTCAATATGATCCCTCCTGCAGAGACTATATTAATAACCTTGGTGCAAACACTGTAGACATGGAAAGTGAAATCCAATCCCTGCCCAGGAGATTCCAATCCTCAAGACATAAGAGCCAAGCTATCCATCGAATTGCAAAAGACTTACACTGGAGGCAGCTGACTGGAGCCTGGACTTGACTCGGAATTCACTGAATACCAGGGAGTGAGCCTGAGACCTGACCGGTGGGCAGGCTTTGCTAAGGCACTCAGGTTACTGAGATAAAAGAGCAGCCTGTGGCATTGACCAAGACACTCTGGGGCAGATTCCTGAGAGGAGAAAGGCAGGAGGAATAAGGACTGCCTCACAGCACTCTATTTCTTTGGCTTTGGGGGCATTCTTACATTCTTTTACATGAGGAATGGTTTGTAAATATTCTTAAGAGCAACCCGACCTCATCATTTCTGACTACTTTCTAGGGTATGAGTTGGGGGGGTGCTGGCGAATTTCAGCTTGAATCTCTTACTCTCAGTTTGACTAAGTATTAGTCTATGAAGCAGTGTTATAATGGAGCACAAAGGGGATTTGGAAAATAAAATAATGACTTTCTGGTGAATTTTATTTATTTATTTTTTTGGAGACAGAATCTCACTCTGTCACCCTAGGTTGATGTGGCATTACAGCTCACAGCAACCTCCAACTCCTGGGCTCAAGTGTCCTCCTGCCTCCGCCTCCCAAGTAGCTGGGACCACAGGCGCCCGCCACAACACCCGGCCATTTTTTGGTTGCAGCTGTCATTGTTGTTTGGCGGGTCCGGGCTGGGGATTCGAACCCGCCACCCTAGGTGTACGTGGCCGGCGCCTTAGCCGGTTGAGCCACAGGCACAGAGCCAATTTTATTTATTTATCTATTTATTTATTTATAGATAGAGTCTCATTCTCTTGGCCAGGCTAGAGTGCTGTGGCATCAGCCCAGCTCACAGAAACCTTAAACTCCTGGGTTCAAGCGATCCTCCTGCTTCAGCCTTCCCAGTAGCTAGGACTATAGGTGCCCACCACAATGCCTGGTCTCTGTTTTTAGTAGAGACAGGGTCTTGCTCTTGCTGAGATTGGTCTTGAACTCCTGAGTTCAAGAGATCCTCTCACTTTGGCCTCCTAGACTCCTGGGATTACAGGTATGAGCCAGCCACCATGCCTGACCTCTGGTGAATCTGTATATGATAACTAATCTCCCTCATCATTTGATGAAATCTATGTGACCTATTAAATTTTTGGTGAAACTAATAGTGAAAAGAATTTTCACTTGACAGCCAGCCTAAAATATCTCTATTTGGGATGTTGTGGTATGAACATTTAATGTGGATGATAAATCATATCTAGCTATATTTCCAGATTGTAGCCCCCCCACCCCAAAAAAAAGTCTGTCTTGCATTCTGGACTTGCAATTGTCCTGGTAAATTACTGTTGTTAGTTTGTTACTGCCGAAAGCTGTTCATTTGGTAATTTGTTATCTGGCTGTGTTCCAGAAGACTCTGGAACATCAAATGTCAGATTCTTCTTTGACTTGCTGCCAAACTGCTGGTAAGATATGGAACTATGGAAACATCTGGGTGAAATGTAGAGTGGCTTCTCTTTTACTTAAACTGTGTCTGTCCTTGTCCCTTTTCTCCCAGCTTAAAGCAGCTTATTGACTTGGTCTAAAAAATCAACTGTTTGTTCTACAACTGGGTTGTGGATGTTGACACAGACTGTACTGTGCTTGTGAGGCCACACACTGCTCTCTTGATGAAAGACCCCACAATGTCATGCTCTTGGCGCCACAGGCAGAGGATGGGATTTGTAGTTGGGGAGAGCTAGGACACTTTTTATACAACCTCATGAACAAGAAAAGCATGACTAGGAAAATGAGCACAAGGAAAAGTGATCAAAACAGTTTCTGTTAGCAGAATTTCCTTTTGGGATCAAGATGAAAAAAAAAAAAAAACGGGTGTGGAGTGGATTGATTAGTTCATCCAAGACCTCCCAATGTCTGCACTGTAGCCTTCTCTAACCACACAAGCCCTTGTGGACATCCTCTGAGTGTCACTGTATTAGAGCTAGTGTCACAGATTCGTCATCCTCAGTCATTTCCTTACATCAATGGTAAGCTCTCTGAGAATGCGGACTAGTCTCTGTTGATGACACTGAGGTACTCAGTAGGATATAGTTAGTGGAAAGAAGACAACATTTTTTTTTAAGTCATAAATTGGCAAGTAAAGAGAAAAAAATCTAACATCTCTTGAACACCTACTGTGTGTCAGATCCTTACCTGATGTTGATGTGTGTGCTTGGGGGGATTAAGGGAGTGGTCAGCAGCGGCAACTCCATACAACTTGTGAGCCCTTGGTCAAGTTCCTTCAGGCCTCAGAGACTCAATTTCCTCATATATAAAGTAAAGACAATGACAGCTGCCTTGAAGAATTATTGCAAAGGTCCAGTCAATGTCCTGTGAAAGTATTTGGTAAACTGTGAAGCCCTAGGCCAAATATTATTGTTATTGGGCACTATGGGGATTTTATTTTTAATGAAGAAGCCAAGGTTTTAGCCTTCCAGAAAGTTATTGCTTAATAGAGTGGCATTGCTTGTGACATTTCCAAAAAATAACGGTGGCAGATATGGGGGTGACATCCCAAAGTTGTGTATGTATTGAATAGTCCATTCAGCAATGTCATGATCTCCACTTCTCTCTTTACTAATATCAGATTTGGGGCCCTCTATGTCCTTCAGTGCCCTAAGATCACCTGTACCCGCATGCACATGCACACTTGCCACAATCCCTCTCTGTGTAGTTCCCCTGCCTAGGATGAGGACGACCTAAGTCTCTTGATATTCCATGGTGGGGCAGGATGTTTCATATTCTCTAGCTTATTCCCTATACCCTGGAGCTGGATGAGGGTCATAGGGGCATCAGTTATTACCAGCTATGGAATTAGACAGATCTGGGTTCAAATCCTAGCTCTATAATTCCTAGCTGTGTGGCTATAACTCTGAACCCCAATTTATTCAATTGTAAAATAAATAGAACAGAAGTAACAATCTCATTAGATTGCTGAGCATGTTCACTGAGATAGCGCATGCGAAGGGTTTAGTAAAGTGTTTGGCACACCATAGACCCTCAGTATGGGAGCTATTACTGGCATTCTTTGTTAAGCATCTTGAGGTCAACCTACAGGAGGCATCACTGTGGCCAGCCATCCCTGATCAATGTGCAGATCATTCGAGCTGGCACTCTGGGCAGCATGTCACCCCCTTGCTCCCACCCCTCTATTCCCTCTGAATTTCTAACCCTTCCTTGAGCTCTACCAATTGCACTTTGTCTCTTCTCATGGGACGTCTTCCGCTTCAGCTAAATCTTATGCAAGGGATCTATTAAGGCAACTTTCTTCAGTGGAGAAGATGAGTGTTCAAAAGTGGCTTCTACTAGGCTCACTTCCCTCTACTGCTCTAATGCTGTAGATTTCTGCATTGTAATGCCATTTTGTGAAACATGGATTTTGAAAATATATATATAAAAAGCAAAGTTTTTCCCCCCAGGTTTTACTATAGAGCCCGGTTTAGGGCTTTAGTAGTCTCTGGTCTGGCTCTCTCTTATTAAAAATTAATTTTCATTTAGTCTGTAATAAGTATGGCTATTCTAAACTATTTTCTCTTTTCCTGGGTTTTCCTTATAAGGCATTTTCTTTCAAGCCCACTTGAGTGACAAATAATCTTTTTCCTGGGAGCAACTTTGGTCTTAAAGCCTGCCTCTTCCAAATCCTTCAAGTTGGCCTGGAGATAAGATTTTAGACTCTTTTATTATTGAAAACTAAAATTCCCACGGAGACCAGATAGGCAAGGGGCAATGGGTGTTTTCCTCTCCTGCTGAGATCCCAGGGAGTGAAAATAAGTGGGAGACTGTGAGCCAGACAAGGCCATTTGTGTTTTTATTATTGCCATTTTTAAAACCTACCTTGTACTTCGGTGTCAGCTGGAGGTCAGTTCCCAACATGAGACTTTTTCCAATCTTTCACCTTTAACTTTACCATCTGAGTCAGTAGAGGCCCAGAAGGCCTATTTTCAAGTTTCTGTCTTATTCATGTGTTCTGAGAAAGTTTGCTCCTCATTTAAGTCCTTCTCCTGCTTTTGTGACTCAGTGACTAGCTGGAGGGTCATTTTTGGTTGTGCTTTATGACAACCAGAGAGAGTGGTGTCTCTCCCCTCCTCTTCCCATTAGCTAGCATAGCTTAGATCACAGAAAGCTCCTGCTAGGAAGGGCTTCCGGGCCAACTAATGCAGCCTCTCATTTTATCAAGGTCAGTAGCTAAATCCCAGTGACATCAAGTGACTCCCCCAGGGTCACACAATGAGCTAGAGGCAGAACTGGGATTCAAATGCTGTTTCTTGGCATCGAGCTTGGTGTTCTTTCTACTCAGCCACTGTGCACTGGTGCTGCCAGACTGGGGCTCAGCTGACTGGCTTGCCCAGCTCTGGCTCCTGCAGGATGAATGTGTGTGAAACCGGACTTGTTTTATAATTCCAACTGCTGTGGTTTGACCAGCTGCTCAAATTGAAACCCCTCTGGCCAGATCAACCATTAACTTTTGGAGTGAATGGAGCTGCAAATTAGTGTCAAGAGTTTAGAATGGGACTGGCCCTGCAAGCTCTCTCTCCTCTTCACTTACCTGTAACCCTCTACCTCAGCTCCGCAAGCATCTCCTCTGCTGTCCTGATTTCTCTGCTTCATGGTATCCCATGGGAGGGACCATTCATTCGGGTTAAACACTGCTTTCTTCCTCCTCTCTTGTTGACGTCTCTCGGAAGGGGTCACGTGTATATGTCCCACTCCTCAATGTGACTGCGTGAATCAGAGGCTTTCTTCCTCCACAGGACACCAGCCAGGAAAGCACTGGAGAGGCATGGAGGGAGGGTGAGGAAAGACTTCAGGTAAAGAAATAGGAGTGGGGTAAAGCCAGCCTAGGCCAAATTAGGCCCTTGGCCAGCCACCTGTCAGTAAGTATGTGTATGTGACTACTGTGAAAAATACAACAAAGATCGCAAATCAAAGATACTCAGAGTCAAAAGGGAAGAAAGTCGGACATTTACTGAAGGTCTGCTTTTCCAGGAACTAGTCTAAGTGCTCTCAGTAGATTATTTGAGTTAACTGGCAGGACAACCCCGTGAGGAGGTCATCATTAGCCTCATTTCCATGGATGAGGAAATTAAGGCTTTGAGGTAGCTCACCGAGCCCTGATTAAATCCCAGGGCAATGTGCTCTTCAAACCTGTGCTTTCTTTTCTTTATAAAAGCTCATTTGAGATTAGATTACTCCTTACCCCTTAACCAGCTTTTTGGAGGTACCTGATCAGGCTATTTTCTAGGAGTGGAAACTGAGGGACAATCCTGGGGTGATTGTTCCAGGAGCAGAGAGTCTGGGCTGCTGCCTATGGTTGCCAGGCCTTGGCTTATCATAGCTTTAAAAGCCCTGCATGAATCAACTCTTCTATTCACCATCAGAGAGAAGTGGGAATCTTACTGTTAGTGAAATGGTGGGAATCCCTCACCGGGGGGGTGTGGTTATTTGGCTGCCAGTTCCGAGGATGGGTCCACCATGAATTCCACTACAGCGTTCATATTGCCTTCAGAGCACACGTTTGTTTAGCATCCACAGCACCCTGGAATTGTCTGCCTTTCTAAATTCTTTGGGCCCCATGTTTTGTGAGGCTGGCTGAATAAAACTCAGTGTTTGGGGGGGGGGACAGATGACTATTGACAGTGATGTATGCAACACACCCAACCTGTTTGTCATACTAAAGTTTGAATTGCAGGACAGTGTTTTCATTAAGTGCCGCTGTTCATTCCGTTCAGAGAGCCACATTAAAACAGAAATGAATCAACTCAGTACTTCACACGCCTTCAATCTTTCTGACAAAATTGCTTAGTATTGAGAGTGTGAATGTTTTCAAAAAATTAGAGACAGCTGGAAAGACAGGTTGACGAGAATGCCCAGGATGAGGGGAAAGTGTAGTTCTATGCTCTCTCTAGAGCGTCACACTTTCTTAAATATTAAGTTTCCACTATTTTTGTTCTAATTTGAACAGGAGACTCTGCTATCACCCTTGTATTATAGGCTCAGAACAATCCCAGCTGCTGCTGGCCTAGTGTGATCCAATGATATGAATGCCATGGAATGCACCGGCCAGGCCTGAGTCTTCTCCCTAGAGTGAGGCCCCGAGTGTTTGGCAGCACTTTGGCCCTTGAAGAAGACAAGCATGTGATTCGGAATGTCACATCAGGAAAGTTGCCCTTTGAATCACATCATCAACCGTGCTGTCTTACAAATAGAGAAAGTGAGCCCCTAAGAGCAAGCACGTGGCTTCCTCATAGTCATATATAGTCTCATTAATATCAGAATCAAGACATGGGCCCGGGTCTCTGGATGCCCGGGCTGGTGTCTCTCGCGTTTGTCTCAGACAACAGCAACCAAACACATGTTTGGAAGTGCATGTTTATTTAGTATGCAAGCTAGGCTGACCTGTAGGCTCCCGAAATCATCAACCTTTTGTTGGAAACCATGGAAAGACAGTTCTGGGAATATAATAAAAATCATACCGTACTGTGGCGACAACCAGAGGCCATGCCCAGACTGCAGAGTTCTCACCTTCCAAGTACTGAATCTGAAATACATACACACAGCAACTCAGGTTGATCTAAGACACAGGGAGATGGGAAAGCAAAGACCTGACAATTCAGCCAGTTTTTTTCCTCTTTTCCCTATGCCCCCAATTTCTACCCCCAAAAGCCAAAATATGAAGCATCAGGGCCTTTATTATTCAGTTCCTCAGAGGAACTAAGCTCCTGAGTCAGGGGCCTAGCTCAGAACAGCAAGAGCCCTCCTGAACATCTGCTAAGACCCGGACCTGGCCTCAGCAGGACTGGCTCTGGAGGCAAACTTAGGAAGGCTTACTGACTTCTCAGCAGGGAGCCCCTTCAATCCTGGAGGGATCTTCTGAGACTTGTGGGAATCCTGGGATATTCCACTGCCCCACCCTCCCCCCAGACAGTTTTCATCCATTTCTAGGAGCCTAGATATATGAATTCTACCATGAGAGAGTCATTTCTTTGTTCTTCACAGCATAATGCGAGGTGGAGGAAGGGTTTGTAAATGCAAATCCCACTGAGGAGCTGTTGTACATATTTACACTAGCTTGTTAGTGACATATTAGATCTGCCCCTTTTGATCTGCAAATAACTCACCTGACTGGCCATTTCTCTTAAAGTCAGACTGTGGGTGTGTGCACGTGTGTGTGCGTGTGGCTGCACACGTTCCTTTTCACCACTCAAGTGAGTAAATCTCGATTTTTCCCTGTACTGTTTACCACCTCCCTCTGCCCTCTGCCTAAAGCACATTCTTGGGTTCCAATCCCACTAATCCTTCTTAGAGAGTAGAAACTCCAGAGTTAGTAGCAGAGGGCTTGAATGTGTGACCCACCCGTTTCAGAAGTATTTGTCTAAGCCATTACTGCATAATGATGGTAATGGCAGGGGACCTTTATGTGGCACCAGGAAGAGAGCCACCTACTGAGCAGGCTAAAGAGGCTGACTGCGGTAGGTGGCCAAGAAGGCAGCAGGAGCAGCTGGCGAGCTGAGATCCTGGACCACCACCATAGTTTCCCACTCCCTGGGTTCACACTCTTACCTTACCTGCCCTCAAGGGGGAGTGGCCTAGTCCCGCCAGCCTGGGGACAGCAGGGGAGCTTATGGGGAAGCTAAGAGGCCTGCCTTGTAAGCTGCTGCGTCTGGCTTCTTAGCACAAGTTCATTGGTTTCTAGAGTGTTCCCTGGAACATGAGGACTGGCAATGGCTAGATTACCAGAAATGCAGGATTCCCAAAATGTCCATTGTCTTTTATGCCTGCAGCTGGACAAAGGGGTCCTCACTGACCCCAGTAGGTTTGAGGGTACAAAGAAGTCCAGCTAGGACTGAGGATTGTGACGGGAGGTAAGGGCAGGGGGCACAGCTATGAAATTGCCTGAGAAGGGCTCCTTCTTTATTTGGCCTGTGACTCAGTTAGTACATCTGAGCTCAGAGCAGCAGCTACACTGTTTGGAGTTGCCTAAAGGTTTCTACATTTTATTCTGACAATGACTCAGATGTTCAAAACAGAGGACATTATTAGTTCTATCTTACAGATGAGAAAACTGAGGCTTAGGGTGGGAAGTGATTATCCCAGAGCTGCTCAGCCTGGAAGTGACAGATTTCCCAGGACTCCCAGACCAAGGTTTGGCTTGCCGCTTCATGGCATAGAAAGGATAACAGGAAAGAGGGGGAGCAGAGCTCAGCAAGGGAGATACAGTCTTGGGAGGGACCTGCCCTCACCCCCAGGATTCAGTTTGGGGTCTCTATCCCTCAGTGGCTCCAGAGCCAACAGCACTGCTCAGAAACACTGCTGCCACCTTCTGCATCAGTGGGACTGGAGTGAGTGCACCCTCAAGTCATGGAAACACCAGTGATCAGATGGGGACTGTCTGAGTCCTGAGTTCCCAGGGTCCTTTTCTTGAAAGGACATTCATTCTTTCCTTGTTAATCCCTGTATCCCTGGTCCTATAGCAGAAAAGAGCCTTTTGAACATGGGTGTGAGGAAGGTCTGTAGCTATTAGAGGAAATGGTATCAGTATCAGGAAGTAGGTGGATGATGCCTGGTTCCCTGGGTTCAAATCCTCTGGGCTCTGCTGTGTGACCTTGGGCATAACCCTACCCCTCTCTGGGCTTCGGTTTCCTCATGTGTTAGATCACTTTGAATTACATGGTTTTACTCTGATGTAGTGTTTATTCATGTATAAACCTTATGGGAGTGAAGCCTTCCTGCAGGCACGGGGCTTGGTGCAGGGGTTTCAGCAAGGAGAGGGGAGTAACAGCTTGTCTGTGCTCTGAAAAAGCTCAGATTCCCATTCTGTAATGCTTTTTGGTCATGCTATTTTTTTTTTCATGCTGACTTACCTTTTCAGAAAATGCCCCCACTTCTGTTGGAGAATGGAAATTGCCAAAGAGAGAGGGAAGAGGTCCAATTTGCGCCTTTGCTATTTTAGGCGAGGTTGAAATTATGAACCAAAGTGGAGTGATGCGCTCACTGTAGTGACCTCCGTTCTCTAAGACGGGAGAAAACCTGAGTCTTCTGCTTGTGAAGTGGCTCGAGCACTTGGGCGTGAGGCGTTATTATATAAATTCAAGCTCACTCCTGATTCTTAGTACCCTGAGTTGCCTGAAGGGGGGAATGGCACTGCCTGCGTGTGCAGTCCGGGCGCTCGGGCAGCCGCTGCAACCGGAGCGAGGAGCGCCCGCCCGCACCACCTGTCCCCGCCGGCATTCCAGAGTAGAGGCTGAATTGGCAGGGAGCCGGACCGGGTTGGTCGCCGCCTCAGTCAGCCCGGGTCCTCCTAGGGGTGTGTCTCACGGATTCCCCTCCCGGCCGCTCCTGGACGAGCCCCTAAAGGCGTCTTCCTCCCTGGCGGGAGCCTCGCGCGTCCCGCTCTTCGCGCTGCTGTCCCGAAGCCGCCGCAGGCGGATGCACGACCTCAGGCGACGCTGGGACCTGGGCTCCCTCTGCCGGGCCCTGCTCACTCGGGGCCTGGCCGCCCTGGGCCACTCGGTGAAGCACGTGCTCGGTGCGATCTTCTCCAAGATTTTCGGCCCCCTGGCCAGGTACGTTCTAGGCGAAAGCGGGGATCGCGCTCCCGGGTCAGGGTGCGCAGGGGCAGAGCGGGGAAGGAAGGCAGCCGCAAGGGGAGGGAAGGGTGCAAAGTTCCAGCTGGTTAGTGGTGGCCGGGCTCCGGGACTCCGGAGAGGCGCGGCGCGCTTTTGGCCACGCTGCGGCTTTTTCGCCGCCGTTCTGTGGGCACGGGCAGCACAGCGTCTCCGCTGGTAAGTCGGGCTGCCGGCGGGCTCCTTTCCCCAGGGGAACTCGTAACGCCCGGCTTGGAGCTCACTCGAGACGGCCTCCCGGGTGGGCAACAGAGCGCGGGCAAGAACAGGGCTTCGGGGCGTATCGGGAGAAAGTCCGTGAATCGGGCTGGCAGTGGTGTGCGCACCAAGGGGGCCGGGGGCAGAAGAGCCGGGGAGAGTCCGGTGGTTGAAGCGGGATGGGGATGAGAACCACCCAGAGTGGCGCGAGACGAGCGGGGGCCCCGACCGGGGGCGTAAGTTGAGGAGTGGGGCGACGGGGCCGGGATCGGTCCCGTAGGTGTGGAACCCCGCGAAGGGGCTACGGGGAGCTCGGGCGGGCAAGCTCCGGCGGGGGGAGGGGGCAGGCGGCCAGAGGGAAGGAGTCGGGGTGGGGGTGTGTGCGGCAGAAGCCACAGCGCTGAGCCTGCCGGGAAGGAAGGAAGCGGGGAAGGGCGCCGCCGCCGCCGCCGCGGTGGAGTACTCGGTGCGGAGAGGAGGGGGAAAGGGGCGCAACGGAGGCGCCAAGGGGTGGGGGCGGTGCGGGGGCACCGCGAGTGCGGGCTGAACTGCGGGATTGACGTAACGAGCTTGGGTTTCCCTCAGCGTCGGGAATATGGATGAGAAATCCAACAAGCTGCTGCTGGCTTTGGTGATGCTCTTCCTATTTGCCGTGATCGTCCTCCAGTACGTGTGCCCCGGCACAGAATGCCAGCTCCTCCGCCTGCAGGCGTTCAGCTCCCCCGTGCCGGACCCGTACCGCTCCGAGGATGAGAGCTCCGCCAGGTTCGTGCCCCACTACAATTTCACCCGTGGCGACCTTCTGCGCAAGGTAGACTTCGACATCAAGGGCGATGACCTGATAGTGTTCCTGCACATCCAGAAGACCGGGGGCACCACTTTCGGCCGCCACCTGGTGCGCAACATCCAGCTGGAGCAGCCGTGCGAGTGCCGCGTGGGTCAGAAGAAATGCACTTGCCACCGGCCGGGTAAGCGGGAGACCTGGCTCTTCTCCAGGTTCTCCACCGGCTGGAGCTGCGGGCTGCACGCCGACTGGACCGAGCTCACCAGCTGCGTGCCCGCGGTGGTGGACGGCAAACGCGACGCCAGGCTGAGACCGTCCAGGTGAGTGCGCGCCTGCGGCCGAGCGGGGCCCTGAAGCGTTGGAGCTGACCAGGGCCTAGGCGGGCAGAGGGCCAGGAGGGGGATCGGGGATTTCCGGGGACCCAGTGCACACCTTGGCGACCCCGCCGTTGCGCCCTAGTTGGGCAGGCGCCAGGCGTCCTGGCGCGCACGTTTGTCTGGCGGTGGGGACCTCAGGAATCCTTTCTGCCCTGTCCCAGGACGGTCAGTCTGTCTGTCAGCAGGTTGGGCTGCGCGGTGGTTAGGAGTGCATGAGTGGGAAGCGGCCGGGCAGGCCGAGCGAGCGCCCCCCTGGCCGCCGCCGGGACAGGGCACCGCACTCAGATTCCGCTCTGGAGAGCGCCAAAGAATCGCGCTCTGCGGGCTGCGTCTCTGGGTCCCTTCTCGCCTCTCCTCTGCATTCCAGTTCCGATGCCTCCTTCCCACACTCTTCCTCCTTTCTGCGCCTGCATTCTCTTCCTTTTTTTGTTTTAAAGCTTCTTCTATTTGCCTTTTTCCCCCCTCTCTTTACCTCTTGTGCTCCAGATCTCTTGGTTGCTGGCAGTTTCATTCTCTGTCTTTCCTTCTCACGCTTTCTGTCCTACCCTTTATGTTTCTCTCTTCCTGCCTGACTTTTATTGCTTCTCTCTTCCTTTTAGCCCCTCTGGCAGCGCTCTCCCTAGGGCGAGATCTCTGCCGCTGTTTCCAGACACCCAGGGAGAGCTTCTGGTTTCCAGGCTCGCTCCTCTAACTACTGGCTGCACGTGAGGCATCCGAGGTGCTTTGGGGATGCGAGGGGCACCCCGCAGGCCGAGGGTCGGTCTGGGAATCTTCCCAGGGCCCCCTTTGCTCTCCCCTTGAGCTATAAAGAGCCTGCCCTGATACACAAAAAGAACCTGAGCCCCGGCGTGGGGCGCCGCCAGCCCAGTTTCTGGGAGCCTGGGGCTGATGTGGAAAAAGTCGATTTATGAACAGCCTGTAGCCAGAAGTTGGGGCTTTTTCCTCCCTCCAGCCACAATGTCCAGTTGCTGGAGGTCATGGAGTGCTTTAAAGGGGGCTACGGGAGTGCAGTAGGGTGCAGGTGTCAGGGTTATTGCTTCACCAGTGTCCCCCAAACAAATCTGGACTTGGGCAGGGAGTCCAGGGAGTAGATATTGTGAGTCAAATTGCCAGAGGCCTCTGGACTGGTGTCTTTGGGTGGGCAAGGACGTGGCCATGCTCCCCACCTCCCCATTTGGGCGACTACAGGGCCCCTTAAGGCTACTGCTGCAGTGTCTGGCTTCCTGCCTGGACCCTATGCTGCCCTCACCCATAGGGACACTGAGTGTCCTGGGCAAAGGGTACTTTAAGCAGATGGAGCTCTCAGAGCCCTCTGACTTTCTGGTGGCTATTAAGGTTTAGAAGAAACCTCACCCTAGCCTTTCCTCCTCACCTCCTCTTTCCTCAGATTTCAGTGTCCTCTCTGAAATGCTGAATTTTTTGGCAGTATCTGTCAAACTTTTATTTCCTCTCCAGCACTAACAGCTTTCTTTTTTCATCCCAAGAAAAATCTTAGCCCCAGGAAGGTGACTGTCGCAATCTCTTACAAGAACTGTGTAAGTCATTGTCACAACAAGATTCCTGTGTTTAAGAAGTTCCCAAACAATTTGGCAATATTGGAAATAATTTTTCCTGCTGACAGAGCTTGTTGGTGTAGTGGAGGTGGTAATATTCAAAAACATCTTCAGGGGAAAAGTAGAATTCCATAGCCACAGCTATGGCAAAAAAAGTGAAAACGAGGTCTTGATCACCATGGAAGTCATAGCCTTGTCTGGATTTCCACAGGGCACGTGTGTCTGTAACAATTCTTTTGAACACGTAGGTCAGGGTGTGACATCTATAAACACACATTATTAATGTGGTTTAGATTATCTATTTGGTATCCTCTGGCAGATTCCTTCAGGCACTCTCCATAAGATAATGAGGACCCACCTCCCCAAAGCTTCTTAGATTATCCCAAATTGAAGGAAAATGATTAGAAATGAAATGGAATTTTCTGGGGTATTAAAAGGGTGATACTACAGTGCCATCTAGTCTAATCAAAGAAGAAACACGTTTTAAGAAGTCAGATTTCTTAGATTTTACGGTATTTGCTAAAATGAAATAAAATTTGCTAAGAAATGCATTGTCACCACGAGGGCACCTTTTTATTTCATTCATTCCTGCCCACCTGCAGAAATATATATCTGGAAGAATAGCAATAGCCTGAGGGTTCCAGAATTTCCCTGGATGTTGACAGATCCCTGCTTCCAGGACCAGTTCTGTGAGTTCTGATGATCTGTAAGAGCTAAGGCACGGTGGGGTGTGAGAGTGTGTGTATGTGAGTATGCATGTGTGTGTGGGAGGTGAAAATTTAGAGGCAAAGGCAGCTGTACTGGCAGTGATTTGTGAGGGAAAGGAGCTGGTGTTTGGTGATGAGAGCATCCGCCTTTGGAGGCCCTTTGTTAGAGCCTCTCGGTGCTAACTGCTTGTCTCTGTACTGTGCTGAGATGAGGGGAACACCAGGTCCGCCTGTCTAGCCTGGGAGTTCAGACACCTGGGCCTTAATTCTAGGCCAGACACGAACCAGCTGTGTGACCTTGGACCAGAGCCTCTGTGGAGAGTGTGCTCTAGTTTACGATGAGCTTTCATGTTTCTTATCTCTGGCATTTCTCTGTAAACTTGCACTATCTTTGGCAGGAGGGCAGAATGGACAAAAGTATCCCCATTTATCAGATGAGAGTGAAGAACAGAGAATGAAGGGCTTCCCCAAGGTCATTGAACTCTTTAGTGGCGCAGCAGGAATCTAATTCCAATTCAGTCTGACTCCACCACTACCTTTGCTCGGCACCTTGACAAACAAGCGTTTTTGCAAATTCACGATGAAGTATTTCAAGTCAGTGACGACCACAGAGTGAATAATTAATAAATGTTAGCTGATGTTGTTAGCACCCAGGTCATCACTATCATCAAGCAATTTTACACATGTGAGTTTGGGTGAGTGGTTGGGGCAGGGTTCCCAAATCCACTGGGAGAGGAACAGATTTCTACATCCTCCGGGCTTTATGCTCACCAGGAGCAGGTTTGGGGGCTATCTTGCAGAGGGGACTCTCATTGCCATGTTTAGGATTCCTGCAAAGGTTGGATGAGCATCATCTGGGACAGGAACCACCTCCTGACTTGCAGCCATTCATTCATCCACATTAGAGGGGGCATAAGAGGCTGTTGTGGCTGTAAGCCAAGACCCTGAATCCTACTCCTAGTGCTACATTTGAGATGCTTCCCTGCCTCCGCTGATGGTAAAGTGCTTGGGTGATATATAACTGCTAACAGAAACCAACCAACGTGATCCCGTGATTGTGCTGCCTGGAGTGGACAGAGAGAGAGAGAGAGGAAATGAACAAACATGCTTGGCTGGCAAAAGGCTCAAGTTGTTTATTAAAAATAATATTTCTTTAAAAATATTAGGAATTACATTTCATCCATCTGTCTGCCAATATGTTGTTTGGGGTCAGAGCAGGGTCCTGCTCATTTTAGAGTTTCTGAGACCATTTTTGAAAATGTGTCAAAACATTATTGTTCACCAGCTGTTTAAAGTCCTGAAATCTGCAGGCTTTTCTCAGGCCAAATTCCCTCTGTTTGTAGCCAACTCTAGTGTGCCATTTGTTCTGTGGGAGGAATTTAGAATTGGGCCCAAAGAAACTGCACTAGCCCCCGGTCTTCTCTAGGTACTGTGCTGGCTGGCACACGTGGCATGGGGGTGGGAGGTCGGGGTCCGTGGCTGTACAAGCCAAAGAATCTGATCATGTTCACGTTCCATTCTAGACTTCTAGCGTCTCTAAATTTTTCAGCAGTCATCCAGCAGAGTAATTAATTGTCATATAAAATCTAGTAGGATATCATTAGCAGGAAAGGACTAAAAGGTATTTGTTTAAATGGAGAAGAGCTTTTTTATATCACTCTTGCTTTTTTTAATGTGGTAAAAGCTTTCTTTCCTTTCCATTTCTTTTTCAAAGGTGCCTCTATTTTGAAAGAGCTAGAACTATAGAGTGCATGTGCCTGATCAGGGCTCGCATGCCCACACTCCCACTCCTTCCCTTTCTTAATTTTGCAGTGAGGCAGGAGGACACAACAGGCTTGTGGTATGGGACGAGGCAGCGAGTAAAGCAGTGCCGGCCGTGTAGTTCATCGGGCTGTAGGCTGTTGGGCTCTCCGCTGCACTGAGCTGAGGATGCATTTCTTCAGCCACCTTTGACGAGAGCTGTCGTACCATCCCACCTATTTCAGAGAAGAGGGGGGAAAAATCTACCATGATAATAATATCTGTAGAACAGGCTCGGCGCCCGTAGCTCAGGGGTTACGGTGCCAGTCACATACATTGGGGTTGGAGGGTTCCAGCCTGGCCTGGGCCTACTAAACAACAATGATAACTACAATAAAAAAACAGAAATAAAAAAATCTGTAGAACAGCAGTATTAGTTAGCATCTTTGCATAGATAGCAAACCTGTTTGTTGTTGGAGTTGTGACAAAGCTCTTGAGTTCTCAGATAGTATAAGCAGCTACTCACAATTCTCTCTTAATAATAATTTTTGATTGGTGCTGTTACGTGGTGATTAGAATGCTAGTGCTTGTCTTTTATGGCTATCAGTTATCAACTGACATGGTATAAAATGACATTAGAAGAATAGTCACCCCCTTTTTTTCTGTCATTCATTAAACAAAATTTTGTGGATCTGCTCATTGTATTCTAGGAGAGACACATCATCTTTGCTCTCCCAGAGTTTTCTGTTGAACAGGATAGGATAATTTGGTACTTTAGATATTTAATTCCTTTTTTCTTTTTTTGGGGGGGGGAGACAGAGTCTCACTTTTTGGCCCCCAGTAGAGTGTTGTGGCATCGTAGCTCACAGTAACCTCAAATGCTTGGGCTCAAGTGATACCGTTGCCTCAGTTTTTTATTTTTAGTAGAGACGGGGTCTCATTCTTGCTCAGGCTGGTCTCAAACTCCTGAGCTCAAGCCATCGGCCTGCCTGGGCCTCCCAGAGTGCTAGGATTACAGGCATGAGCCACCATGGCCAGCCTGGATATTTAATTTCAAAGGTGGATTTTGTTTGAAAACAATTTGAAAATTAATAATGTCTTCTAAATGTCACACATTTACCAGAATATATTAAAAAGTAGAGAAAAGTTCATCCGTTATATTGTGGTTTAGATTTAATTAGCAAGCCTGGGGGATTAACTATTATGTCCCCGGCATGATGCTAGCAGTTGGGGGAGATTAGAACCCAAACAAAGCCAAAAAAGCCAAGGATACTATCTTCATCCCGAAGTCCATGAGTATCATCAGCATGTGGAGTGCAGAAATGTGCAGAGTAGATAGGCGGTGGGTAAGGAACCTTGGATTTGGGGAAAGTCATTTCTCCTTCCTTGGCCTCAGTGTCTCCTTTGTAAAATGGGAAATTTGAACAAGATTCTTTCTAAGGTAAAGAACAGACCAGAAAAAGAAGAGATTCTTTTGAAAAGGGCCCTGGGAATAAGTGAGTTGTATTTAGAAGAAAGGGGGCATTGTGGGTGGGTGTTGTATCTAGTGGTGTTATGAGGTCCAGCAGCCTCATCTAGCTGGGCTGGGCCAGAAGTGAGAAGATTCATACTTGGAGGAGTAACAGTTAGGGAGGTGGGTGGGATGAGGCTCTCACCGAGGAGATTGTGATGGCAATGAGGTGGTTGAACCCCAGGGGTTCCTGGATGGAAAGAATGTAAACAAATCATAGAATTAAATGAAGGCTGGAGTCTAGTTAAAGCTGTCTGCCTGATTTCTAGTCTGGAGTGGAGGTGGTACCATTGACCAAAATGAAGATGTTGAGAATGGGGTCTAGTTTGTTCTGGGAGGCTACTGAAGAGTCATGGACCAGTCCCTGTTGTCCAGTCTTCCAGTGCACAGGGCTTGTAATGAGGTTTGAACTGGGGCTCTGGCGTAGGTTAGGGCTTAGTTGTATAGTACATGTGGGAATCTGTGAACCCAGTTAATCTGAATTTGTAATTGGCTTTATTATTTAAATGATAGCTGTAATTCACACGTAGGAAGGACAAGGGTGTGTGAATAGAGGAAAAGATCGACAGTTAGAATTATATAAAAAATGAGAAATGGTCATTTGTCAAAAAAGAAAAAAGCCAAAAATGAAAAGTCGTGTGTCAAACTGGTGAAAATATGCACAGCAATCGCAACAAAGAGCTGAAATCTTTGCTGTACAAAGAACTCCCATGAATTGATTAGAGACCAGAGAGTCGACAACATGGAACCCACAGCTAGTTTGCAGACGTAGAAAAACAAAACTGTTTAGTCTTTCTGGTACTACAGAAATGCACACTGAAACATTTACACAAAGGATACTTTCTTTGCTTCTCTAATCCTGATTAACAAAACAAAACAAGACAAAACCCAACGTACATCACCACCAAACAAAAAATGTTAGTAGCCAGTGCTGACAAGAGGATAATGAATAGCATAGGACTCATGCATGAGTGGTGGGAATGTAGATTTAAATGATCTTTTTGGAAATAAATTAGACAATACAAACAGAAAACATTAAAAATGTATATTTCTTTGACCCATAATTTCCTTTTTGGAATTTTGCTGAAAAACACAATCTTACACATGCTTTACATTTATGCACTCTATTTATTTATTCAACAAATATTTACTGAATATCTGCTGTCACTGTGCTGTGTGTTGGGGGCACCATGAAGAGCCAGAAAGATGTGACCTTTGCTTTCATGGAGTGGTAAAGATAGATGTGAAACACATATTAAATTACTTAAAATTGTGAGACATGCCATGGGGGAAAAGTAAAGAATGCTGTGAGCACATACGCTAGGAGGCTAACTGGAGTTATTATAAGTGCAACAAATTGGAGACAATCTGAACATCCATATAGTGGAGAATTATTCAAGACATCTCAGTACATCCACTTGAAGATTTATTACAAAACCATTTAAACGTCCATTTACAGGCTGGGCACGGTGGCTCATGCCTGTATTTCTGGCACTTGGGGAGGCTGAGGTGTGGATGAATTGCTTGAGCTCAGGAGTTCAAGACTAGCCCAAACAAGAGTAAGACACCATCTCTCTAAAAAAAAAAAAATAGTCAGGCTTTGTGGCAGGTGCCTGTAGTCCCAGCTGCTCAGGAGACTGAGGCAAGAGGATCACTCTCTCTCTTTTTTTTTTTTGGCTGGGGCTGGGTTTGAACCTGCCACCTCCGGCATATGGGGCCAACGCCCTACTCCTCTGAGCCACAGGCACCGCCCAAGAGGGTCTCTTGAGGCCAAGAGTTTGAGGTTGCTGTGAGCTATGATGCCATGGCACTCTATCCAGGGTAACAGAGTGAGACTCTGTCTCAAAAAAAAAAAGTCCTTTTTTGCTAGTAATTAAGAAATTGCTAGTGATTTAAGGTTAAATGAGGCAGAAAATTATGGACACAGTATGACTACAACTATGCTAAAGAAAGAAGAGAATGAGAACAAGAGTGAGAAATCACCCCAGCCTTCTCAAATGTAAGCATACAAGACAGAGAGGGGAAGAAAAAAATGCCCGGATATTAATGGACCAATTAGTGATTTATTTTCTGTTTCTGCTTTTCTGAAGGTTTTGAATTTCCTTTATGAGTATGTATTACTTTTATAATAAAAGTAAGCATTAACAATTTAAAAATAATGTTTTATTATAGCTGTGATAAATGACGCTGAATGTTTACTTTTTGCTTCCTAAAGACTACGGCTGGTTATTTCATTAGCCTCTAGATGTCCTGGGAGCCCTTAATGAGGAAAGCAGCCTCAGCCCCAATAAACCCTCACACTGTAAGGCAGAGGTGAAAAGTCAGGCCTCAGCTGCTGGTTTTTCTGATAATTGGCTGTTACCATATTCCCACACAATGCAAAGAACTCTTATACCAGTACATCATAGAAATATTTGGGTGAATTGCTATTGTTTCTAATTCATTTATAAATTATAACTTTTTACTTATAAATTATGTGGAACAGGAAGTTAATCGTGGCACATCGTTAGAAATAGAAGGCTTAGTCTGCTTAGCCAGAGCCACCCAAGATAGTCTGAACTTCAGGGCTTCATGAGCCTCTTTCCTAGTGGGTTGGTACCAGGGCTGATGATCCGGCTGGAAGAGTAAAGTCTTGGAGTTGGTAAAGGGACATAGCTCTAAGCACCTGTAACTGGGAGCTTAGATCAGTTAGTGCACGTGTTGTTCTCATCCAGGAAAGAAGGAGAGTTTGCTCTGCGGGGCAGCTCCTTCCTAGAGCAGTTTCACTGCCTAAGAGCATTACCCACAGTTAGCCGTAAATTTAGTTGCTTAGAAACGTCATTCCCCAACAATTCTGGATAGCTGAGGGGCTATGGTATATACATAAGAGGGCTGTCTGGAAAGTATCCAGCCACGCATGTCTCTATTTTTCATCATACATGGCTGGATACTTTCCAGGCAGCCCTTGTTGTATAGTGAGATGCGTTATTGTTGAAACTCTACTGCAGCTATATCCGAGGCAGAAGTTATTTTGATGGTGTGAAGAACATCTTTCACAGTTGAAAAGCTAATATCAACATTCCATCACACATAGAATGAGAGATTTAGTAAGTGAGTTTAATAACAAAGATATGAGTGGGAATTTCTACCTTTCCATTAATGGATAGTGAATAATCTACTTGACAGTATATGCCATCTAAACAATGTCATTGTAAACTTAGAGAAATATTGTGTAAACTTCAGTAAAATATTTATTGGCAAAAGAGCTTGTCTCGTTTTACTAGGTATTGTACTTTGCAGATATTCAGTTGATCTTATTGCATCCCATTTGTTATTTCTGCCATTTTGCCTCTAAGAACAGTGTTGAAGACTTTGACACATTTCAGAGCATTACACTAAATAAATCTGTCTTGCACATTCCACTGTGCTTTTTCTGGAATATTATAAATATTCAAATATAGGCACACATGCAGATTCAAAATAAAATTCAATACATGCAAATTCTGCATAAATTCCATATTTATAACTTAGCAATAGTTTTGAACTTGTTATCCTATGATATAAATGTATCAAATACGAACTCATGGGAATTGCCAATAAATATATTTTTCTGATTAAACTGTGGGCTCTTTTTCAGTCACAATTTAAGCTTCAACTCTGGGTTATATTATAAGAGAATAATTTGCACTTCATTTACTCTGAATTGTCAAGAATCGTGTTCTTCACTGATGTAAATGTCTACAAAGAGGACTTCTTATTCCGTTTGATTGCTTTTTAAATTTTACTAGTGGAGATGCCCTAGTGAGCCTGAGAGAACTGGTCTGTTTCTTGTGAAGAGTTTAGTCTGATGAATCACTTCCACACACTTTTCTGTGGAATACAGAGCCATTGAAATGTATAATGTGTTGATTTACATCAAATGGATTCGGCCCGTGTGCACATTGTTTGTACTGATTGACTTTCTCTCATAACTATACTAATAATGACAGATCTTCAGAGAAGTATCAACTCCAATTTATTCCTAGAGATCTTTGAGCTTTTGCTAACTTTTTCCAGGAGAGTGAATGCAAGCAAAGAGTGTTTAGAAATTGACGAGGGTGACCAAGTTGCAGTGAGATAACCCAGAAATACTTTTAAAAAGCCCTTTAATCGGCTCGGCGCCTGTGGCTCAAGCGGCTAAGGCGCCAGCCACATACACCTAAGG
>NW_003852504.1:4877379-4883434 GCF_000181295.1 Otolemur garnettii | reverse complement strand
AGTCCCAGCTACTTGGGAGGCAGAGGCAGGAGACTCGCTTGAGCCCAGGAGTTGGAGGTTGCTCTGAGCTGTGAAGCCATGGCACTCTACCCAGGGGGATAGCTTGAGGCTCCGTCTCAAAAAAAAAAAAAAGTCCTTTAATCATTACAATAAATAAGAGTTGACTAAACTCACCAGCTAAAAGACATAGATTATCACCATGGATGAAAATATAAAATCTATCTATATGCTATGTATAAGAGGCAAAAAACACAGGAACACAACACAGAAAGGATTGGAACAGATAAACTGTACAAACAACTAGAAGGAAGCTGATGTAGCTATATTGATACTAGACAACACAGACTTTGAGGCAAAACCATTATTGGGGATAAATAGGATCACTAAATAATGATTAAAAGTTCAATTCTTCAGATAACAATTCTAAACTTGTATACACTTAATATTATAGTTTTGAAATATATAAAGCTAATGTTGGCAGAGCTATAAGGAGAAGTTATGAAATCTACTGACTTTTCAGAAATTGATAGGTGAAATGAATAAAAAATGGATAAGGATACAAAAGATTTGAACAACACTGCTGACAAGTTCAGTATAATGGACACACACACATATTTGCACCCACTTGGAAGAACACACACATTCTTCTCAAGCACATGTGGAACACTTTTGAAAATAGACCATGTACTAAGCCCTAGAGTTAGTCTTGAAAAACTTCAGTGAATGAAATATCTTGTAGACCATACTGTCTCACCATATGCAATTGCTTAATCATTGGAGGTTGTGACCAGTCAGCCAGGAACAAGGGAGTGGCCTATACCTGACTGTATGTGAAGGAGCATTAGTAGTCTGATATATTTGGAAGTATTACCAGTCTTTCACTGACTACATCAAGTTTCTTTCTTTTTTTCTTTTTTCTTTCTTTCTCTCTCTCTCTCTTTTTTTTTTTTGAGACAGAGTCTTACTCTGTGGCACTGGGTAGAGCTCACAGCTCACAGCAACCTCATTCCCTTGGGCTTAAGTGATCCTCTTGCCTCAGCGTCCCAGTAGCTGTGACTACAGATGCCCACTATCACCCCTGGCTAGTTTTTCTATTTTTAGTAGAGACAGAGTTTTGCTCTTGGTCAGGCTGGTCTTGAACTCCTGAGCTCAAGCAATCTCTACCTGCTTCAGCTCCCACAGTGCTAAGATTACAGGTGTGAGCCATCACGCCTGCCTGGTTCCATCGAGTTTCTTTCTTTCTTTATCTTCTTTTTTTTTTTTTTTTTTGAGACAGAGTTTTATTGTCGCCCTTGGTAGAGTGCTGTGGCATCACAGCTCACAACAACCTCCAACTCTTGGGCTTAAGTGATTCTCTTGCCTCAGCCTCCCAAGTAGCTGGGACTACAGGCACCTGCCACAGCACCAGGCTATTTTTTTGTTGCAGTTGTTCAGCTGGCCCGGGCTGAGTTCAAACCCGCCACCCTTGGTGTATGTGGCTGGCGCTGTAACCACTATACTATGGGCGCCGAGACTCCATCAAGTTTCTTAATTTACATGGAAGAACTCCAAGACTCAGGCAAAGAGAGTGCTGTAAAGTGATAGTTTGGCCCAGGTAGCTTGGCTGGATTTTCCACGAACCCTGTTACTATTTTGGGCTACCTACTCAGCCAGGTCCTGTGCAAAGGGCGTAACGTATTATATATTTTTCTCATTTAATCCTCAGAAAACCCTCTGAGATGGATGTTTTCAAAACCTATTTAAAAGATGAGAAAACATAGAATTGGACAAGATATATAACCTGCCCAAATCTACAGAGCTACACAGTATTGGAGCTGGCATTTAAATTCAGTCAGGGTAACTGGCCTGTCTGGTATATTTTATTTTATTTTTTTGCAGTTTTTGGCCAGGGCTGGGTATGAACCTGCCACCTCTGGCATATGGGGCCGGCGTCCTACTCCTTTGAGCCACAGGCACCACCCTGTCTGGTATATTTTAATGTTTACTAAATTCTCAGGAAAATCTCCAAAAGCCTTTATCTTTTTGTAGCTGTGTCTATACAAGCTAAGTGGAATGGAGACTTGAAGTAACTATCTGGAGATATCAGGATCCAACATGTTAATTGATTTTTTATAAAGCACCTTTAAAAACTTTAATAAAAATTTGAAGGTGGACTCTGCATCTCTTTTTTCCCCCTTTAAATAAAAGTTTAGACCAGGCGTGGTGGCTCACACCTGTAATCCTAGGACTCTGAGAGGCTGAGGCAGGTGGATTGCTTGAGCTCAGGAGTTTGAGACTAGGGTAAGCAAGAGTGAGACCTCATCCCTATTAGAAATAGAAAAACTAGGATCACTGCAAGAGGATCACTTGAGCCCAAGAGCTTGAGGTTGCTGTGAGCTATAATGCCAGAGCACTCTAGTGAGGGCACCAGAGTGAGACTCTGTCTCAAAAAAATAAATAAATAAACGTTCAGATACCCAATTTATTTCAAATGCTTTCAATACTGATTTACACAGAAGAATGATGTTTTGGGGCAATCAAACAAACAAACAACAACAACAACAAAAGAATTGAGGAAAGATTGATTTTTCTTTCCAGGTAAGGAAAATGACCTTAGCTGTATTTTAATTTGTGCCCCTACATGGACCGCAAATGTGGTGCGTGGACCATGCAAAATTTGTAAGAGGCCAAAACATCTTGCTCCTTCTGGAATCTTGGTAGTTGTCTCATTAGCAATGCCGTTTGCACTGCTTTGACCAACCTAGAAATGACCATAGCTTTTTTTGCAGCATTTGGTCCATGTAGACACAGCCTCTGGAAGATGGTGGAAATGAGTTCTTCCAGAGCAGCTCATGTAATCCGGGAGCAGAGAAGGCAGGGAGATAAAAATACTTTCTCTCGAAACCAAGGGAAGCGTCCCAGAGAAAATGATTTCTGACGACTCCTCTTATCCCAGGGGCTCATCATGAAGATAATAAAAATGTATTTAGTGATGAAATAACCAAGTTGAGTAGCAAATTCCCATGGGAATGCCCATTGTCTCCCTTTTGGAAGAGGCAGCTTTTAGAAAAGTGCCACTAAAGAAAATATGCAAATTAGCGTGGACTAACCAGCCTGGCGGGCATTATTAGTGTGGGTGGCAAAGAAATTAGATTGAAGACATGGAAGAATGGGAAAAAGACCACCAGAGGCCAGCGTGACCTTGGGCTGATGGCCACTTCAGCCTATGCCTCATGGTTGAGATTTTACTAAATAGAACATTAACCGGCAAAACATCTTGAAGATTGATAACGTATGAGCCAGAAGCTCTAGAGGCAAAAATACTGACTATCTTTGTGATTGGTTATGCTGAACGTGGGATAGCATGTACTAAGAGTGTAATAGACCAGCTACAGCTCATTAAAGCAACGTTGAAATAAAGCATATTGGGGTGAATGATGCATAGTAGGCTATTTATGAAAAATTACTTCAATAAAATTTTAATGAGCATGTAAAATGATTTTATGTATAAACATGCTATAAGATTAATGAGAGATAATTAGACTAATATGAGAATATGAAGCTGAAGCGAGTTTTTTTTTTTTAATTGCATTATTGAGCAAAATGCTCTGAGTTCTATTTTTTTCCTTTTAGGTAAAGATCCATGGTTTGCATTTGCCATCCTCAGTTTATTCTCTGTGACTTGTAAGCAAATGAAAGACAAAAGACAGTGATTTTAGCATTAGGGTAGCATTTTACAATCTTCTGCAAGGTTTTGTATTTACCACCATATGGGTGTGCATCAAATCTGTATCATCTCCCTCTCATTTGTATGTTTATGAAGTTATAAAGATATACACACGCACATAGAAAATAATTAAGCTAGTGATGTATGTTTGACAATGTTTTGTAACTTAATGCCAATTAGAAGGGGTTAAAACTCCCTTTCTTTCTTAATCCAGTTGTTCCCAGGCTTTTTGGTTTATGCACTTAAGGACAGAATCCATTTAAAGTGCTAGAATTTGCATACATGTTGCTTTGAATGAGACTTCTTTACAATCCTGATGGGTCTGAAAAATTATTAGTGGGGAGTTTAGAGAGGGAGATGTCATGAGATCCATTAGGATGCGCCTTTTTGGTTTCCTCCTGCAGGGGAAGGAGTTGTGCTTTACATATGGGGAGACTTAAAGGAATGTGCTCAGCTTCACTGTTTAAGGCAGCCAGATTAGCTCAGCTTATTTTAGAGAGGGTGTCTTGTGTCGCAGGCACCTTGTCTGATGCCATTGGAGGAAAGTGGCTCATAATTTTCCTGAGTTCAGCTGAATGTTAAGTGAAAGGCTGCATGCAGGATTCATATGCTTAAAAAATTTGGTCGGATTGGAATGAACAGGATTGTCACGCTCTCCATTGGATATCATGTTTGCTGTGCTTTTAAATCATGGTGATGTAACAAGGTTATAGTTCTAGTGTCAAGGAACTGGGGTCTTAGGTTGTGACCTTTGGCTGCGAATGTCTTCTCTAAAGAATGTCACAGAGGTCAGGTTTACTCTGTGGCAGCAAACAAGTCTGCGACCATAAAATCCAGCTCTTTTGGTTTGCTGGGATCTCACTCCAGGATGCAGCACTTTCTGGTTACAGAGGGGAGCTCTGTATGCAGTGAACCCGCCAAGATGGAGAGATGAGAGCGCTCCAAAGCCCGAAGGGTGCACACCCGTATCATTTAGATGTTGGTTTGGTGGTCTCTGAATTTACTTTAGCCCAAGAAACTTAGGAAGAATATAAATCTTCTCCCATAACTTCAGGGAGGTAGAAATACTGAAGAAATTGTAGGAGTTACAATTGAAATGTCAAGAGCTAACACTGGATCTGAGAAAGAGGAATACCATTGAGTAAAAAATAAATTATTGCTACAATTAAATGGCAGACTGTTACTTAGCTACTCTGGCCCCCTCTTCCAAGATGGAGCCACCCTGATGACTGCATTTGCCATGGCTGAAGGAACTCTGTGAATTCATATCTGTTTCAGGTCCTGGAGCAGTGGTTCTCAACCTTCCTAATGCCGTGACCCTTTAATATAGTTCCTCATGTTGTGGTGACCCCAATTGTAAATTATTTTCATTGCTACTTTTAGATGCTCACCCTTTTAAAGTATGCAAACACAGTGGTTTTTAATATATGCATAAATTTCGTAACCATCACCTCCATCAAATTCTACAACATTTTTATCACTCCAAAAAGAAATTCGTATCCATAAGCAGTCACTGCTTGTTCTTCTCTCCCCTTAGATCCTGGCAACCCCTGATCTACTTTCTATCTCTATGTAATTGCCTATTTTTAGCAATGAAAATAATTTTATGGTTGGGGGTCACCACAACATGAGGCACTGTATTAAAGGGTTGTGGCATTAGGAAGGTTGAGAACCACTGTCCTAGAGGGAGGTACTTGACCTCATGCAAACAGTAGCAGCTTTAGTGGTGAAAACTTCAGAAGTCAGGGCCACTGATAGCTTTCAGATTGGATCTATGGGGCACCAGGGTTCTCTTGGATTAGGAGTGAAAACTGCTTTGGGGTTCTGTGATTCAGCATAATTCTCTTGATCTTTATCTACTGTTCCATGGTAAGTATATACCATGATTTCTTTAATCATTCACCCATTGAAGGATACCGGGGTTGATTCCAGTACGAATGAAGCTGCTATGAACATTCATAAACAGGCTTTTGTGGAATGGTAAGTGTTCATTTCTCTAGGATACATGCTCAAGAATGCACTTCTAGGTCGTTCAGTAATTACAAGTTAATTTTATAAGAAACTGTCAAATTATTTTCCAGAGGGACTACATAATATTTCTCAGTTTTACCAACCATGTATGAATGATCTGGTTTCTTCTTATACTTGCCAGAACTTGATGTTATCACTATTTTTTATTTTCAGCTATTCTGGTAAGTGTGCAGCAGTATCTCATTGTGGTTTAATTTATTTTTTTTCCTGATGGCTAATGATGTTCAACATCCTTTCACATGCCTATTAGCCATCCGTATGTGCTATTTGATGGAATGTCTGTTCATGTCATTTGCCTGTTTTCTTTTTTTTTTTTTT
>NW_003852504.1:4874901-4877287 GCF_000181295.1 Otolemur garnettii | reverse complement strand
TGCCTCAGCCTCCCAAGTAGCTGGGACTACAGGTGCCCGCCACAATGCCTGGCTATTTTTTTTTTAAATTTTTGGTTGTAGTTGTCATTGTTTGGCAGGCTCAGGCTGGGTTCAAACCCCCCAGGTCCGTGTATGTGGCTGGAGCCCTAGTCCCTGAGCTACAGGCGCCGAGCCTGCCTGTTTTCACATTGGATTCTCTGTTTTTATAAACTGTTGATTTTTGAGTATTGTTTAACATATTCTGTATGTTAGTGCTTTTTATGATATTTGCAAATGTTTTCCCTCCATCTATACTCTGCCTTTTCATCTTCACATGATATTTGAACAGAGCAAAATGTTTAATTTTGATGAAGTCCAGTTTATCAGTTTTCCATTTCATGGATCATGCTTTTGGGGTTAAGTATTTTTTTTTTTTTTTTGGCCAGGGCCAGGTTTGAACCTGCCACACTCCGGTATATGGGGCCGGCGCCCTACTCCTTGAGCTACAGGAGTCACCCCAAGGTTAAGTCTTAAGAACTCTTTGTCTAGCCTTAGATCTTAAAGGTTTCCTCCTAGGATTTTTTTCCCTGAAGTTTTATAGCTTTGACTTTTACATTTAAATTTATCATACATCTTAGAGTTCTTTTCTTACTTAGATACATTTCATACACCTTTATGTTCACCCTTTGTAAGTGTACAAATACAGTGGCTTTTAATATATGCACAAATTTTGTAACCATCACCTCTGTCAAATTCTACAACATTTTCATCGCTCCAAAAAGAAATCTGTATCCATAAGCAGTCACTGCTTGTTCTTCTCTCCCCTTAGCTGCTGGCAACCCCGGGTCCATTTTCCATCTCTCTGTAATTGCCTATTCCGAACTTTCCATCTATGTTTATGGAATCTTATAATAGTGGCCTTTTGTGTTTCGTTTCTTTCACTTAGCAAAATATTTTTGGAGGGTCCTTTATACTGTAGCACAGATCAGTACTTCATCAATTTTTGTGATTGAATAATATTTTATTATGCGGACGTACCACATTTGTTTGTCCATTTATCAGTTGATGGAATTTGGGTTGTATCCGCTTTTAGGCCTTATGAATAATGCTGCTATGAGCATTCACTTATAAGTTTTTGTGTGAACATATGTTTTCAGTAGTCTTTGCTATATATCTAGGAGTGAAATTGCTGCATCATATGTTAAGCATATGTTTAACCTTTGAGGAACTGCTAGATTATTCTCCAAAGCAATTGTGTCACCTTGTATTCCTACTGGCAGTGTATGAGGTTTTCAGTTTCTCTAGATCCTCAGCACTTGTTATTACCTGTCTTTGTTTTTTTTTTTTTTGCAGTTTTTGGCCGGGGCTGAGTTTGAACCTGCCACCTCTGGCATATGGGGCCGGCGCCCTACTCCTTTGAGCCATAGGTGCTGCCCTACCTGTCTGTTTTTAAAGACATAGTAATGTAGTAATAGTAAAATAGACATAGCATACAGTTTATTATTAGTGACATTTAGTACATTCACAGTGCTGTTCAGCCACCACCACTGACTAGTTCTAGAACATCTTCATACCCCAGAAGGAGACCCCCTGCTAGGCACTCTCTCCTCACTCACCATCCCCACTTTCCCAAGGCCCCAGTAATCTAATTCTGTCATTGAATTCCTTAACTCTGGGTATTTCATATAAATGAATTAACTCATTATGTGGCCTCTTTTGTATGGCTTCTTTGATTTAGCATGAGATTTTCAAGGTTCATTGGCATTGTAGTCTCTGTCATTTTTATTATAGCCATCTTAAGCCATCTTACAAGTGTGAAATAGTATTTCATTGTGGAATTGATTTGCATTTCCCTGGCAGTTGATGATATTGAACATCTTTTAGGCCAGGTGTGGTGGCTCACGCCTGTAATCCTAGCACTCTGGGAGGCTGAGGCAGGTGGATTGCTGAGCTCAGGAGTTTGAGACCAGCCTGGGCAAGAGTGAGACCCAGTACTTATGAAAAATAGAAAAACTAGCTGGGCATTGTGGTGGAGGGGCCTTAGTCCTAGCTATTTGGGAGACTGAGGCAAGAAGATCTCTTGAGTCCAAGAGTTTGAGATTGCTGTGAGCAATGACACCACAACACTCTGCCAAGGATGATAAAGTGAGACTCTTTGTCTCAAAAAATAGAATAAAAATAAAAATGATAATTTTTTTCATGCACTTATTGCCCATTCAGATATCTTTGGAGAAATGTTTGTTCAGGTTTTTTGCCATTTTTTTTTTTTTTTTGAGATAGAGTCTTACTATGTCACCCTCGGCAGAGTGCTGTGACATTACAGCTCACAGCAACCTCAAACTCTTGGGCTTGGCTTGGCGCCTGTGGCTCAAGTGGCTAAGGCGCCAGCCACATACACCTAAGGTGG
>NW_003852504.1:4873376-4874843 GCF_000181295.1 Otolemur garnettii | reverse complement strand
GTCCCAGCTACTTGGGAGGCTGAGGCAGGAGACTCGCTTGAGCCCAGGAGTTGGAGGTTGCTGTGAGCTGTGATGCAATAGCACTCTACTGAGGGGGACAGCTTGAGGCTGTCTCAAAAAAAAAAAAAACAACAAAAACTCTTGGGCTTAAGCGATTCTCTTGCTTAAGCCTCCCAAGTAGCTGGGACTACAGGTGCCCACCATAACGCCCTGCTATTTTTGGTTGTTGTAGTCATCATTGTTATTTGGCAGGCCTGGGCCGGATTTGAACCTGCCAGCTCCGGTGTATGTGGCCAGCACCCAAGCCACTGAGTTACAGGCACCAAGCCTCTTTGCCATTTTTAATTGTGTTATTCTTTTTTCTTTTTAATATTGAGTTGTGTTCTTCATATATTCTAGATACAAGTCCCTTAGAAGATACATGCTTTCCAAATATTTTTGTCCCATTCAGTGCTTGTTTACTTTCTTGAATAAGTCCATTGAGGCGCAAAAGTTTTAAATTTTGATGTAAAATTTAACTTTTTACTTTAGTCTCTAGTGAAGAAGGCTTTGCCTAACTCAAGATCATACAAATGTACTTCAATATCCGTTTCTAAGAGTTTTATAGTTTTAGCTTTTACATTAAGGTCCATGATCTACATTTTGAATTAGTTTTTGTGTATATTGTAAAAAAAAAGTGTCCAACTTTATTCTTTTTTATGCTGATATAAGTTGTCCTAGTATCAGTTTTTGAAAGGACTAATTGATTTGCCTTGCTATCTTTGTTAAACATCAATTGACCACAAATATTTGTATTTATTTCTGGATTCTTAATTCTCTTTTATTTGTCTATATAACTATCTTTATGCAAATTCTGCATCATCTTGACTATTGCTGACTTGTAGTTAGTTTTGAAATCAGAAAGTAGGAAATGAATAATTTATTTTTGTTTTCTTTCTTTAGATTGTTTTGGCTATTCTGGGTACCTGGAACTTATTGTGATTTTTAGGATCAGCTTATCAATATCTGCAAAGAAAACAGCTGGGATTTTGTTAGAGGCTATGTTGAATATAAATCAATTTCAGAGAATATTGCCGTATGAACAATCTTAATCTTAAATCTTTCAGTCCATGAATATAGGCTGTTTTTCCATTTGTTTAGGTTTTCATTAATTTCTCTTAATAAAGAAGAGAAATTTCTCTTAATTAATTAATAAATAAAGAAGAGAATTTCTCTTAATTAATTTTGTAGTTTTAGATTGTAAGTTTTGTATTTCTCTCATTAAATTTATAAGTATATTACTCTTTTTATGTTATTGTAAATGGAATTTTATTTCATTTTTGATTATTTATTACTACTGTATAGAAATACAGTTTGATTTTTTTTTTTTTGTTGAGACAGAGTCTCACTCTGTTGCCCAGGCTAGTATGCTGTGGCATCAGTCTGGCTCACAGCAACTTCAAACTCCTGGGTTCAAGTGATCCTCCT
>NW_003852504.1:4856541-4872975 GCF_000181295.1 Otolemur garnettii | reverse complement strand
GATGCCATGGCACTCTACCCAGGGGGATAGCTTGAGGCTCTGTCTCAAAAAAAAAAAAAAAAGACAACTGATTTTTAAATATTGATCTTGTATACTACAACTTTGGTGAACTCATTTTTAAAATTTTAGTTCTATTTTTTTTATTGTATTCCTTAAGATTTTCCTTATACAAGAGCATATCATCTGTAGATAGGTACTTTAACTTCTTCTTATCCAACATGGATGCATTTTATTTCTTTTACTTATATAACTTCCTTGAGTAGAATCTTCAGGGTAATGGAGTGGCTAGAGTGAGCTTCTTTATCCTACTTCTGATCTCAGGCGGAAGGCAGTCATTCTCCATTAAATATGATGTTAGTTCTAGGTTTTTCCTAGATACACTTTATTAGGCTGAAGAAGTTCTCTTTTATTCCCAGTTTGATGAGTTTTTTTTTTAAACAATGAATGGGTGTTGGATTTTGTAAAATGATTTTTCTCCATCTCTTGAGATTCTTGTGTTTTTATTCTTTTCATTTTTTTTTTTTTTTTGGATATAGTGTTTTACAACTTTGCGTTCTGTTGATAAATCCCACTTGGTCCTGGTGCATAATCTTTCTTTTATGTTGCAAGATTGGGTATGCTAGTGTTTTGTTCAGGATTTGTGCATCTATTCAAAGGGGATATTGGTCTGTAGTTTTCTTTCAATGTCTTTGCCTGATTTTAATATTAGGGTAACAGTAATCTTTTCCTCTTGTATTTTTTGAAAAAGTTTGTGAAAGTTTGGTATAATTCACCAAAGAACCTACCTGGGCCTGAGTTTTACTTTGTGGTAAAGTTTAAAACTTTATTTATCTAATTATTTTCCTTTTATAGTTCAGTTAAGATTTTCTATTTCTTTTTTATGTTAATTTTAATAGTTTTTCTTTTTCTTTTTTTTTGCAGTTTTTGGCTGGGGCCGGGTTTGAACCCACCACCTTGGGTATATGGGGCTGGCACCCTACTTCTTGAGCCACAGGTGCTGCCCACAATAGTTTGCATTTTTCTAGTAACTTCATTATGTCTATTTCCAAGTTTGTTGGCATATGGCTTTTCATAGTATTACTTTATGATCCAATTTATCATTAAAAGATTGTACTAACGGCCCTTTTTTCCTTCCTGATTTTAGTAACTGAGTCTTTTCTGTTTTTATTTTTTTCAATCCAGGTTAAGTTTTAAGTTTTGTCAATTTGTTGTTCTTCCCAACAATTTCTGTTGTCATTGATTTTATCCATTCTTTTTCAACACTCAGTTCCCACTATAATCTCTAATTTTTCTTTTCTTCTGGTTACTTTGAGTTTCATGTATTTTTCCTAAGTGTTTTCATAAGTTTTTGCGTGTTTTATTTTATTTTCATTTATTTCAAACCATTGTCTAATTTCCCTTTTGATTTTTTGACCCATTGGTTATTTTGAAATGTGATGTTTAGGCTCGTCGCCTGTAACTCAGTGAGTAGAGCGCCAGCAACATACACCGAGGCTGGTGGGTTCGAGCCTGGCCCAGGACCTACTAAACAACAATGACAACTGCAACCAAAAAATAGCCAGGCGTTGTAGCAGGCTCCTGTAGTCCCAGCTACTTGGGAGGCTGAGGCATGAGAATCGCTTAAGCCCAAGAGTTTGAGGTTGCTGTGAGCTGTGATGTCACAGCACTCTACTGAGGGTGACAGCTTGAGACTCTGTGTCAAAAAAAAGTGATGTTTAATTTCCAAATATTTGTGAATTGTCCAAATTTTCTTCTATAGATGATTTATAATTTCATTACATTGTAGTTGAAGAAAATACATTGATTCATTCTTTTTAAATATATTGAGACATGTTTCATGGCCTAACATATGGTCTATCCTGGAGAATGTTCTCTGTGTATTTGAAAAAACTGTATTCTATTGGTGGTAGAGCACTATATAGATGTTTGCTAAGACTTTTTGGGGGGCTGTTGCACTTCTCTTTCATTGTTGATTAAAAAGGTCAACGTGTATGTGATTAATTTTTTCCATGCATTGGGATATGGAAGTCTCCAATTATTATTATTATTGTTGAATTTTCTGTTTCTCCCTTTAATTCTGTCAGTTTTGGGGATCTGTTGTTACCTGCATTTATATTAATAATTGTTAGGTTCTCTTGATAAATTGTTTATGATGTCATGGTAAAAATTCCCCTCTTTATCTCTACTAACATTTATTAAAAATCTATTTTCTTTAATATTATCATACCTAGTCCATAATTCTTATGGTTCTTATTTTTCTTCCTTTTTACTCAAATTATATTTCTATCTTTGAATATGTCTCCTGTAGAGAACTTATAGTTGTATCTTTTTCCTCTTTAATTCATTCTGGCAGTCTGGGCCTTTTGATTGGATTGTTTCACCCCTCACCATTCATGCTTAATGTTATTACTGCTATAACTTGGTTCATTTTACTTTTGTTTCTATATATTATGTGTGTTTAATTGCTCTCTTCCTCCTTTACAGCTTTCTCTTGTATGAAGTGAATTTTTGCTAGTGCAACATTTTACTTCCTTAAGTTATTTTCTACTGTGTTTTGTTATTTCAGGTTTTCAGCATATGGTCTAGGGCTTAACTATACATATTAATTTATCAGAATCTACTTCATAACTATAGCTCCTTAATTACAGGTAGACCTAGGAATGTGTCTCCGAGATAGTTCTATGTGTTCTTTCTCTTTTTTGTGCTGTTATTGTTTTAAATGTTACATCTGTCTATGTTACAAACCCAGCGGTCCATTGTTATAATTATTACTTGATGAAATTTTATGTATTTTAAAGAAGATGAGAGAAGTGAGAGAACAAGTATATTTATTGAATTTATTATAAACCATTTTATGTACTGTTCCTGGTTCTCTTCATTTCTTTCTGTGGATTTGAGTTCCCATTTTGTATTTCCTTATTTTCTTACTCCAGGACAGCCTCGCTCCCACCCACGTCTTTTGGTTTGCTGTTATTAAATATATTAAATGTCTATATTTTATGAGTCCAACAATGTAATGAGGTACACATTATTTTATCCTTTCCTTTTTAAGTTTATTAAGAGAAAAAAGGTAAGGAACATGCATGTTCACTTTTACTATTACATAATTATTTTTATATACTTTTTTATTCTTTCATGTGGACTTGAACTACACCTGGTTCTTACTTGCTTTTAGCTCAAGGACTTTTCTTTGTCAATTTCTTGTAGTGCGAACTGCTAGCATGGGATTCTCTCAGTTTTGATTTATCTGTGGATGTCTTTCTATCATTTTGAAAGATACTTTTGCTGGAGATACTCAATTCTCAGTTAATAGTTTATTCTTGAAGCATTTGGAATGTTATTTCACTGCCTTCATTGGTGTCTGATGAGAAGTTAGCTGGCATTGTTTTCATGTTGTTGGGGTTCCTGTGTGTGTGATGAGTTATTATGCTCTTGCTGTTTTGAAGATTTTCTATTCGTCTTTTTCTTTTAAAATTTTGACTATAATACATCTGGGTTAGTATCTCTTCTTCATTTATCCTACTTGGAGTTTCTTGAACGACTTGGATATGTAGATGAATGTTTTTTTAAATCAAGGTTTTAATTAATATTTAATAATATGATAAAATGTCCTTGATATAATATTAATGAAAAAAGGAGGATACAAAATTGAAAAATCATCTTTTTTTGTTAAATAGATTGATTTTTATAATGCCAGAGTTATGGTTAATACGTGTTTTCTTTAGTTTTGAGAAGATTCTAGCCGTTAACATTTTTTTTTGTTTGTTTTTGCTCTTTCCTCCTTCTGGCACTCTTTCATTAGGTGTATGTTGGTGGTGTTCTATCTCACATATCTCTGAGATTATGCTCATTTTCCTACATTCTTTCTTTGTTTTTCAGAATGCATGTAATGTCTGTTGAAGTATTTTCAAGTTTGCTGATTATTTATTCTGACAGTTCAAGTCCTCTCCTGAAGCTTTATAGTAATTTTTTCATTTCAGTTATTGTTCTTTTCAAATTCAGGGTTTTCATTGGTTTAATTTTTGCATTTCTGTATTGTATTATATAATACCTATTGATAGTCTTTATTTGATGCCATATTGTCATTATACCTTTCTTTACTTCTTTGAATATGGTTTCCATTAGTTTTGAATTTATTTTATAATGGCTGCTTTGAATTCCTTCAAGTCTAACATCTGGGCCCTCTTGTAGATAGTTGCTGTTGCCTGCTTTCTTTTGTGTGTATGGGTTACACTTTTCTCTGTCTTTTCATGATTTATAGTTTTTTTTTTTTTTTTTTTTTGCTGGAAACTGGACATTTTAGGCAATATATTGTAGCAACTCTAGATACTGATTCCCTTCCATCTTCACTGGGATGTGTATTTGTTGCTATTTGCTTATTTATTCTGTGACTTGGCTGAATATTTTACTAAAACCTATTTCTCCCCATTATGAAGCCTCTGATGTTAGAAGGCTTAGTCTTGGGCATATGCACAGTCACTCTGGGATAACAGTAATTTTAGCAGTTTAGCTCTCTCCAGGTCTTTCCCTGATATTTCTGTTAAACTGTATGCCAATGCTGGTATTACATTCAACTGTTAGGCTCCACTAATTGCAAGTTTATTGTGCTATTGTTTTTGACAATGTCCTGAGGCATCAATTGCTCCACAGTCTGATCCAATTAAGTCCCTGCCCTTTTGTTGGTGTAGTTTTTGAGGCCAGTCCTTGAGATTTGTTCTGATTTTAGGAGGGCTTTTCTTTGCTAGGTCTTTCCCTTGTTATCTCATGTTAGTTCACCTACAATTTAGCTTGCTGTTCTTATGCAACATCTTAAATGCTTACCACCAAAATTTCCATTTTTTTATTAGAGTGCTATTAGGTTTGAACATCCCTTATGTTATTGTAAAAAGTCAGTTCCTTTGGGGAGAGCTTTGGAACGCTCTAATTTTATAGCCTGGCTTTCTCTCAGTGTACAATCTGTGAGCCATTGCCATGGTGTTGAAGGCAAAGACAGGTGTCTACTCTTTTAGAGTGACACTCCTTCTTTTTAAACAAGGCGTTCCTGGAGTTAGGATCCTGTGGTCTCCCTAGTTTGATCCTCAGGATATAGAACCCTTTCAGTGAGAAGAAATGATGGTTATGGAGCCCAATGTTCTTCCTCTGTTATGCCTGGAACAGAGTCCATACCCTGTGACTGGGGACATTATTGAGGAAGGGAGCCCCCTGACTTCTTGGCTGCAGTTGCCTGGAATATAGCCTCTGCAACAAAGAGCTGAGATGGATGAGAAATTCTGGTAGCCTTGCTCTCCTGGGGAGATACCATAGCTCTCAATTGGGAGCTGGGGATTGTGGGAACCTCCTATTCTTATCCACACCACTTTTACCGGCTCTGCTGGGTGAAGGTAAGGGAGGAGATCATGGCCCAGATGCTATAGACTCACCCTCTTACTAAAGGTCAGTAGATTTTCTTGAATAAATCTTTCCTCATTTGCCATATGCTTTGAGGATTTTTCCAGAAACGTTCAATGGCCATTTTATTTTATAATTTTCACTAGTATGGTTGTTTCACTATAGATCAGATCTGCAGTACTCCTCATGCTGCCTTTCGTAACTGGTGGTTGCAGCATTGTTATGAGGACTACTTTAACAATCCTCTCATTAATACCAATATCTGAGTCATCTTGGTGCCGGCATTAGTTGATTATTTTTTTTTCACTGAAGTTACAATTCCTTGGTTTTAGGTATGATGGATGAATTTTTTTTTTGAATTCAGGACATATTATACATTATGCTTGGGGACTCTGGATCCTGTTTAAATCTTTTATTTTAGCAACCAGTCTCCCCGCTTAGGTTGAACATGTAGGTCTTGGCCTACTTTTTTTGGCTGTAGTTCCATTGGGAGTTTAATTTTTTGAGCCTTTGTGGTGTTGTTCTGGCTTACTCTGTTTATCTAGTATTATTGGACTCTCACTGGTCTCTGTTGGTACTGCTTGAGGAAGCAAAAGGGCTTTCCCCAGCCAGGCCCTTGGGTGTCTTTTGCTCTGGAAGGAGGAAGGGGGTACATTGGGATTTCCCCTACCAGTACCACCTCAGGCTGGTGTCTGTAGGTTGGGGAGGAGAATCTTGGGCCCATGGGGACTAAAAGGCTTCTTAGAACTGATTGCTTGCTACAGCTGTACCTTTTCGTGTCTCTGTCAGGTTTCCACAGTGTCTCTGGGCCAGGTAGGAGTCCTGTGGGGACAAAAAGACTTCCAAGAATGGCTACTTAACATGACTGGGTCTGTTTTTTCAGTTCTACACACCCACTCTGATGTCTCTGGGAGGGGGAAGAGAGTCTCAGGCCCATTGCCACAAAGAAGTATCCTGTATCCAGCTGTTTACTATGACTGGCTGCCTTTTTCCATTTGTGTCTGCCTGCCCTGATATATCTGGGGGAAGAGAAAGCTTGGGCCAGTCTACTGGTTGCGATTTGGCCCCTTTTCCCAGTTCTGCCTGTCTTTTTGTGTGTGTCTCCAGGTGGGGGAGAACAGTCTCAGGCCTGAGAAACAAAGAGGCTGCTCATACTGGGTCACCTCCTGCCTTAGCTGGGTTTCTCTTTTTGTTTCCACCCATTTACTTTGTCTGAAAAGGAAAGTCACAGGTTCGTTGGGAAATGAGAGCGCATCTCCTAGATGCTTATTTTTGGTGAGGCTCACCAATCTATTCCCCTTGGAGATGGTGTCGTGTTCTCCTAATGGCAGGGATTCCCATTTGATCTGGGGAGGAATCATCCTACCTGGGGTGTTTATTCTAGATTGGGAGGTGGGAAAAAATGACGCCCAACTGGCTTTTCTCTGTTGGACGGGGAGATGTGAGACACCCTGCTGTTGTGCTGTTCTTCATGTCCTTGCTCTGTTTTTACCACTTTCCATATTTATCCTTTGGTTGTCTTTTGAGCCAGGGTTTATCATTGAGCTTATTGGGGAAGAGGAGGGATAAACTTGTCTATATTCATATACACATTTTTGTGTGGACATAAGTCTGAATTTCCCTGAAATTAATGCCCAACAGTGTAATTACTGAGTCATATAGTAATTGTATATTTTGTTTTATGAGAAATGGCTAATCTGTTCTCCAAGTGGCTATGCCATTTAGAGCTTAGTATTTAACTCTCAGCATTAGCTGTGCACCACAAATTTGGACATGTTTTATTTTGATTTAGTTTAATGTATTTTATAATTTCTCTTAAGACTTCCTTTTTGATCTATTGACAGTTTAGAAGTTCACATGAAACTAATTGTGATGTTGTTTGGGTTGAATTGATTAGATTTTATTGTTGAGTAAATGTTGGTTAGGTCCTATTGGTTGATGGTAATTTGGAGTTTTCTCCAAAAAAAAAAAAAAAAAGACTTTCTGTTGACTTTCTGTCTACCTTTTAAATTCATTTTTGAGAAGGGGCATTGAAGTTCCAACTACAATCGTGTATTTGTCTATTTCTCCTTGTATTTCTATCAGTTTTCACTTTCTGTATTTGGCATTTACATTGTTTGTTACATATACATTTGGGATTGCTGTGTGTTCTTGGTCAGTTGCCTCTTTTATCATATTATATAATGTCCCTCTGTGTTCTTGGTAATTTTCTTTGTTTCAGACTTTGCTTTATCTAATATTAGGATAGCCACTTATACTTTTTTTTCTGATTGATGTTTACATTTTGTCTATTCTTCAGTGCCTTGTTATACTTGTTTTATGTATTATGTCATGCTGGAGTGCAGTGGCTATTCATAGGCGTGAGCATAGCTCACTGCAGCCACAAACTCCTGGCCTCACACAATCCTCCAGCCTCAGCCTCCAGAGTAGGTAGGACTTCAGGCACACCTCACTGCACCTGCTTGTCATATGTTTCTGTCTATAATCAGTTGGAGGAATGGAGAGAAATGTGTATATTCCTTTTTATTCAGAACTGGAAGTCTACTTAACCTATTTCTGTTTGCCTGAATGATCTGGGTTGGTTTTCCAAGCCTTCAAGACAGTGTGTTGCCCATGCCTAATTTCAGCTGAATAATCTCATTTTACCAAGTCAGCTTTTCTGTATATCAAGGAGTCTACTTGCTCCATTTTATTCATTCCCAGGGATCACATGTTTTAAATCCACATATTTTTATCAAAAGTGCCCAACCTTTCGTTGCTTTGGTTGTAGCCATCCGTCTTATGCTCTTTCAGGTGTTTGGTTTTGGAGAATTGGGATGATGTATGATCTGGAACTCTATTGGCTACCATACATTCAGCATGAACAGAAACAAAAATGGCCCATAAAACAGGTCAATGCTTAAGTATAGGACATGCAATGTATTTTGAACTTTATCCTGAGAGCAGTGAGAAGGCATCGGGACTTTTAAAGTAGAGGAGTAATGTAACTTGATTTGTGTTTTTACTAAGTTACATTGGCTTCTGTGTGCAGAAGGGACAGGACATGGGCAAGAACATAGCAGAGAGCCCAGTGAGAAGGCTGTGGAGTAGTCCAGGGAGAGGGTTGTGGCTTGGCTTGGAGGTGTGGATGCAGGGTTGCAGAGATATGAATGGATTCTGGAGGTATTTAGGGGAAGAATAAAAAGAATGTGATGACTCAGTTATGGATGTTGTCGATGAGAGTAAGGGATCACAAAAGTTCCTCCAAAGTTTCTGCCTTTAGAAGACTGGAGAAGAAGCCGTGATAATCAGGGTGATGGGAGAGAGTGTTGGTTTGCACATGCATGATTTCAGAAGACCATGGAGTCACCATATTGAGATGCCTACCACAGGCAGTGGATATGTGGGTTGGGAACTCAGGATTGCAAATATAGACTGGGAGTCCTGAGGCCCTTTATCACATTATCTCATTTAAAATAATTTCTAAATACATAAGTAGTACATTTTATTTGTAATGCACAGGTAAGTCATCCTTGCTAGTTGCTAAGTATAAAATCAGAGAAACTCGACCTAAATGATGACAGAAAGGATGGGAAGAAGCTATTCCTGGAAAAAAAAAAGGAATGCTAAACCTTGGAATGGATTGATACACAGAATGGGATGAAAGCCTCAGCCCAAATTTAAGGCCCTAAATCAGGGGTACCTGGAGCATCTCTCAAGCTTGGGATTAGGGTGTCCATTCCTTCTCATTGCAGGTGCCAAGTTCAAGAGAGGTGAGGAATAAATGCATATTTTGCCATGAACTGTGTGTGCTGAAAAAAACTAAATGCTTGTATTTACTTTGTCCTTCCCCTGCCTTTTCTCTATAGTGCTCTCCAGAAGCTTGGATTTCTCTAGATCACAGTTGTGATCACAGTTCTAGAAGTGACAGTGATAATGTTCGGGTAAAAAAATGTGACGTTATAGGCATTATCTATAATGAGTCAAATTTCTCATGAAGACATTTATTCTCAAGAATCTAGAATCAGCTATTTAATATTTCCAGGATTTGGAGTCACACAGACCTGGGTTCAAGTGATAGCTCTTTCACTTACTAATCAGGAGACTTGGGGAAAACCGTTACACCTAGTTCTGAGTTTCAATTTCCTCATTTGTAAAAGAGGAATGCTACCTCATGGGATTGTTTTGAGGCACAAATGCCGAAGGTAAGTGAAAGGGCTTTATAAAGTAATAATGTCTGTTTAAATATTCTTTAATCACTATTTAGCTTTCTGGTTTCATGCTAAAATGTCAAAGTGTTATTAGAAAAACTGTAAGCTTCTTGCTAATATTGAAATGTGCTGCTTCATTTAAAATGAACTCTTAATCCACTTCTACCTCCTAACAAAGAATATCATTAGGTGGTTGTAAAGGAAACTGTTCTTCCTTTTCTCTGTGCACTCCCTCAATACTTCTGGTCCTCCAAATGTGTGAATTTTTCCTACACTGGCCAATTCTCTGACACCAGCTGTGTATCTTACAATTCAATTTAATTCTGACACTAACCAGAGTTAGTGTAGATCCCACAGGTTCAGGGTTCAATCTCACAAGTCTGCCTCCCATCTCAGACACCAATCTCAAGTCTCAGGTTGTCACCCGTACTTCTGACCAGCCAGCTGTAAATTAGAGTTTCCACGACCCCCTCCTTGTGTTCAACAATTTGCCAGGACAGCTCACAGAACTCAGGGAAATAGTTACTTTCATTTACTGGTTTGTTATTTAATAAAGGATATGATATAGGATACAAGTGAACAGCCAGATGGAAAGGTAGACAAGGCAAGGTTATGTGGGAAGGTGTGCAAAGGCTCCTGTCACCTCCATGTGTTCACCCATATGGAAGCCTCCAACCCTACTTTTTGGGATTTTCACAGAGGCTTCATTAGGCATGATTGGTTACCTCATTGGGCATTGGTGATCAACTCAATCTTCAATCTCTCTCCCCTCCCTGGAGGTTGGGATTTTCAACCTTCTCATCTAATGGTTGTTGGTTCCTCTGGCAACCATCCTTCATCCTGTGGCTACCAAGATCTCCCAGCTCCCCCCCCCCCCCCCCCCGTTATCTCATTAGCATAGAAAAGACACTTTTCACTTCAGAGATCCCAAGGATTTTAGGAAAAATAACGACCAAAATATATATTTCTTACTATAAGTTGTAATACCACAGCGATTATTGGTACCTATGTTTTAAATTTTAGGTCAACCATGGATTGATTCTATGTAATTTGTTTTTCCTCAAGCTTTTATAGGAACATATTTGAGGATATCTGTTGACGATTCATCCACTACTTCAACTCCTTTACATATTTCAAAATGTGTCAACTGCTGTGGCTTGGTAGCTATTGTTGCTCTTCCCCTTACCTCGGAATGTTTTAATGGTCTCAAAACATTCATATTACCTTATTTTTGCATATATTAGCTGAAATTTGGGATTATTAATGGTCTCCATGTGTCTCATAAATATTCCTGGTTCCAACCTGAGCTAGATTTATTGGGAAGAGATGAAATTTAGCTAATGTGCCATACCTGGATGAAAGACGTTAGGTGTTGTAGCCTGCCTCTGATGATGTGGGGCAGCTGAAGAATGAGGCTTTATCCAATGATAGATTTTAGCTGGGGAATAGTTATTGTAAAAAATCTTGTCATCTTTGCAAGATATGCAATCTCGTATTAGATGCTTGAGGGGAAAATTACATTTTTGCAGAAATTCAGGCCATGCAAAAGTTTTATGGAGCTCTATGGGCATTTCCTGATACCTAGAGATTTTTTTTTTATTGCACGTCTAAATTATCAATTTACAAATGCTGATACATATGGAAAGGGCCTGCAGGGGACCACACTATCCCCTGGAGCAAGGGTAGCCAGGTGCCCCCAGTTCCTTTCCCTGCTTGGCTCAGTGACACTGGACACAGCCCCCATAGTGCTCAATGCTTCAGCCTCCTTAATGGTGAAGCAGAAAAGAACACCTCCTGTCACTGAACTCATGGAGGTGCTGGATTGATAATTAGATCACGCTGTAAATGCACTTTGAACTCTATTGAGAAACATGTCTCAAATTAAGTAGAGCCTATGGTTTTGTAGAGATTAATATATTGCCAAGAAATAAATCACTGGAAGAGCAAAACCCAGTGACCAAAACAGGGATTAGAAACATCAGTAAACAGAGATGAGAAAAGATAGTGTTAAGAGATGAAAGCGTTGCTTTGCTAGAAGGAGCCCAGAAATGCTGGTCAGGTTCAGACAAGGACCACGGCCATGTGGCTCAAAAGGCATTTTCTCACTTTTTGATCCTGAACTGAATTTGAAGAGGTGAGAGAAACGGAGGCAGCCAGCATCACTGGGTATCTGTGGACAGAGAAAAGCCTTTTTGGTTGAGCCATGGCAATACTTTCCTTATGTACCCAGTAAGTTTTTTGAAAGAATTTTTATTTTAGTAAAAGGAAGATTCTGTTTATGTCTATAGCTTTCTAGCTTTCCTCCTTTCAGAGATGAGACCTGCAGGTAGCAGAGAGAAATGATCCATCCACATCTAATAAGCCAAATTATTTTCCCCATAAAATATTCTCCTACCTCCAACCACACAATTTGAAGGAAAGACACTCTGGGGTCCTGATTAAGCCATTGACATGTCTGACCAAGGGGTGATATGGGCAACCGACTTGAGCCTGCCCAGGCAGGGTCCTGGCTGAATCTTGACTCCAGGAAGAAAGCTACAAAGTGAACAGTCTTGGGTAATTTATCCAACTTGTAGCCTGTGAATACCTCAAACGTGCCATGTACTGTACTATAGTGTAATTGCCTTTTTTTTTTTTAATTGAGTCTCACTCTGTCACTCTGGGTTGTGTGCTGTGGCCTCATAGCTCTAGCAATCTCAAACTCTTGGGCTTGAGGGATCCTCTTGCCTCAGCCTCCCAAGTAGCTGGGACTACAGGTGCCCACCAAAACTCCTGGCTACTGTTTTGTTTTTTGTTTTAACAGAGAGGAACTCTCCAAGGTCAGAGACTATGTCTTTCATGTCTGTCTTCCCAGTGCCTTTGTCCATAATAGTCAATTATTGTATGTTGAATAAAAAAAATTATAATTTTCAAGCACCATAAATTCACCCTGCCAAAAGCCAAACCCAATTTTCTGTCTTCCAGTGCATGGCATTATAACTAGCTTTGCAGCAACCTGAGTACTCCCTAAATCAGCACTTCCCAGACTTTACTGTGCACATGAATCACCTGGAGATGCTGCTGAAATGAAGATTCTGATTCTGTAGGTCAGAGTGGGGCCTGAGAATCTGCATTTTTAACAAGCTCCCAGCTGGGGCTGATGCCGTTGGTCTCCACACTACACTTTGAGTAGTAAAGGTCTAGACCCTAATCTCTGCCTCATCTCCAAAATCTAATCCATCACCAAGTCTTGCGGACTCCATGTTCCCTGTCCCAGCTCTAACCACTCCTGTCTGTTTCTGTTGCCACTTTTAGCTGAAGCCTTCAGAATTTTCTGCAGAGATTACCGAAGTGGTTTTCATCTAGTCTACCTGGCTCTATCCTGCACTGCAGCCAAGATGATATCTGTCAAATACACCTTTGGTCATGCCACTCTGTTTTTGAGAAGCTTTCCACTTAGGATAAAGCAACAACCTTCTGTTGTTAGATTGCCTTTATATGGAGTAGGAGCAGAGGCAGGGGCAAAACACTGTGAGGTCTGAGGAGCTTTGAGTGGTGGTAGACTGATATTAACACACGGACTGCTACACTAGGCCAAAAAATTTTGCCTCGGGGCCACAGTGTTTTATTAGGACAAGATAGGTCAAGAGAGGTGTGAGTTATATATGCTTCATGAGACCCTGAGCTCAAAACTAGTGTAAGTTAAATACAACACACACTGCAGTTAATGTGTTAAGGACCGACCCCTGCAGACAGGATTGCCCACAAATAATTGTTCCTCATATCCATCTGTCCATTTATCCATCCAGCTAGTTGTTGGTTAGCCAGGCAGCCAGGCATCTGACATGCCGGGACTGTTGCCCAGACAAGGTTTTCCACGTCATTTAGGGTAAAATTCCAATAACTCAATACCCATTCTTTCAGATTCTCTGGCAGATGAGGTGCTTCACTGTTTCCTAATCAACATATTAGCTAGTTTTGGCCCAGTCACTCCAAAATACCTTGCTCAATTTCCATTTGATTGACTGAGAATTTTAGTGTACATTCAGCAGCAGTTTCTTATAATCCTGTACCTGAAAGATTGATTACCATTTCCTTTTTCCTTCAGCGTTCTCGCGCTGTGCTTTCAGCTGGATTTTGGTAGATGGTTAGCATGGCATCTGAGATGTGAGCTTCACTGACACTGAGCCTGTCTAGGGCCTAAGGTACAGCCAGTCTTGCCACAGTGCCTGGGGTGACTGCAGGGGACTGACACTTCCAGGATTAGGCATTTTTGTTTCTACCTTAATGAAAGAGCCTGCAGCGCTTGCTTACACCTACTCTATCTGGGATGGCTAGACTTTGGAAGATGGAGAGAAGAGGAAGACATTCTGTCTTTTTGGTGGGTAGATGGATGGGCTAAATTTATTCCAGGAATTCTTCCTTCCCTGCCACTTTCCAGTCTTCATCCAGTCTTCTACCGCGGGAGTGTGGCTTGCATCACCTGCCCTCCACCGCGGAAGTGTGGCTTCATTCAGGGGAGAATGCTGAGCTCTGTTGACATTTGGTAGAGTTTGTTTTCTTCCCTCTTTAATTTAGCAACTCATCACAGGAGTCATTCTTTGTTTATCTTTCTAGGTTTTTCTGTATGCTGACTAATGCTTACAGCTGGCTCTCTCTAGAGAGAAGGGCTAGAAAGATCAATCAAATGAGATCTTAAAGGGTAAATCGAGTTTCCAAATGCATTCAGGCAGCTTTAATTCAGTTCAGTGGGATGACGTGCTTCCAGGGACAGAAATTTGCCCACTGAAATGTGTCCCAAAGGTAGCAGAGCCATCGCACGTTGGATGGCACGTCTGTAGCCTGAGCATCCAGTTCTGCTTAGATTTCCAATGACCATTTAAAACTCAAAAGTGAGGGGAGAAATGAAGTGCATTTGACTTGAAGGGATTTGCTAATGGAAGATCAAAGCTGTAAAAGCCTTACCTTGGAGGAGGCCGGAGTGGTGGCTCACACCTGTAATCTTAGCACTCTGAGAGGCTGAGGCGGATGGATTGCCTGAGCTCAGGAGTTCGAGACCAGCCTGAGCAAGAGCGCAAGCCGGTCTCTCCTAAAACTAGCTGGGCATTGTGGCAGGCACCTGTAGCCCCAGCTACTTGGGAGGCTGAGATAAGAGTATCGCTTGAGCCCAGGAGTTTGATGTTGCTGTGAGCTGTGATACCGTGGGGCACAAAATGACACTGTGTCTCAAAAACAAAACAAAACTGTCCCGTCAGGTGCATTATCAGAGGGCTGCGTGTGGTAGTTGAGAAAGGGAAGCTACGCAAAATACCTCTTTTCAATAGTTTTACATTTTCTTTAGTTTTTCAGTTCCTCTAAGTCTCAAGGAAAAACTAACATGAAACCTACATTTTACTTCAGGAAAGGCTCCAGAGGATGGACCTTAGGCTTTTATAAGTCAGTGCTGCTCTTTTTTGACTTCTTAGAAGGCCCCAAATGAGTTTCATCATGGACATCTACTCATTCTGAGAGATGATGTGACTTTATGATGTAGCAAATTTGAAAATCACATCTCACCTTTTATTTTTTATTATGACTTTGAGCTGTGCTTGTGCCAATGAGATCAGATGAATGTTCTATCCACTTGCATTAAGAGGTTAGTTAGTTAGTCTTTCCATAGTGACCTTTGGTCGTATGTGTTACTAGTCCTGCAGAGGTCTAGTTTGTTAGCAGTTGACTATGGAGAACTGGTCATAGGAGCCTCGCCTACTATTACACACATCCCATTAAAGATTCCATGCCACTGCCAAACCAGAGAAGGCAATGTTTTTCATGATTCATTAAAGAAAACATGATTGGGAAGGTGATTTTGTGAAGCCATCATTGAACATAGTCCACCATCCAGTATAAATTATCCTTTTATTGTCTCTTTTTCTGGACACTCCTGAACATCATTCCCCTCTGTTAGTGTGAAGAATTAAGGGCTATAAAGAAACAATATGGGCTCTGGGTCAATGGGAAGTGTGATCAGAAGAGTTAGAAGGACTTTCTTGCTTTCAAAAAGCCTTTTATTTTGAGCTACCCTGCCATTTGCATCTAGAATGGAGACTATTAAGCCTATGGTGACTGTTTGGCTGCCAGTTAGCAGGCTGTGGGTTTTTTTTTTTTTCCAGAACAAACAGAGAAGCCAGCTGGGCTTCACTGAAGACCACCCACTAAGAAAGATCATGTCTTAGCTGACCACATTCCAAGGAGGGAGCAAAGGGGCTCCAGTTGAACTGCATTTTGGAAAGCGCTGGGGAAAATGCCTCCCATCTTGGAAATTATGGCTGCTCACGGTCTGTTTACAAGGTGACTGGCTCTTAGCACTGAGTACTCTATTTTTTATTTTCCTGACAGACTTGCCTCCTGTCAAGGCAGTCTCTCAGAGTCCATACTATTACCATGCCTTGGCTGAATCTGGCTTCCATGGCTGTTCCCGTGTCTGTCATCTAGCTCTTCCATAATAGTCTGGGCGATCTTCAGAGATCCTGAGATTTCAAAGGGAAAATCAGGCCTAAGGAATTAAGCCTTCCACACATGGCAGAGAGAGAGCGTGTGAGAGAGTGGCAGGTGGCATGGTGGTGCACACCTGTAGTCTTTTGCCACTAAAAGAAGCTTCTCTGTTAAAATGAACCTGATCTTAAACAGAGCTAAGGTTGCTTGAAGGCTCCATGCTGTAAGTTCTATGGCAGGCAGGTGAAATAGGAAATGGTGTGGACGCTGATCCTTTTTTTTTTTATTATTATTTTTTTTTTATTGAACGGTAACTATGTACATTAATGCACTTCTGGGGTACAGTGTGGGGTTTTCACATGCAATCTGAAATACTTCCATCAACTGGTCAACACAGCCTTCA
>NW_003852504.1:4841009-4849172 GCF_000181295.1 Otolemur garnettii | reverse complement strand
TTCTGTCCTTTCAGCCTCCTTCTGGACGGGAGCTTCTGTAAAAAGCTGGCTGCAGTTCGCCATCTTGGCTCCGCCCCCTGGACGCTGATCCTTAATGAAGCAGTTTAAATCGTAGCTCTGCCATGTGTTAGCTAAGAGACTTGGGGCAATTTGTTTCACTTGTCAGGTCTTCAATTTCCTCATTTCTAAAACGAAAAGGACAGTTCTTGCTTTCTCTAGCCTCCTGGACTTGTATTGAAGAGGTCATGGGTATCAGCCACATTGCAGCAAACTGGGCTTTACTGTCCCCATTTGCCTATGGCCAGGCAGGCCTCAGATTTCCCGAAGCTTTTCTCACCTTAAAGCTGAAACAAATGCTCTTTCCTGTAGAGGTCATATGCCTCCATTTCATCAGTGAGACCTCAAAAGGAGAGGAGTGACTGGGACAAGTCACCTTGGAAGGACACACAGTATTTCTAAACTTATATAAGTGACTCTAGCCTTTTGAAAACTACTCCTTGAGAATGGCCTTAAAAAAGAAACTTGACCTGGTCACTTATTGAATACACTTGGATAGAACCTTGCCACTATTTATTTCTAATAGTTACTCATAGTATTTAAGCCATAGAATATCAAATTTACAACGGCCCTTAGAAACTTTCTAGTCCAGTAGTTTTTTAAACTGTGTTCCCCAGATCCCAATTGTTTGGAGAATGGACATCAAGGTCGGGGAAACGAGGGAAATGCCAAAGAACTGTACGTTCTTGATGCTAACATGACGTCGGTTATAGTTGTACCATCAGTTTAGTTTCAGCACTTCAGGAATATTAAAAGAATGTACATAACTATTCTCAGACCCATCCTTATTTTTGATGCAAATTATGAATAAAAACAGTCCATCATTAAATTAAGAAAATAGCATGTTTTCTGCTAAAGCGTGACATTTTACACAATTAGAAAAACATTGCTTCATTGCTGTTTTAGATGTTGGGCTCATGCCTGTGGTTTCATGCGACAGAAGACATGTGCTCCTACAGGGTTGGAAAATTGACCTAATCTACCCTGTTTCTTCTGCAGAGGTCCAGAAAGGACAGGTCATACAGGTCTCTGGCCTCATGGCCGCTATGCCAGGTCTCCTCACAGTGCCATAGGGCTTCTCGTCTGCAGCTATGTTACATCTCCAGCACAATTTTCCTTCAAACATAGTTTGAATGAATAAATTGTAAACATAGCTTATTAAAAGTTACCAACAAAAGGACTTTTTTTTTTTTTAACACAAGGTCTTGTTCTGTAACCTGGTGCTGTAATCGTAGCTCACAGCAACCTCAGACTCCTGGGCTCAAGAGATCCTTTTGTCTCAGCCTCCCAAAGTAGCCGGGACTACAGGCATGTACCAACATATCCGGCTAATTTTTGTAATTTTTGTAGAGAGGGGGCTCTCATTATTTTGCTCAAGCCGGTCTTGATTTCCCGGCCTCAAACAATCTTTTCGCTTCAGCCTCACAATGTCCTGGGGTTACAAGCATGAGCCACTGCACTGGCCAAAAGACAAAAAGGACATTTTATATTGCTGTCGCCCTTTGCATTTTACAGAGCAGTTTTACATCCGCCCTTTCCATACATCTTTACTGCATTGGAGAAGTGGGGTAAGGAGTATATCATCATCATCAATAAAATTTTTATCATCACTGTTCATACTATCACTTCTGTTCTGTGGATGAGAAAACTGATACTTACAAAGGGTAAACAATTGGCTTCAGATCATGCAGACCGTGACAAAATTGAGATGACCATCCGTGGTTTCTGACGTATTCCATGTTATACATCAAAGCAAAACTTAAATGTAGCGATAAGTCTTGGAGCGATAGTAACTAGAAGCTTGCAGGAACTTCATTTCACTGCCGAATGCAGCTCATATACATCTGGGAGGTTGAGTCACTGATATCTCAGAAACCTCAAGTCATTGGGCAATTTCAACCTAAGTTATTGCTCTAACCTGATCCCTGAGATCAGCCTTATACTGAGCCTTGGGTGTTTTTAGTAACGGAGACAGCTAAGGTTCAACAGTGGGCTGATGGCCAATGGCACTGCTTTCTGCACTGCTAGTGAGAATGGCAGACCCAAAGAGGAGCTGAGGTTGGCCCCACGGGGCAAGTCTGACACTGATCCAATGGCTAATGTGGGGATTAGCTGTTGCTTTGGGTAATCCGTCTCCAGATCAGGCTGGTTACAAGAGAGCCTCAAGGACTTAATTTCGCTTGGCTGCTTTTTGGTATGCTGCAGTTTTTCCTTTTAAAATACATCTTTCCTTTTAAAAAATTAATGAGACAATGCCACGTTTCTAAATTTTTAAATGGTTGATTGTTTTTCATCTGGCACAGAAATGTTTATAAATGTTAATACTTCAAAGAATGCATAAAGAAAGAGCAAAAACCCTGTCCATTTGTTCGGGTTTTTTGTGAGTGGCCTTGGAGCCAGCTCTGCATTGGAGAGTGCAAGCTCAGCTTGGCGGGCCTGTGGATGTCCACTGAGGTTCAGAAGGCAGTGATTTAGTGACATCAAGATGTTGAACCTTCTTGGTTCTGGCTTTGTGCCCTTCAGTTTAGGACCACAGCGTTGTTGATTTGGCTGCCTGGCAAATGGTCCTACCATCCCTCTGAGTTTCCCTCTCGTGGAAGTTTCCATCTACAAAGTTGGCGAACTCTATGATGTTAATTCCACTTAGTTAAAGGGGAAAAAAGCCAAACATGTGATTGTAAGTAAACTACCCTGCAAACAAGTTTGAGGATTCTGAGTAACATTTGGTGGTTAGGTTGAAATTTTATAGGCTGTGATTTCCCTCAGTTCTGCCCTCAGACAGGCCTCAGAGCCAGAATTTGAATAATTTGGTGCTTGTCAGATGAGGGCCCCTCTTTGCTTTGCTCTAAGGTAGATTATGAGGGTGGTAATTGTCAATGGATTCCATAACTCTCTGGTCAATTTAAGCATTTATATGTGGGTTGGTAGTGATAGTATACAAAAAGCACACTGTCAGGGAAGGAAGTAAAGGTAAACATCGTGATGGTACCTTAATCTTTTTCTTCCTTTGGGAGAGCAGGATGGGGTTTAAACATAAAGGTTTGCTCTTCTTATCCAAGCCAAAAAAAAAAAAAATCATGTTTTGTCTAAGTTAAGATGTTTAGTCAGTAAGTATGTGATAGAGTGTTTTGGGGTGGGAGGAGGAGAGAATTCCTTAAGAGATGCTCATGAAAGGATGCTCTGAGGAGCTTGTATTTGTACTGAAATCCAAGGGACCATGGGAAGGAACTAGGCATGGAAAAGCTGGAGGAAGTCCAGGCCGAGTGAATTGCAGTTGCAGAGACCCTGAGGTTGATCTGCCCTAGGGACTGATGACGAGATCCTTAACTTAAGCCCTTTTTTTTAGAGATAATTCTTTGGCAGGCCCATTGCAGTCTGGAACTTCCAGTGGACAAGTATTACTTTGTTTGTGTATCTGTCTCAAGAGTTTGCACCAGAGGCTCATGTTAGGAAACTTCCCTTAAAGCTTGTCTGTCTGCTGAGTTTTTGGTAGGAGCGGGGATAGATCAGGATGGTTAGTGGGCCTGGAACAGTGGACAGGAGATGAGTTAGGAATGGCCTTTGTTTGTGTCTATGAGACTAAGACCAGGTAAAATACTGACAAGTATTTCCCCTCTAAGACGTCACTATATGTCATGCCACGGGATTTCTAGAAGTATTTTCCTGTGTTTATCAGAGCCTTGTATTTATAGAGGCAAATGGATCAAATGCAAAGAACCACTTCTAGAAACATACAACCATCCCCGCGTGGGCTAGGCCTTGGAACAAAGGAATACAGGCCAGGATTTTGCTTCCTGCTTGGGAACTGACTTGCCTGTGACTCTGCAAGTTTCCCTTCCCTGCTTTACATTTGATATACATAAAATGCCTATTCTCCACTTTAACACAGTTGTAATTTCACCAATGGGATTTGTGTGGCCCTAACAAAATCCAAGTTCTCCATAATGGTGATCATCGTTAGGATGTTCTTCTGTAGTGACTTAAAGAAAATCATGCTCTTTGAAAGAGTGTGTTAAAGTTGCCTTGTAGCTTGCCTGCTGAGAAAAGGTAACGGAGGCCAAATCCAGGCTCCTTGTCCCCTCCTTTTTTTTCCTCTTTGGTGATCTTTCTCTGCCAGATTATATTCTTTGATATCTCATGTTGGCCACATAAAACTGGTGAACAAGAGTTGGTTCTCAGATTATTTGTTTGAGCTACAGAGTGGAAAGCATTTTACTAAAATAAAATCTTCATATTTGTTTGGATCTATGGTTTATTCCCAACTGAAATTCCCGAACTGTTGGTGACAGTCTAGATCCATAGCAACCAGTTTTCACAAGAATTAGAAAGAAAATAACATTCTCTTATTATAAGGCTCAGAATCAAATTTGAAGCTTTTCAGGATTTCAGGATGGCAAATGGTGGAGCGAATGTGAGTATGTTCACACCATCATGTTTTAAAATACACAGTGAAGAATGGAGTTTGGGTGGGATGGGTGGGAGTTTCTGATGTCCTCATTTAGTCCCACCACTGTAGCAGTTTAAGTGATGACCATTCTTGGCAGTGGTGAAATTATGATGCATGAAATACTCCCTCCCTATGGACCTTGCTACAGGGCAGAGGTGATTATAAGAAATCATTGCTGCTGATGTAATGCTCCATATACCAAGATTAAACCACAGGATGAAGTAATATACATTTTTGCCTCTGAAAAACAGCTGGAGGGAAACCAGGATAAGAACTATTTCCAAGTGAAATCTAATGCCCCAGAAAAAAATAAGATACCATAAACGTAAAATCATTACAAAACTGACCATCTGGGTTATATATTAAACCCCGGCTTTCAATTTGTTATGGCTTGAGAAGTGATTTTCGCAAAAGTGCCCCTTCCCTCTACCTTCCTTGGCCTCTGGTAAGCATTCTATTTTCATAAATGTAGTTAGAAAACAATTTGCCTTAACTCCAGTTGTATTTGTTTTTTAAAGAGTTCAAATCAATAGTTCTCAGTAAAGGGACTGCATTTGTTTACTTCTTTGCCCTACTCTATAGTCTTGTATTGCAAATTCCACTTTAGCTGTAACAGATACACCAGTGTGTAGCCACTGGGCCATGCGATAAATCGAAACAAGGCAGAAATTGACAGCTGAAAAACCTTTTTCTGCCTGAATTCAGGAAACTGTTCAGAGCCTGTTCAGCTCACTTTGGGAAACCCTTGGGCATTAAAATCCTGCATTTCCATGTTTTGAGACAACTGAGTAGTAGCCCTGTTTTGATAATCATTTAAAAGTATTTTACTTAATTAGAGCAGAATTTGCTCAGGCAGAAAATCACATTTATATGTTAGTCAGGCTGTAACACCTCATAGCTATCCATTGTCTCTAATCAGAAAAGACAGCCTGGTGACTGGCTCCATGCTGGGTGAGGTCCAGCAAACCGCAGGCCTTGGAAGTACCTAATCCCAGACCTGGGATTCCAGTGTGTGTGTGGGGGTGGGGTGGGGATGAAGGGGGTTCTTCTATGGGTCTGGCTTTGAAACACTTCCACTGTTTCTAGTTTCAAAAAGCAATGGCACTAGCAACCCATGTACAACTCAGCTACTTGAATAGGTCTCTCAAGCCCTTTCCTAGTTCTCCTAGGAAAAATATTTTCTTTGATGTCTAATTCACATACCCTGCAATTCATGCATTTAAAAGGTACAACTCAATGGTTTTTAATATATTTACAAAGTCACACATCCAAAACCACAGTGAATTTTAGAGCATTTTCATTCTCCCCCAAAGAATTCCCTCACTCCTTAGTCTGTACCCACAGTCTCCCCATTCCTCACAGCCCTAGCCAACTGCTAATCTACTTTACGTCTCTAGAGATTTGTGTATTCTGGACATTTACTGTAAATGGAACGATACGATATGTGGTCGCTTCTCAGTTCATCTATTGTAGCATCAATTAGTACTTCATTTCATTTAATTGCAGAATGATATTTCATTGCAAGACTACACGACATTTTATTTCTCCATTCTTCAGTTGATGGCTATGTGGGTTGTTTCTAGTTTTTGACTATTACGAATAAGGATGCTGTGAACATTTGTGTACAACTCTTGGTACAGACATATGTTTTCATTTCTCTTGGAGTGGAATTTCTAGGTCATATGGTAACTCTATATTTAACTCTTTGAGGGACTGCCAGGCTACTTTCCAACGTGGCTGCACCATTTTCCATCAGCAATGTATGAGGGCTTCAGTTTCTCCACATTTTTTCCAAAACTTGTAATCCGTCTTTTTCATAATAGTCATCTTACTAGGGGTGTGAAGTACTATCACATTGGAGTTTTGATTTGCATTTTTCTGATGAGTAACTATATAGATCATATTTTCACTCAATTATTGGCCATTTGTATAGTTTCTTTGGAGAAATAGCTATTCATGGTATTTTGCCTATCTTTAGAATACTTGCCTTTTAAATTATGAAAAGTTGTAATTGTTCTTTATAAATTGTAGATACAAGTCTTTTGTTAGTGACAGAATTTGTACAAATTTCCTCCCATTCAGTGAGTTTTCTTACACTTTCTTGATGGTGTACATTGAAGCATAAAAGTTTTAAATATTGATGATATCCACTTTATGTATTTTTTTCTTTGTTTGTGTATTTTGAGCATCATAGCTAAGAAGCTATCAAATTTATAAAGATATTACACTTATGTTTTCTTCTAAGAGTTTTATTATTTTAGCTCTTACGTTTCTGTCTTCAACCCATTTTGAATTAATTTTTTGTATATTGTGTGAAGCGAGGTCCAGCTTCATCCTTTTGTATGTGGATGCCTAACTTCCAGTGGGGCAGATGGGAGGCTGTGGAAAGCAAGTCTCAATGATAATGGGATGACCATGCTCTTGGATTTCATCTGGCCTTCATTTTTGATGACCTATTCAGTTTCAACAGCATTAACTTGGACCCACTTACAGAAATTTACAGGATTCCTTTTTTTAAATGAAGGTTTCAAATGTACTTTATTTCTTCAATAATGCCATATTTTAATGGGTACACAGTGCTTTTACTTGGCATCAGTTATGATGATTACTGATCTCTCTATTCATTGGGGTGACTCTGGCAACAGGGAACAGGTTCCATTCTATTTTAATTTGTGTCACTGCATATGTACATATAGCAATACAGAAAGTGGTCCACTAGCGACAGCAGCATTACCATATTTATTATGAAAATCAGGTGTTCGTTTCTGGTTGCTCGCCTTTGCCATTGTTTGCTGAATGTTTCGAACTTGGAGATGACTTAGTGCGTTCTTGGCCAAGGAAAATATCGTGAAGTTGAAGATGGAACTGTGGGCAACTCCAGGTGCTGCTTTGGTGCAAACTGACTTCAAGTACCCTTGCCAGGATTCCTTTTTATTTACAATACCTTGCCCATTGGCTAGAGTATTTCACCATAGCAGAGGCATCTGGTGGAGAGATACTGTGTTATATTGTGGGTAAAGCAGTAGTTATGGAAGAGTGGCACAGTTGTGTCACAGCGATCTGTCGCTCCGAATTCTAGGTCTTGGTTTGGCTGCTAAACTTATGGAGTTATGAAAGGAGATTTCAGAAAGCGACAGGACAAGGATGCTTTCAGTCAGTCCCTCTATAATAATTTAGTGCAAATCTAAATACCATTGGAAAACAAAAATAAAGAGAAGATGCAAAAATTGAGAAAAAACCCTAAAATTTCAACATTGCATTAATAAGATTGTACAAATACAAAATTCATAAGAATCTACAATAAAGGGTTTGAATAAATAATCATTAAGAAGTTATCTGGTAAAAATTTAGTACAAAAGTCAATTGTATTTCTCCATACAAACAAAATTTAGAAAAAAATGCCATTTGCAATGGCCCCAAAAGCCATTAAGCTCAAAAACAATCTAACAAAAGTTATACAAGACCTGTCTGTAGTTTATAAAACTTTTTTGAGAAACATTAAAGATGATCTACTTAAGTGGACATATTAACTGCATCTATACATTAGTGGACTTGATATTATAAAACTGGTAATTCTCCCCAAATTAATCCACAGATCCAATGTAATTGCAATCAAAATCCCAACCATTTTGTTAGAATTTTTTTTTTTTTTTTTTTTT
>NW_003852504.1:4828270-4840859 GCF_000181295.1 Otolemur garnettii | reverse complement strand
CTATTTTTTTTTGGTTGCAGCCGTCATTGTTGTTTTGGCGGGCCCGGGCTGGGGATTCGAACCTGCCACCTTAGGTGTATATGGCTGGCGCCTTAGCCCGTTGAGCTATAGGTGCCGAGCCATTTTGTTAGAATTTTTTAAACTGATTCTTAAGCTTACAAGGTAATGGAAGGAGCTAAAAAAGAGACAGAACACCAAAAAAAAAAAAAAAAAAAAAAAATCAGGCATACTTGCCCTTCCAAATGTCAAACTATAATAAATAAGAGTTTGTGTTAGTGTCTAGACCAGTGAAACAGATTTGGAGAAACAGATTTAGGAATGCATGGGTTTGGACATGCCTAAGAGAAAGAATTGCAGCTCTGTGGTGAAAGAGACACTTTTCAGTTTAGGTGATAGGATAATTCGATCCCTTATCATAGTCAAAAAAAATTGCAGATTTAGCAAAAACCTAAATGTGAACAAAGGCCTTTGCAGATAATATTGGAGAGTGTCTTCATGACCTCAGGGGTAGAAAATAACTACTTAAGCCATAAAATCACTTGTAAAGGAAAAGTTCGTATATTCAGCTTCATTGAAGTGAAATAATTTGTTCATCAAATGATATCATAAGGATAATGACAAGGCAAGCCATAAAATCGAAGAAGATATATGAAAAAACATAACACAGTAGTGAATATCTAGAATACATAGAGAACTATAGTTGGAAAAAAAAAAGAAAAAATATGGGAAATACCATTAAGTACTATACAGAAGGAGAAACCCAAATGGGCAATAAACAAAGATATATGCAGCCTCATTAGTAATCAGAAATGCAAATTAAAATCACACTGAGATACCATTATAACATAAGATTGGCAAAAATAAAAATGTCTGGGGCACCAAGCCTTGATACTGTGGGAATGGAGTGTAAGTTGGTACAAACAGATTGGAAGAGAGTTTGGCATTATCTAGTAATGCTGAAGATCTGCATAGCCTTATGGCCCAGCAGTGAGTCTCAGAGCTATAGATCTTACACATTGCATTGAGACATACAACAACAATATTCATAGTTTGTAATAGTAAAAGCCAGAAAATGTTTATCAATAAGACTGTGGATAACTTGTGGGGTATTTATACAATAGAATGCTATAAACAGCTGTGTATTTATACAATAGAATGCTAAACAACGTCATTCAACAAGATGAATAAGCTCAAGCAGCACACGAGGCTAACTCTCTCAATATTAACTGAGAAGGGCAAATCACAAAGAAGTATATGAAGTTTGACCCCATTTATATTATGTCAAGGTCATAAACAGGAGAATGTAAAGAATATTAGGGGGTGAATCTACAGTAGGAAGCAAGCAGATGATGAGCACAAGAATCAAGAAATGGAAACCTCTGGGTAAGTGAGGGGATGTTACTGACTGGCGGGACCTGATGGCTTCAGGCAGTGAGCAGTGTCCTGTACTTACACTTGGGCCATGGCCACGTGGGTGTCCACTGCACAATCTTTAATTTATACATATCGATGAAAACTTTGCATGTTATGACTAATTTATAAAATAAACGTGTGTATCAACCATGGTGATACAAGTTATAAAATAATTTTTAAAGCAGGTAGCAGAATTTTGATGAAAATACTTTTTTGATTCTCGGTGCCTGTAGCACAGTGATTACAGCGCCAGCCACATACACAGAGGCTGGCGAGTTCGGAACTGGCCTAGGCTAGCTAAACAACAATGACAACTGCAACAAAAAAATAGCTGGGTGTTGTGGCGGGCACCTTTATTTCCAGCTACTTGGGAGGCTGAGGCAAGAGAATCACGCTTAAGGTCAAGAGTTTGAGGTTGCTGTGAGCTGTGATGCCATGGCACTCTACCAAGGGTGACACAGTGAGACTCTTTTAAAAAAATACTTTTTTGCATTTATCTTTTAAGAAAACATGTAGGTTTTGAAATATTAGCATGAAAATAGTCATTTTTATACTGCAAGATAATTGTCACAAATCCTACCTAATAAAAATTGATATTAATCATAATATCAAAGGCTATATAATATAATAGGCTATTGTTTTTCTGTAGAATTTTGCCCTGTTTTAGCACCGTTGTTGTAAATAATTAGACTTTACTTCTGAACTTGCAATACTATTGATTTGTATGTGTATCCTTATGCCAGTATCTTACTGTCTTGATGAATGTTTCGAAATTGAGAAGTGAATCATCTAACTTTATTCTTTTTTTTTTTTTTTTTGAGACAGAGCCTCAAGCTATCACCCTGGGTAGAGTGCTATGGCTTCACTGCTCACAGCAACCTCTAACCCTTGGGCTCAAGTGAGTCTCCTGCCTCAGCCTCCCAAGTAGCTGGGACCACAGGCGCCCGCCACAATGCCCAGCTATTTTTTGGTTGCAGCCATTATTGTTGTTTGGTTGGCCCGGGCTGGATTCAAACCCGCCACCTTAGGTGCATGTGCCTGGCACCTTAGCCACTTGAGCCACAGGCGCCGAGCCGCTTTATTCTTTTTCATGATTATCTTGTATGACCTGGTTTTGGTTCTCATGCCCTCCATAATGCCAGTTATTTTTTTAGAGATAGGGGTCTTGCTCTTGCTCAGGTTGGTCTTGAACTCCTGAGCTCAAGCAATCCACCCATCTCAGCCGCCCAGAGTGCTAGGATTACAGGCGTGAGCCATGGAGCCTGGCCCATTGCTGCCTTTAAATCTCATCTTTCCTTCAACGCTCAAGTTTAGCTCTTTCAGGTAGCCTTTCTTGATGGACCACAACCTGCTGAAATCCTTCTGACGCATTGAGTTATTAGCACTTGCTTTCTCTTTTTCTTTCTTTCTTTCTTTTTTTTTCAGTTTTACTCTGTCTCTCTGGGTAGAGTACTGTGGCATCATAGCTCACAGCAACCTCAAACTCTTAGGCTCAAGTGATCCTCTTGCCTCAGCCTCCTGAGTAGCTGGGACTATAGGATTAGCACTTTCTTTAGATTTGGTTATTTGTTCTTTCTAGTCTTCTCACATGGTGTTTTGAATCTCTCTTTAGTTGTTTGTGATATAGCAGCCCTATATTCATATTACAACCTGCTCAAAATTTTCAATCGTAAAATGTCCATTGAGTTCTTAATATGAACACTGAATTTCATATTGCTCTTCCTTCAAGGCAGTCATTCTCTTCACTCTTTATATTTGCTATTTCTCTAATTATTTAGCATAGGGGTCTTACAGGTGACAATATTAGAATGCTGCTCCTATAGAAGAAAAAGAGGCACCTGAGTTGGATGAATAGTTTTCACCAAAGGCATGAACTGTACATCATCGGTGTTTAGTCATTCTCAGTCCAGATGCGAGGCAATGATTAGATCCCACTGGCTAGTGTTCAGCAGGAAGAAGTTAGAGTTCATAGCAAAGGGAGGAAATAGATGAATTAACAACTATAGTCAGATGTCAGATAGTTGTTTCTATGTCAATGTCATTATCATAATCTAGTACAGTTAATAGATACTCCTAAAGACCTTGAGTCAAAATGTATATAAAGCCCTCACCCAATGCCTGACACATGTAAAGGTTGGAGTAAAGTACGCCTGTATGTACCTGTATTCTATATATTCACAAAAACATATATGTAACTGAAAGATCTAAAGTTTTTTTTTTTTAGAGACAGAGTCTTACTTTGTCACCCTCGGTACAGTGCTGTGGCATCACACAGCTCACAGTAACCTCCAACTGCTGGGCCTAAGTGATTCTCCTGCCTCAGCCTCTCAAGTAGCTGGGACTATAGGCACCCGCCACAACGCCAGGCTTTTTTTTTGTTGTTGTTGCAGTTTGGCTGAGGCCGGGCTCGAACCCATCACCCTCGGTATATGGGACCGGCGCCCTACTCAGTGAGCCACAGGTGCTGCCTGAAAGATCTAAATGTTAATCATTGGTTTTTATCATTATATACATTGTCATTTATGGAAGTCAGAGAAGTGTATGTAACATTTTAGAATGATTTCCATGGAAGTATTCAGAATTTCAAAATCATTTTAGTTTATTGAGAAGTACCTTCAAGGATCACAACGCAACACAGCTTTCTCTAATGAGGCTAGAAAAGTGAGGAACCATTGTATTTAATAAAATAAGAATTTCTTGTATCTACATGGTCAGATTGATGAAAACACTTTAAAATAAAGTAATGCAATTGCCACCTTCTTCTTGGTGGCATGCTCCCTGCCTTAGATTTAAGTGATAGTAAAAAGTAATGAGTTAGAAGAGGAAATTTTTAATTTCTTAGTTTATTGAAATAATGAAACCCATGGGATCAGTGATGGAATTTGAACTGGGGATAAGAAAAAAAGAAGAGGTTTTGGTTTTATAGCTAAAATAAAGTTGGCTGCACTGGAAGTGAAATTAAAAACTACACATTCACTTAGATTTCTTGGCAACGGTCTGCTTCTCCCATGAAAGTGGATGTCCTGTCTTGTAGCCTTATGTTCTCTCCCTTGGAAATGGTGTCATCTTTTAAGATGAAGTATAAAACTTTCCTAATAATCTTTTACATTACAAAAATAGGTTTCTTTCTTTCTTTTTTTTTTGTAATTTGAAAGCCATCGTGACTGTATTGTGATGCCATAGCCTCAAAATAAACTTCACAAGTGTCACCTATGATTCTCTCAAAAGCACTCCAGTTTTGGTTTGCTGGATGCCAGAATTATATTTGAATATTCCCACTTTATATGAAGCCCTGAGCACATTAAATAGAGAATCTAGGTCACTGGTGAGTTCTGGATGAAGTTCCTGGGGTGCAGCAAGAAAAGCCTGGATTTGGACCATAAAGGCCTGGGTTGTGGGCCTGGATTTGTCCCTTATCACTTGGAAGTTAGGATCAGGATTGTGTAGTTAGGAAACACGGCAACCTATATGCCTCTGATAAGTAGAAACCCTTCTTGGTGGCGGCATTTGATAAACTGTAACACTGTCTTCACTCCTTTCCACCCCTGTCTTTCTCAGCTTCATGCACATGACCGTGGTCCAGTGCATACTCCTCCCCCACTGCCGCTCACCTCCTGAGTGGGAGTCTCCCAGCCTAGGAAGAACTGAGCTGGCCTTCTGAACAGTGTTATCCGCTCAGCATTTCAGCTTATAACTTGAATCTTTTCTTCATTCCTCCTCTTTGAGCCCAGAGGTACACATTTAATAGATGGTCAGTAGAGCCTCAGACCCCTAACTTGGTATGTATTAAGCCTTGTGAGCCATCGGGGCCACTCACTCCATGTAGAACAATTGTGCACTCCTTTCCTTCCCTTTACTGCTATAAGGAGGGTTTTTTTTTTTTTTTTTTTTTTTAGTTTATTAAGCACTGACACATGACAAATGCTAAGATGTAATAAAAATCTTAACAGTACCATTTGTTAAGTGATTACTGTACGTTAGGCATAACAACCATTTGAAGTAACTGCTATATTAAAAGAAGCATCTTTAGAAAGGTTGAGGGATGTGCCCAAGGTCATGTGCTTGCAAATGGCAGAGATTGGCTCAGAGCCCAGGTCCTCATTCTACCACATCTCACTGCTTCTTTATGTTCTGATGTCTTTACTGTGCACACCAGTGCTTCTCAAATGCACTGTGTATACATTCGGCCCTCCATAAATCCACATGTTCCACATCCAAGGATTCAATGAGTCATGAATCTAAAAAATTCATTTAAAAAACCAATGAACATAGCAATTGAACAATAAAAATAACACAGATTTCAAATACAATACAGTATAACAGCCAGTTACATAGCATTTACAGTATATTAGCACTATGAGTAATCTAGAGGTGAATGAAAGTATATGGAGGGTGTATGTAAGTTATATGCAAATATCATGCCATTTAAAATCAGGGACTTGAGCATATGTAGAGTGTGGTATCATGTGGGTCTTGGAACCCACATATATATCACCTGGGAATCTTGTAAAGTGCAATTTCTGATATGTAAGTACCTCTAGCATGAGTTCTGGGATTCTGTACTTCTATCAAGGCTCCAGAAGATGCTGCTGCTGCTGATCCATGGACCACACTTTGAGTAGCAGGAAATACAAAAAGACTTAAGAATGTTATAACCCAATCGGGCATTTTTAACAGAAGTGCTGTTGAGTGATATTACAGGATAACATATTCTTTTGTTTTAAAGACCATATTGAATATGAAGATAAGTTCTAATTAAGAAAGTGTTTTGTTCTTTCAATTAACAATTTTTTTTGGTAAAAATTTGGATGAGGAAGTGTACTTAGTGGTAACACCTTTATTCCACTTGCTGAATTCAGCCTGACGTTGCTGATACTTTAAGCAGGAGTGTTTGAATGGGCTTCAAGAAGACTTATACTTTTCATCAAGATTATATACAAAATCATTCATGTATCTGTCTCTGTGCATTTTCCAAGGAAAGAATCTGGAACTGTGCATCACATTCTTCTAGGACTTGTGAACCAAAGTAGGTTAAGAACTATTGCTATAGCAGAAACATGCACTCCTTCAAGTGATTCTGGAACTTCCCTATCAGCAAAGCCTTAATCAAGAAGACTACATAGTAATATATTCAATTTATTTGTATCAGGTGCTGTGAGCTCCCAGGCTGCTGACTACATAATTGTAGCTCTTTGAAAATGCCAGTTGATTGCTATAATTAGGTAAAAATAAATTCCCTAGGCCCTTTAGATGAGTTTCCTGATGGCTGTGGTCAAAGCCCAGGCAGAAGTACTCACCAGTTTTCTTAGATTGAAAAGCCAATGACCTTCAGCTTCCCTCCTCTGCCCTTGTGACTGGTGTCAGAGCTGTACACGTAATAACCTTGGTCAGCAGCAAAGTGGAAGTGAGGGTTATCAGTACTGACTCAGGTCTCTGCGCTTCCGGTATCTCTAACTACAAAATGAGCTTGATCGATATTTGATTATTAGTCTATCTGGAAGTAATTTGAGAATTGAAAAAAAGGAATATGTACATATGAACTCAGTGTTCTCTATGCACACCAAGTCATTCTGATGATTCAACCCGGAAACAGCTCGGATCCTAATTATGGACACGGAAGCCTACATTTAAAACCAATACCCACCTACTTCTACATTTCCATGTAAGTGTTCATAGACCTGAATACTTAGGAGCTGTGGCCCTGCAATCAGGCTGCATGGATTCTAATCCAGTTCTTCCGCTTGATAGCTATGGCCTTGACACTTTACTTGTCTTTGCTAAGTCTCAGTTTCTTCTTCCTGCAACATGAGAATAATAATGGTAATAATGATAGTGATAGATAGTACTGCCTTCACTGGGTACGTTAGAGGATTACATGAATTAATCCATGTAAAGCACTCAGCCCAATGATTGGTATATAGTAAGTACTCACTAAATGATACCTCTTGCTCTTACTTTCTAGGCCCCAAACCGAATATCTTCTTTAACAGCCTATGGGTTGGGTACAAGAAGTTACTGTTGTTTATAAATGTGGACTCTAAGTTAGTAGAGTAGAAATGAAAAATCTTCGTGTTATTTATCATAGTCTTTCCACCCATGACCTATTACTTACACATCATTGACTCTTCTCTTGTCTCAGTTTTTCTACCCTCCCAGTTTGTTGATCTGCATTTCTGCTCCATTCTGTCCACTAATATACACACCAGCAAAATCACAGAGAGTGAAATGTCCATAGTTGACCACCTCCCTGCATTGACTGCCCCTTTAAGTTGACCTAATTTTTATAGGCCAGATATATATCACATGTATGTAAAAGCATAGTAGGCCTAGTTCCTTATGTTGACCACCTCTGTACATTGATCAGTTTGTTATAGTCCCTTGGGTGGTCATGTTATGAAGGTTCTACCTTATGCTTTTATATATGGTTCCACTACTAAGACCTCAGCCTCTGATCACATTCATTTCTGACTACATCAGTCTTTCCCTTTCTCCCCCTCTGAATCTGCTCTTCTTGGTATTCTCAGGACTCAATGGACTGCATACCCTTTTCTTTGGCCCGGTATAGAAGCCCTCCCTTTGAACCACTTGCCCCCCTACCCCTCACCATGGATATATGCTCTCCTGAATCCTGGCCTCCATTATCAGCTATTTCAACAGATGACCAATTACCCTAAAATTTCTCAACAACTTACTCTTGCGTCATTCTTCACCCAATCCCCAGCATGATCTCTCTGCTCTTTAGAAGTACCAAGTGTTAGTGGAAGAAGTTACAAAATGATACATTGGGTACACAGCTCTGCTCTGCTTTCTGATCTTATCTGGGCCTTCCCTACTGCTTGAATGCTCTTTTATTCCTCTTACCGTCTCCTCCGGGAGGCAGGATGCCAAAGTTGTTAATAGCCCAAACACTGGCATCTGATGAGCTCTGGCTCTGCCACTAATGTAGCTGGGAAAATTGATTTACACTTCTTATGCTTTAGTTTTCCTTAACTGTAAATTGGAAATGAGGACAATACTCACCTTAGAATACTTGTGAATACTTAATCAGATCACATATGAAAAGCACTCACACAAAGGTTTGAGAACCAGAATCCACAGAGAACTCAAACTTATTAATAAGAAAAGAACAAGTAATCCCATTTCATTGTGGACAAGGGACTTGAACAGAAGCTTCTCTGAAGATGATAGGTGCATGGTTTACAGACACATGAAAAAATGCTCATCATCTTTAACCATCAGAGAAATGCAAATCAAAACCACTTTGAGGTATCATCTAACTCCAGTAAGAGTGGCTCACATAACAAAATCCCAAAACTGTACATGTTGGCATGGATGGGGAGAAAAGGAAACACTTCTGCACTGCTGGTGGGAGTGCAAGCTAATATGTCCCTTTTGGAAAGAAGTATGGAGAATACTCAGGGATCTAAAAGTAGACCTGTCATTTGATCCTGCAATTCCTCTACTAGGTGTATATTCAAAAGACTAAAAATCACTTTATAACAAAGATATTTGCACCAGATTGTTCACTGCAGCTCAATTCATAATAGCCAAGTCATGGAAGAAGCCCAAGTGCCCATCAACGCATGAATGGATTAATAAATTGTGGTTTATGTATACCATGGAATATTATGCAGCCTTAAAAAAGATAAGAGACTTTACCTCTTTTATGTTTACATGGATGGAGCTGGAACATATCCTACTTAGTAAAATATCTCAAGAATGGAGGAAAAAATATCTGATGTACTCAGTACTATTATGAAACCAATTTACAATCACTCACACTTTCATATGAAGAATAGATCACAACTATGGCCTAGGATGAAGGAGGAGGGGGATGGGCGGGGAGGAGGGAGGTCAGATGGAAGGAGGATGAATGGTGGGATTCCACCTATGGTGTATATTGCAAGGGTACATGTCATATCTATTAAGTATGGAGTATAAATGTCTTAACACAATAAGGAAATGAGGAGAGGGATATATTAACCAATACGATGTAAACATTCCAAATTGTATATGAAATCAGCATATTGTACCCCATAAATGCAATAATGTATATAAAAAAAGAAAAGCACACACCAGCATAGTGAGTGGCACACAATACATCAATAATGTATATAATGTACATATATATGAATATATACATACATATACAGTAGAGCATCCATAGTTGGCCACCTCCCTAGATTGACCACTTCCTTAAGTTGACCTAATTTTCACAGACCAGACATGCACCACCACATGTATTCAAGGGAAGTTTCTTATGTTGACCACCATATATTGACCAGTTTGTTATAGTTCCTTGGGTGGTCAACTTACAGAGGGTGCCAAAATGTATATATATTTGAAGAAAGGACAAAACTGTATTAAAAGTATAATACTCAACATATACCAATAACAAAAGATGAATAAAAATCATATTTGAGCACCTCTTTGTAATTGCAGAAGTCAAATGTGACTTGAGTATTACAATTTTAGTCCAGCTTTTTCATTTCTTCCTATGTGTGTATATTTTTTGCACCCTCTGTATATATATAAATACAAACACATATATGTATGTATACTTAACTTAACAGCTTTATTGAGGTATGAATTACCCACTACAAAATCTACCAGTTGATTTTAGAAAATTTATAAAGTTGTGCACCAATCATCACAATCCAGTTTTAGAACATTTCCATTACCCCACAAAGATCCATTGTGCCTGTTTGCAGTCAATTTCCATTTCAACCCCTGGCTTCAGGCAACCACTGAGTGAAACGCTTTCTATATTTTGCTTTTTCTGGGCATTGAAACACGAAGGGCGTCATACATTGTTTGACACAGTATGACGTTTTTGAGGTTTTGCATATTGTTTCATGTATCAGTACATCCTTCCTTTTTATGGTCAGATAACATTCCATTATATGAATATACCGCTTTTGATTTGTCCATTTATCAGCGGATGAACATTTGAATTGTTTTTAGTTTTGGCTATTGTGAGTAATGTTGCTATGAATATTTATGTACATCTCTTTGTGTGAAAATATATTTTCATTTCTTTTAGATCTATAACTAGAATTGTTTGGTTATATGGTAGCTGTATTCCTAACTTTGAAGAAACAGCCAAATGATTTTCCAAAGTGGCAGTACCATCTTGCTTCCTCAGTGGCAGTACTTGAGATTCCAGGTTCACCACATGCTGGGCAATAATTGTTGTTGTCTATCTTTTATTATAGTCACTCTAGTAGATGAACAGTGGTTTCTCATTTGAGTTTTAATTTTTTTTGAGACAGTCTAACTTTGTCACCCTCAGTACAGTGCTATGGCATCATAGCTCACAGCAACCTCAAACCCTTGGGCTCAAGTGATCCTCTTCTCTTAGTCTCCTGAGTAGATGGGACTACAGGCATCTGCCACAACACCCAGCTAGTTTTTCTAGTTTTAGTAGAGACAGGGTCTTGCTCTGGCTCAGGCTGGTCTTGAAGCCATGAGCTCAGGCCATCTACCCGCCTTGGCCTCCCAGAATGTGAAGATTGTAGGTGTGAGCCACTGTGCCAAGGTCACTGAATGACCTTGTTGTCATTCTTAACTCTTTAAATGTTTTAGTTCTGTGATAACCATATTTATAATAGGTCATTTGAAGTTTCATCTACCAGGCCCAATATATGGAGGCATTCAGAAACTTTCTATTGAATCCTTTGTTTTTGCGGTACAGTATGTCTCACTTTTCTGTTTCTATTTCTGTCTTATAGTTTTTTGTTCAAAGCTCACATTTTGCATGATATATTTTAGCAATTATGGATTCTGATGTTTTGTCCCTGAAGAATATTATTGTTGCTCTTTTCTTTTTGTTTTATTCTTGGTTTATTAACTTGTCTGGGCTAAGCATATGAATTTTGTCTCCCATGTGTGCGTAACCCCTGATGTCTCTGCTCAGTACTTTTTATTCTTTTTCATTTAAAAAAAATTTTAAAATTAGTATGGGTACATGATAGATGTATATCTTTATAGGGTACATGTGATGTTTTGATACAGGCATACAACGTGGTTTAATCAAATCAGGGTAATTGGGGTATCCATCACCTCAAGCATTTATCATTTCTTGGTGTTAAGAACATTCCAATTCGACTCTTTTAGTGACTTTCAAGTATACCTTAACTTATTGTGGAATATAGTCACTTTCGCTGCATAGCTTCCCAAGGTGAGTCCTTCAAAGGTAACTATAGTGATATTCAGCAATGAGGTATATAGCACTTTTTCTAGGATGAGTTCCCACGCTTAATTGTCTGACATTGTATATAGCTCTCTTTCAAACAGTAGTTGTAATTATTTTCGATAGGTTTGTCTTTTCGTTTTCCTACTTGAGATATGTACTGCACTGCAAGATATGGCTTTATGCACTGCAGTTACCACAACAGAGTATTTAATATTTGTGTAGTTTTACCGGTGAGTTTCATGCATTTAGATGATCCTGTCTGTTCATTTATGTCCTTTTCTTTCATATCGAAGAACTCCTTTTAGCATTTCTTGTAGGACAGGCCTGGTGTTGAAAAAATCCCTTAGCTCTTGTTTGCCTGGGAAAGTTTTTATTTCTCCTTCCTGTGTGTTTTTATAGGCTACAATGTTCTAGGGTTAAAGTTCTTACCCTTCAGCACTTTTGAATATGTCATGCCATTCTCTCCTGGCCTGTAAAGTTTCCACTGAGAAGTCTGTTGTCAGATGGATCAGAGCTCCTTTATATGTTTTTTTTGCCCCTTTTCTCTTGCCTCCCTTAGGACCTTTGCTTTATCTTTGACCTTTGAGAGCTTGATTATTAAATTCCTTGGGGTAGTCTTGTTTGAGTTAAATCTGTTTGGTGTTCTGTGACATTCCTATATCTGAATATTGGTGCCTTTCTCTAGGTTTGGAAAGTTCTCTGTTATTATTTCTTTAAATACATTTTCTATCCCAATTTCTTTCTGTACCTCTTTCTTAAGGCCAATAACTCTTAGCTTTGCCCTTTTGAGGGAGATCTTATAGGCTTGCTTCTTTCTGATTCTCTTTTTTTTCTCTTCCAACTGTGTATTTTCAAATAGCCTGTCTTCAGTCTCAATAATTCTTTCTTCTGCTTGGTCGATTCAAGGGTTGAGAGACTCTGATGCATTTCTCAGTTTGTCAATTGAATTCCTAAGCTCCAGAATCTATCTATCTATCTATC
>NW_003852504.1:4826433-4827976 GCF_000181295.1 Otolemur garnettii | reverse complement strand
TTTTTTTTTTAATCATTTTAGTCTCTCTGAAATTTCTCTGATAGGTTCTGAATTCCTTCTCTGTGTTGTCTTGATGTTCACTGAGTTTCTTCTGGACAGCTATTTTGAATTCTTTATCTGAAAGGTCACATATCTCCATCATGCTAGGATTGGTAACTGGTACCTTATTTAGTTCTTTTGGTGAGGGGTAGAGAAATTACTATACTAGCTATCATTTCAGTTTTAGTTCTTGATGCTGGTGGATGTTTGTTGCTGTCTAGGCAGTGAAGAATTGGGTATTTATTTTAATCTTTGCAGTCTGGGATTGTTTGAAACTGTCCTTCTTCAGAAGGCTTTCCAAGCATTCAAAGGGAATTGAGTGCTGTGATCTAAGTCTTTGGTCACTGTAGCTGTACCAGCACTGGGGGTGCCCCAAGCCCAGTAATGCTGTGTACCACCCTGGGAGACTTGGGTAATGTATGGGAGAATTCCCTAGATCGCCTGGCAAAGTCTCTCACTCTCTTCCCTAACGCTCTGTGTGCTGGGCTGTTGGATTTGCGGGGAAGAGTAATGTGGGCACTCCTGTCAGCCAGGTCACACCTGAAGCCAGCCCTCTCTCACCCAAAGCCTGTGGTGACTTATTTCCTGGTTACCTCTGATGTTTATTCAAAGCCCAGGGGCTCTTGAGTCAGCAGCTGGTGCATCCTGCCAGGACTGGGTTCTTGTTTTCCGGGTAGCCGTTTCCTTCTGCCCTAGAGTGTGCCCAGAAATGCCTTCCAGGGACTATGGACTGTTCTCAGGGGCTTCAGGAGTCTGCTTGGTACTTTAATTTATTGTGGCTGAGCTGATACTCCAAGTTGCAAAACAAAGTCCTCTGAACTTTTCACTTTTCTTTCCCCAAGTGAAAAAAGATCCCCTGAGCCACACTACTGGTAGTGGGGAGTGAGGGTGAAGTGGGGACATAGGCACTGGTTTGGCTGGAGTTGCTGGTGTATTCCTAGGTTATAGGGACCTGTTTACTGGATCTGAGCCAGCACAGCTTCAGGAGTTGCCCAAGGCCTGCATCTTTTGTGACCCAACTGCCTTAACGAATTTAGTCCAGGCCCCAGGCTGCTCTTTGTTTGCTAGTGGTAGGGCTAGGGAACTCAAATTTGGGGGCGAAAGATTTCCTTCTTGCTGAGCTGATCTAAATGCTCCCTCTGTGGCCACAGGTAGAATTCTGCCCTGTGCTGTGTGTCCCCATGACAGGGCAGCCCTGAGTTCCACTGCGAAGTCCCACAATCACTTCTCCGTCCCTTCCCTGGGCACACACTGCACTAGGTGTACTGGTGGATCGCTTGCCAGGGGATGCATGAGGGGTGGTATCAACAACAGAAGACTGTCTTTTCTGCCCTCTTCAGTGTTTCTTTCCTTGATACAATGTTACAACCAGGTAGTATGATGGCTTCACTGATGTTTGGTCTTCTGAAGGTGCTTGCTTGTGTGGATAATTGTTGAATTTGATGTTCATGTAAAGGGACGATTGCTGGAGATTTCTATTCAGCCATCTTACCTTAAACCACCC
>NW_003852504.1:4809151-4826167 GCF_000181295.1 Otolemur garnettii | reverse complement strand
GGTCCGGGCTGGGGATTCGAACCCACCACCTTAGGTGTACGTGGCTGGTGCCTTAGCCGGTTGAGCTATAGGCGCCGAGCCTATGTTTCTTTTTTAAAACATCTGTCTGTGTAGATTACTATACAGAGACTGTGAGCAAACATCTCATGCCAGTGAGGCTGCACTCCTCTGTTGGTGGTCAGTGTTTTGGTAGAGTTTCTCATTCAAAGTTTGGGCTGTTCTCAGGTGAGCCTTGGAGGTGACTTTCTACTGGGCCATCTTGCACAGTATCTGTCCTCAGTAAGTTTTACTTGTTATGATCATTATAATCGTATATCTGTTCCTCTCAGAAATTGTACCAAAAGCATTTTTGCTCTCCATTAGCTCAAGACTTCTTTTCTAGGTTTTTCAATCTTAGTAGGTGGGCCTTCCTTCTTACTTTCTGTAAAGATATTGGCCACTCAGTGTAGACTTCCCACGTCAGATAATTTTCATTTTACTTTATTGATCCAATTCACATAATATGGAATTCATCATTTAAAGTTCACAGCTCAGTGGCTTTTAGTATAATCACAACGGTATGCAAGTGTTGCCGCTATCTAATTCTGGAATATTTTGGTCACCCACAATGAAAGCCTTTACCCATTAGCAACCACACCGCATTCCCCTTTCCCACCAGCTTGTGGAAACTGAAAATTGTAGCACAAATAGTGGTTCTTTGCTTTTCACTGTTGAATAATATTCCATCACATGGATATACCACATTTAATTTATCCATTTATCAGTGGACATTTCAGTTGTTTCTACTTTTGTCTCTTATGCTGCTTTGAACTGTTGTGTATACATTTTTGTGTAGATATCTTTTGAATTCTCTTGGGTAGATACCTTCCTGCTTTATATTTGATGTGATCTAAAATATCATATTATGTCTAGTAATAATATTCTAACTTACTTCTTATTCCTGAAGAATTCTCTTCTCTGCCATGAAGAATCCTTGACCTTGACCCCTTTTCCTCTATCATCCTATGTAGGACCTTGCTCCAACAGGAGCTCTTCTTCCTGTCATTTTCATCTTCTTCTGTGACTCTATGGTCTCAGTCTACAAACATGATCTGAAATGTCCTGATCACAAGCATTTAGAATGAACTCTTCTATCTCCCATCATTCTTCTTATCTAATTGTTTGCCAACTCTGTCTATCTGACTTTTTTGTTGTTGTTTTGAGGCAGAGCCTCACTTTGTTGCCCTCAGTAGAGGGCCATGACATCACAGCTCACAGTAGCCTCAGACTCTGGGTCTCAAGCCATTCTCTTGCCTCAACCTCCTGAATAGCAGAGATTATAGGTGCCTGCCACAACACCAGGCTATTTTTAGAGGCGTGGTCTCTCTCTAGCTCAGGCTGGTCTTGAACTCTTGAGCTCGGGCAATCTGCCAGCTTCGGCCTCCTAGAGTGCTGGGATTACAGACATGAGCCACCATGCCCGGCCAACTGTGTCCGACTTTATCTTCAAAATTTATTTTGAAAATTATTTTGTACTGGTCTCTCACATTCCTACCAGTCAAATCCTTCTGCCTGTCTCAGATTAGACATACCCACTCTCTTCTCAATATGTCACTTTGTATTTTTATGATGTTACTTAATGACCTATCTTGTGCAATAGTTATCTATGTTTTAGCTATAATTTCTTTATTACCTTGTGGTGATAAGAACGATGTCTTACTCATTTTTGCATTCACAGAGCTGTCTAGCAGAGGATCAGAGCATAGCAGTGACCCTCAATAAATCTAAATATCTTTCGATATCTCTAGATTGTGCTTTAATTGTGATTTTTGACTTATTCTTTCTCCTTGCCTCTCTCTCCCCTCCTTCCTCCATCTTTCTCCTTCCCTGTCTTTTTTCTCCTTCCTCTCCTCTTCTCTCTCTCTCTCACAACCATCACATATAAAAAATAATTCCTACATGTATGTTTGATATATGTGGGGCACTCAAGAGAAACTTGCTGGTTAAGTAGAATCTCTGCTAAATTTATAACACATCTTCTCACATGAGATTCTTCTCTCTGAACGTCTTTACCAGCATTTATTTTAATTTGGGTGGAGGAAGGTGGAATGAGGCAAGAGGGGAAAGGAATGCTTGAATGTATGCTGGAGAAATAGATCAGTGAATGAACAATTTTTTTTTTAGCATTTGTGAGGTAGTAGCAAACCCTGAAGAAGTTTTAGCTCACACAGGGAGTGTCCTAGCAGAGGCTGGATGGCAGCCACTTGGCATTCATTCTGCAGAGGGGCTTCTATGTTAGGTACAAGGTTGGATTTAACTACCCTCTGAAGTCCAGCGTAGTGTCCCTTTTGGAGTATAGTGTCCTAATGGATAAGAACAAGAAGTAGAGAAGTGCCAGGAGAGCAGCAGTGGACATTGTGGGTGCTCAGCTCTCCAAATGACGGGAAAAGAGTGTCACAGCCCTGCATGTCCTTTGCCTTTTCTTGTTGACTGCCTCCTCATTCATCCATGAACTGCTATAGCACAGGGATTGAATCTTCAACTGGTATTTCCAGTGCCTAGAAGAGAGGCGCATACTAAGAAGGTGTTTAATTAGCACCGAATAGATGAGAATAAATTGAGTTGAAGATCAAACTGAACTCAAAATCTGTCCTCTAAAGTACCTTCTAGCCTAAAAACTCAGATCCTCTGAGTTCAACCATGACAGGCCAGCTTAAGCTTCCTGGAGAGAAACTCTGTGCTTCCATTGTTTTAACCGCCTCTTTGTGGTTGAATAGTATAAATTTTCAATCAAGGCAAGGAGTCAGTTTCCTGTTGTGCTTACCAGGATGTGATAGGATTTCAAACAAGACCCAAAGAATATGTTTCCAGGACTTGAGGTGTAGCTATACTTTCTCTGTTTACAATGGTCTGAAAAGTGTTACTGTTTAGAATAAGCATTTCTCTTTATGATGCACAGGATTTCTATGATGGTGGCTGTTAGGCAATGGCAGGGGGCATTTCAAACCTCCGCTTGCCTTAGCAGGACTCTAGTTACAGGATAGAATTCCTCATGAGGTTAGCCCTCCACATTCTCAGCTACTTTGCATGCGATTTAAGCCAGGACCATAGAATCCATTATTCTCCTTCTTCAGGAGACGAAGTTGAAGGCCCTTGGAACTGTGAGTTTTGCATTCCAACTTGCTAATTAAACATGGATGTTAATTCCTTAAATGCTTGTAATTAGAAATTCTCATGAACTGTATTGGGTTTCGTCAAGCAATCTGTTTGGGGAGCTTGAGCAACTGGGGCATTGCTGGCTTTGGTGAAGTTTATTTAATTTCTTTTTATGACATTCTTCATCTTGGAAATGGGGTTTTCAAATATTGCTTTCCCAGACATCATGACTTATTTGCCAGTTTTTATTTTAGGATTGGGACTGGTTCAGGGTGCCAGGGAAGCATTTTGTGGTGCTCCCTATTAGAGTTGTAATATCTAAGAAAATTGTCTGATTGTATGTGGTATCTAGGTGGTGGTACCTTATTGAAAATATTCCAAGTTTTGACGGTGTGATAGGTTTATTATCGTTGATTTATACTCCAAATGATCTTATTTTCTTTAAATTAATATTTTGTGCAATCTTCGAGATTCTAGTTTGCTTTCTAGTGTCATTGAGAAGCATTTCACTGGCATTTGTCATCATTCACCACCTTTGAGCATTATACAAAGAATAAAATACAAATACATTCTTTGTGTAGCATAGAATCTCTCTTTGTTTTAAAATTCGCATTGTACATGAGCTGAACCTATTGCTACAGCCTTGGTAGCAGCAGTAATTTTACACCTGCCTATTTACTCAGAGGAACACATCTTGCTTGAGGGAGATTTATATTCTATCCTCCAAATGGCTATTTTCCCCATCTTCTTTTAAATATTTTTGCTCATGTCGTTCCCTTCTCTTGGAACGTCGTTCAACTTCATCACCTACTTGATTTCCAAGGCTACCTCCTCTAAGAAGCCTCATAATCTCCCCTTTTCTTATATTGAAATGGATGGCTTTGTCACTGTTGGTACCATGGGCTTCATCATCACCTCTCTTGTGCTGCTTGCTTGTTAAGATGTAGCTTATTGTAGGGTTTGATGAACTGGCCACTGTCCCATGTACGCAGTTTGGATTTGATCCCTTTAGTGTCATGCACAGCGCTGGGCTCGTGTGGGTTTATTGCATAAACAACCTTCCTTATTATATTGAGCTGATCCTTTTGGGAAGCACTCATTGAGTCAAATGGCCTGTGTGAAATGGGATCTGACCCTAAGCGGACAGAGCTGAGGGGTTAGAGCTGGAAGACTCAACTTGAGCCCTAGACCTGCTACTGATAAGTAAGTAGTGTGACCTTCAGTTACTTCTCTTTTCTGAGCTTAGTTTCCTCATTTTACACATTATAAATATTAATATCTGATATACATAATTTGCAAAGATGCTGTGAAGATTAGAAAAACAAATGTATATGCAAACCTTTTAGGAACTGTAAGTGCAAACACATGTAGTACATTTCAATTTGTAGAGCCTCATTTTTTTTTTCTTATCTGGAAAATAGAGATGTTAATACTTACCTTCTTTATTGGGTTATTGTGAGGATTAAGTAGGATAACATATGTGGAAGTACTTAGCAAATAGGAGGTGTTTAATAAATGTTGCCTGGATATGAATTCCCCTCTTGGGACTGTCCTGATGTGGGTCTTTTCCAGCCCTTAGGGAATGTGTATTGAAGTCAGGCTGCGTGTACCTTGGATTAGACAACTTAAAAAAAAATTTAGCCTTGCTAGTTCCAACTTCTCAGCTATAAAATGCAAAGTAATTAAATTTGCTAGTAAATGTTTCCAGGTCTTTGAATGGCAGCCAATAAAAAAGGCTAAATATTATTCTTTTGGAATTCATGTCCTTGATGTGGAGGAAATATCATATTTACTTACACATATTCCCACCTTGGTTCTTGAGAAGAAAACTGAGAAAAATGTTTTCCCCTCTGAATTTCCCACTGGAAGGTGTTATCTGTATTGAAACAGCAGTGGCAGCTGCCAGCAAAGGAGTGTGATTTTTCTTTGCTAAGGTAAACCAAGGGTTAAAATGAAAGGGTAGTGAGGCCCCTGCTTGTGGGCTGGAAGCAGAGCTAATTCCTTAGCAGTCTCTCATTCCTCTGCCCCCTCAGCTGTCTCTCCTTTCCCTCCCACCATAAAGGAGTGGGTGTTCCTTCAGGACTGTATACCTGCCTCCCTCCCTCTATCCCTCTTTTCCCCCACCCACACATACTTCTTCCCAGAATCTCTCTAACCTGTGGCTGATTTTTCTTTCCTGGGACCCAAGGCAATTAATTCTCAAAACCAAAACTTGCAAAGAAAGTCAATCCTAAATGTAAACACCTGCCCTGCATTGTCGATTACTTGAAAATAAACTGTTATTCTGTCTCTAGATCACAAATAGCCTTAAAGCTCTACCCCTAAAAAAATTATTGAAGGATTCAGAAAGGTCAGGAGATCCAGATTCCAATTAATTTAGCAACTGATGCCTGTGAAACTCTAGATGAGTCTCAGGTCTTTAGTGAATGCGGACTGGTATCCCAAAGGTTAATGAAGTTTGCCTAAAGTGAAGGTGATTAGGCCTTCCATTTTCACACAAATTGACCATCTACAGTCTCCTTTGTACCTTGACATTTTCACCACAAAGGGGCTGAGGGTGCTCAGAGGATTACATAAACAAGCCCATATTTGTCACAGGATGTGATTATAGACCTGCATTTTGGAAGAGATGTATTTCAGGATTTTCTCATTATCAAAGCCCCTCATTGTACTGGGGTTGTTTTAAATCCCCTGCATTGAAATGACCTACTGGCAAAAAGCCTTGTTACAGCATCTCCTCCAAAGAGGTCAAATTTTTTCTTATAAATACTCTTATCTTTGGATTTTCACTTCACATCCTTTTGGATATCTTAAGGCAGTATTTTTGTGAGCTAACAGAAAACAGGATGTAGGTATAAAACCCAGTGTCCTAGCCAGAGCAATCATTCAAGAGAAAGAAATAAAGGGTATCTAAATGGGGAAAGAGGCGGTCAAACTTTTGCTTTTTGCTGACAATATGATTTTATATCTAGAAAATCCCAAAGACTTCTGTAATTGATAAGTAAATTTGGAAAGTCTCAGGTTACAAAACTAAATGCACACAAATTAGTAGCATTCCTATACACCAGCAAAAAGTCAAACTCAGAATGAAATCAAAGACTCCATACCATTCACAATAGCTACAAAGAAAATGAAATAGCTAGGAGGTGAAAGATCTCTACAAAGAAAACAACAAAACTCTGAGGAAAGAAATTTCACAGGATACAAACAAATGGAAAAACGTGTCATGCTCATGGATAGGTAGAATCAACATTGTTAAAATGTCCATACTACAGAAAGTGATTTACAGATTCAATGCCATCCAAATCAAAATGTCATATATCATATGTCCAGACAAGATAATTCTACACTTTGTTTGGAACCACAAAAGAGCCCAAATGGCCAAAGTAATTTTAATCATAAAGAACAAATCTGGAGGCATCACATTACCAGACTTCAAACTATACTATAAAGCTATAGTAATCAAAACAGCCTGGTATTGGCACAAGAATAGAGACACACACAGACTAATGGAACAGAACAGAGAACCCAGTTATAAAAACATCCACATATAGCCTACTGATCTTTGACAAAGCAGACAACAATGTACACTGGAGAAAATAATCCCTATTCAATAAACAATGCTGAGAAAATTGGATAGCCACATGCGAAAGATTGAAACAAAATCTATATCTCTCACCATTCACAAAAAATACTTTAAAATGTATAAAAGACTCAAAGGTAAGGCATGAAACTATAAGAATTCTAGAAGGAAATGTTGGAAAAACCCTTCTAGATGTCAGCCTAGGCCAAGAATTTATGAAGAAGCCCCAATGGCAATCACAAAAATGACAAAAACAAATAAATGAGACTTGATTAAATTTAAAAGCTTTTGCACAGCTAAGGAAATAATTAACAGAGCAAGTAAACAACCTACAGAATGAGAGAAAACATTTACAAGCTCTACATCTGCTAAAGGGCTAATAACCAGAGTGTATAAAGAATTCAAACAAATCAGCAAGGGAAAAACATTATTAAAAAGTGGACAAAAGACATGAACAGAAACTTTTCTTTCTTTTTTTTTGTAGAGACAGAGTCTCATTTTATTGCCCTCAGTAGAGTGCTGTGGCATTGCACTGCTTACAACAGCAACCTCCAACTCCTGGGCTTAGGCGATTCTCTTGCCTCAGCCTCCCAAGTAGCTGGGATTACAGGTGCCCGCCACAATGCCCCGCTATGAACAGAAACTTTTCAAAAGAAGATAGACAAATGGTCGATAAACATGAAAAAATACTCAATGTCACTCTCAGGTAAATGCAAATTAAAACCATGAAGAGATACCACCTTATCCCAGTAAGAATGTCTTATTAAAAAGTCCAAAACAATAGATGCTGGCATGGATGTAGAGAGAAAGGAATAGTTATATACTGTTGGTGGGACTGAAATTAGAACAACCTCTATGGAAAACAGTATGGAGAGTCCTCAAAGAACTACAAGGAGACCTACTATTTGATCCAGGAATCTCACTACTGGATATCTACCCAGAGGAAAAGAAGTCATTTTACCAAAAAAACACATTCACTCAAAAGTTTATTGCAGCACAATTTACAATCGCAAAGATGTGTAATCAGCCCAAGTTCCCCATCAATTTGGGAGTGGATTAATAGAATGTGGTGTATGTATACTATGGAATACTACTCAGCCACGAAGGATGAATTAAAGCCTTTTCAACAGTTTGGATGGAACTGGAGACCATTATTCTAAGTGAAGTATCTAAAGAATGGAAAAACAAACATGCGTGTACTCACTGTTAGACTGCAACTAACTGCTGAGCACACATTTACACAGAGGGAAGTAAAACTCAGTGGGAATCAAGCAGGGGGAATGGGGAGGGAGAATGGGTGAAAACCTATCTAATGGGTGAGAACTAACTGGGTGATGGGCACACTTATAACATTGTTTTAAGCATAACAAGGTTGATCGATACTCATGTAACCCCAAAATGTGTACCCCAGTAATATCTTGGGGAAAAAAATGTCCATTTTACTTTTTTGCACCCTCTGCAAAGTTTTGTGATCTTGAAAGCTTGCTGGAGTTTAAAATAAAATACGTACTTCTAGTTCAAGCCTTGGGCTGTGAAGTTTGGCCTTACATGTGTTTTTCTACAGAGGTGTTACATCCTTCTGTTTCTATCAGCTTATAAAAAATGAATTCATTCAAGGCTTTCCCTGCCATTCATCAAGAAGAGCTTTCCAGAAAGGTCTGTATTAATTTTAAGTTCCCCAGCTTGTAACAAAATGCTCAGAAGGGTGGTGCCTGTGGTTCAGTGGGTAGGGTGCCAGCCCCATATACCGAGGGTGGCAGGTTCGAATTCGGCCCCAGCTAAACTGCAACAACAAAAAATAGCCGGGCACCTGTAGTCCCAGCTACTTGTGAGGTTGAGGCAAGAGAATCACCTAAGCCCAAGAGCTGAAGGTTGCTGTGAGCTATGACGCCATGGCACTCTACCGAGAGAGACAAAGTGAGACTCTGTCTCTAAAAAAAAAAAAATCCTCAGACATCCTGTGTGCTTCAGATGCAAATGCATAGAGATAAAAGAAGCTGACTGGGCCTTGACATTTTTCACACTCTAGCCCACTAGGCTTTTCAGATGGGGGACATTGACACCACTCATTACCTCTTATGCAAGGCTGAGCATACAGATATCAGAGTTCTATCTTCAGAGAGGTGAGCTCTAACCCAGGGTTCTTGTACTCCTTCAATCCTGAACTTGAACCTTGAAATGGAGCAAACATTAATTGTTAGCTCCCATGTTTAAAATCACTTTGACCTTCCCTCCATGTCCACTTTCTGTTTCTCCCAGGGATGCATAAGCACTTTGTGTTCCTGTTGTGACAATCAAGTTGGCAGTGCATGCCACCTGCTGGAGCCAGAGTCTCCATACTGAACTTGTACCTCAGCTACCTGTCCCCTCCCCAGATTTTGGCACTCCCTTTAGCCTCATTGCTTTGCCTGTGAATCATGCTTCTTGTTAGGGAGTAGCCAACTGCTTGCTCCTGGAAAGTGGACTTCATTTCCTCTATTCTTGGACTCATGCTCTACTTGGACTTTTACTTAACTCTTGGCTCCATCTGAGGTGGCAGAGGCAGAGAGAACATCTCTGACTCTCTGCTGCCCATGTTCTGCCATGGGCCTCCCTTCCGGAGGCGGGAGTGTGGGAGAGCCTCTCCCACACAGTAGAACAGCCAGCCAAGTCGAGGGAGGCCTTTGGCAGTCACCTTGGTCCGGATGTTGTGCTGGACCAAGACGGAGCTGGGATTTGGGTTTTCCATTCTCCCGCAGCCAGTTGGAGGGGGTGGAAACACATGTGGGGTCCTGAGGACTCTTGAGTCAAGCAGTGTTTGGTTTGAACTGTGAGAGAGTCCCCATCAGTGCCTCTGAGTTTCACTATGATCTGGCATCCTGGGTTCTTGTGTGAAGGTCATTTTGGCATCTCTTGTGCTCTAAGAAAGGTGTTTCAAAATTGAAATAAAGTTGCAATGTTGGTTCTGTTTACTGGTTCATAGTCTCTCTTTTTCTCGGGGCAGCTCTAAGATAAATTCTTCTTGCCAATTTGCTTGTCTGAAAGTACAGACAGATAATTCCCATGGCTAGGGCAGGAATGCTCGGGGAGTGCCCTATCTGATCTGGGGCAAGGCTGAAGCTTCCGCGTGATTGGTAGACTTGGCAGAAGGCAGTGTACAAAGGCTCTGGCTGAATGAGGTGGATTATGGTATGTGGGACTGTTCTTAGGAAGTAGGGAGTTGTGGAAGGCTGTGAAATGTGGAAAGACAATGTCTCATCATTTGGAAGACAGCTTGGCTTCATCTCCCAGGAACCTGCGTTGAGGACTGCTCTCAACTTCACCCGGGTCCCGGCCAGTTCTGTTCTTTCCAGCTCCCATACCAAGTGCTTCTTCCTGATCATTCAGTGTATTGATGCTTCTATACTTAACTACTTCATATGTTTATTTAACTGATAGCTGTCCATATTGTTAAAGCCACTCCCTCCTTGTTCAGTCAACAAATGTGTTTTGAAATTAAGTCCATGCTGGGATTCAGTGATAAACAAGACTCATATTCATAAACTGTGTCTTTTTTTTTTTTTTTGACAGAGTCTCACTTTGCTGTCCTTGGTAGAATGCTGTGGCATCCAAGCTCACAGCAACCTCAAACTCCTGGGCTCAGCAATTCTTTTCTTGCCTCAGCTTCCTGAGTAGGCACGCGCCACAGGCACTACAGGCACGCGCCACAATGCCTGGCTATTTTTAGAGACAGGGTTTTGCTCTTGCTCAGGCTGGTGTCCAACTCCTGAGATCCGGCAATTCACCTGCCTTGGCCTCCCAGAGTGCTGGGATTACAGGTGGGAGCCTCTGCATCCGGTCTCCATAAACTTTGAACTTCTTCAGAGCAGGGAGTGCTCATTTCATTTATTCCTACACAGTGCTGAGCATAGAGTTTCTATAAGTATGAATGGATGCTTCAGGCAAATGCAGTTTAATAAAGTTTGCCACGGAGGCATCTAATTCTGAAGCCAAATGTTGATATTTTAATATCTTTTCACAACCAGAGGTCTGAGGGCAGAGGAAAATTGCTGGGAATGAGAGCTCTGGAATAACACGATATTAAGATAGATGTGTGAGTGGTGACCCAAAGCCTCTTATTCTCACCCATATAAATAACTTAGTTTCCTGTCTTCTCTGGACGAAAAGTGGGACTAGAGAAAACAGAAGCTTATTTCATTCATGCAGTAGAATCAGAGTGATCTGGAGCACTCACCCTTGGTTCTGTGTTTCTGCAGTAGCAGCAATATGGTAGAACAGGAATTAGTACCTGATTTAGACTTGTCACCAAGCAGCCCATCACAAAATAGCCATGTGACATGTTTCAGTGCTTAAAGCTTCCCTTGTCTTCCCCCCAGTGCCAAAGCTTCCCCTGTCTTTCTGATTTTTGGTCTCTGAGACATTTAACTGGGCTTAACGCAGGTTTGAGAGATTGCAGGAGGTGACAGGTTGGGTTGGAAATGGCTGTATAGTCATGTGACTTAGCTGTGGGAACTCGGTGGTATATTGCTTTTATTCCTGAGGACTCTTGGAAGGAAGCTCTGGGTCTCTGCAGAGCTTTGATCAGCTTGTTCAGAAAGAGAACATTTTATTGATTGTGTCATGGTTATCTTTTTTTATTGTTAAAATTGTCTATGTTGTAAAGCCTTTTTGTGTAATATAATTCTGCAACGATGCCACATTGATTTATTTTTTCCTGGGTTCAAACCACAGCAATCCTGGTAGTTTCTTAGTATCCCAAAGGGACAGGGAATCAGCTTCTCAATAAACCTTTTCTAGTTGTGAACATTAAATCTATTAAGTAATAATCGCTTCTTGGCCTCTTGGCTAGGGTCCTGTGTAATACATTAAATAACAAGCAAACCTACAGAGTTTACATTATCACATTAAAGGATCTGTTAAATTCCAAGAATTATTTTATGTGTGCAAAATACTGCTGAAGCACTTGAATTTGTTTCAGAAGGAAAAAAGTACTGGGAGTGAGGGGTTTGAGTGGCCCTGTTACTAATTATATATTACCTTGGGTAAGTCACTTCCCCTCTCTTCCCACTCAATGTCCTGATCTGTAAAACGAAGAGTCTCTTAGTCAATCTCCTCTAAGTCCCTCACCAGCTTTAACATTTTAGGGGTTAACAGAGCTCACAGAAGAGGGCTTTTTTTTTCAGTTTTTGGCCAGGGCTGGGTTTGAACCCACCACCTCCAGCATATCGGGCCAGCACCCTACTCCTTTGAGCCACAGGCGCCTCCTGAGGGCTTGTTCTTTATAATCTTCTTCACATAGGTAGTTTAAACAGAGAGTTATTTGACACACTGACTTTCAAAATCCAGTACAAGGACCTCATCTATATGGAATTTTGAACTGATTTCTTGAGCAAGACTATGATATCCTCTCAGTTCTCTGCTTCAATAAAGGGATACTGACGTGGGTCATTGGAAGGTCTTTCCCACCTCCAGGAGATGTAGGTTTCATGCCCGAATAATACTGGAACGTGCTCGTGTCTTCAGCACATACCAACTGGTCTTGATGAGAAGTGACCCCCAAGAAAGCTGTTGGGAGGCAAGGAAATGCAGTGGTTGGAACTTAACACATTTGTTGGCAAGGAGGGTGTATTTACACTGCTGACAATATAAGGAATATTAAGGAGTATTAAGCCATCTTCAATATTTAATTGTTTCCATATCAATGGCTATTTCCAGGAATAAAGATAATTGGTTCTTATTTGCAGCAGATACAATGCCTATAAGGAAAGAACAGATCTTTTCAAATAGTCTCATGGGTCAAAATTCCCTTAATGAAGTTACTGAAGTCCTTTACTTTGCTAATCCTGGATTCAGTTCCCTCAGCTTACCCAGAGTCTATCAAACTTTGGTAAAATGATTTTAACCTAATTTATAAGACACTGACCTGCAACTGTAAAGTGACAGTTCATTTAACAATTATACTGTCAACTGACACTGATTGCTCAGACCCTTAAGACCCTTAAGTGGGGATTCCACGCAGGACACCAAATTGGACAACAGCGTTGAAATATTTATCATGTATATTCTCTCTGAGGACACTACCTCTTTTCCAAAAGAGATTCTTCTGCAGAGATGCCCCATCTCAATCCTCAAGAATCAGTCAGAGCTGATTCTGGAGTTGAATTCTGGGGCTGAGGCTGAGCTTGTCTACTGTGATCAGACTGGTAAATTTCCTCAACTTCCTGAGCCACTGATTTAGAAATGTGAGATGTAAGTGTGCTTTCTTGTTGTTGATCTTTTCCTTTTTTACTAGTAGGCACTTCGATATTTATTTGAAAACACCTTTGGTTCATACTTTTACTACTACTGCTACAGGTACCATTAAGTGCTTACTGTGTGCTAAGTTGTGTGCTAAGTGCTTCCTACTAAGTATCTAATTTAGTCATCATGTCAACCCTGTGCAGCTCTGTCTGATAGAAATTTCTGCAATGATGGAATGTTCTATCACACTAACTCTGCCTGACTCCAGTAGCTATTAGCACATGTGAATAGATGGCACTTGAAGTGTTTCTACTATGACTTAATTTTGCTGAATTTTGATTAATAAAAACGTAAGTAGCCAGTGTGGCCAGTAACTGTAGTATTGGACAATGCTGAAATGTGTTAGAAATACTTTCGTTATTTTCATTTTGCGTGTAAGGAAGCTACAGTTCAAATAGGTTAAATACTTTTCTCCAGGTCACAGAGCTAGCAATTGGCAGAAAAGGGATTTGATTCTGAAACTGAATGGCCACCATTTAGATTGTGGTTGCACTTATTATATCCAAATGTGTGAAGAAATACCTCTGATACTCTTGCAATTAACCACACGAAGAAACAAAGCTGATAAACACACACCAAAATACAACAGCCATTAAAACATAGAAGTGTGGTTAATGGAACAGAAGAAAAAGCATACAGGTATGAAAATAGATATTTGTGTGCTATATGTATATTCATATATTCATATAAATTGAATGTGTGATGAACTGAGCATCTCACAAAAATAAGAAGAAAAGAGCTATTTAACTAATGGATTTGGGAAAACTGGCTTTCAGTTTAACATCCATAAGCTCCTAACTTGATATGTTATGTGAAAATAGACTTCAAATAGCATAAAATTCAATTATTAAAAAATAAACTTGTATAAAAATCAAATCACAGAAAAAAATGGTAGAAAATTCATTTGAAAAACCATCTGTTCTATGGTAAGTTCTGAAGAAATCACAAAGAAAAAAATTGCAGATTTGATTACTTAAGAAATAAAGACTTATGAACAATTAAAATATACTTAGAATTAAAAGGGAAACAGATTTGCAACTAATAAGAAAGACAAGGGTGATAATTACGTTAACAATAAGAAAACCTTAAGACACCCAGGAAAGTTAATGGAAAAGAGCATAAACAGACACAGGAGATAGAGCGAATGAATAAGCTTATGAAGAACAGTTGAAATGGGACTTTTCAAAGAAATATGAATTAAGTGTTGGTGGTGCTTGTATTTCAGTGGGTAGGGTGCTGGCCACATACACCTGGGCTGGTGGGTTTGGGCCCTGCCTGGGCCGGCTGGACAACAATGACAACTGCAACTAAAAAGTGACTGGGCGTTTTGTGGTGGGCGCCTGTGGTCCTGTCTATTTGGAAGGCTGACACAAGAAAGTCGCTTGGGCCCAAGAGTTTGGGGTTGCTGTGAGCTGTGATGCCATGGCACTCCACCCAGGGCAACATAGTGAGACTCTGTCTCAAAAAAAAAAAAAAAAAAGAAAAGAAAAGAAAAAAGAAAAAGAAAGAAATATAAATTAAGTGTTGACAAGATACCATTGTATACCTTTTGAATTAGCAAAAGTTTAAGAAAATAATAATTCTTTCTGTTGGAGAGAAGAAGGTAAAACTGGTGTTGCTTGTACGGTGGCTTGTGCTGGCCTGTGGTCCCAGCACTTTCGGAGCTGGGGAGGATTGCTTGAGACTAGGAGTTCGAGACCATATGTTGCTTGTGGCCTCTACAAATACTTTATTTAGAAAACAAATTTGATGAAGTAATCAAGAACCATATAAGTGTTCATTCTCTCTGACTTAATAATCCCCTCCTAAACATTTATCTGAGAACATCCACCCTAAATAAAAATTCACCCTCTTCTACTGCCAAATCTTTAACGTGGAGAAAAGGCTATATATGAAACATGTGAAGATTTTAACTTATAGAGTTAGCCCCACTCTGGAAAGAAAGGGAAGCAACGTAAAATACTGATCCATTAATGGTAGTGGTTAAATACATTATGATGCGTACAGTCTGTGGAATATTATACATCTCTTAAAGTGATAATTATGACCAGTATGGAAGCTGTCCATAATGCTGGATGAAAAACAGCAGGATACGGATTTGTATCTTGTCTAAAATTTCAACCCTGTCAAGAGATATCTATGCATATGGATCCAGATTGGAAGGGAACTCGAGGAAAATAAAAAGAGTGTATTAGGATCATGGGATTTATTTACCATTGTCCTATTTTCTCAAGAACTACAGAGTAAAAAATGAAAACACAGCCAGGCAGTCACAGAGATGAATTATATTCATAAAGCATTTTTTCTTATTGGAACCTGCCCTTTGTTCTCCCTTTGCCCTCGGACATCTACTCATTCTGATGCGCGGCAAATGATGAGAATTATCCAGCCTTCAGTCAAACATAATCTATAGGAGAAAATACTGCTGTATGCGAGGAGATTTATTCTGTGATGGTTGGCATAAGAAAGGATGTACAAGGACTCTGTGTGGGCAGATTTAGCAGAGGTAGTGGAAATGAAAAAGGAGGCCATCTGGTAGAATGTGCTGTGGCAAATTAAACTGCATATTATCAACATGAAATACCAGAAGAAAATCCAAATGTACTGGACTTGGAAAAAGCCCATGTGAGGCTCTGTAAAGCAAATCAACCACAGACTGACAGTATGCAGCTCATAAGCTCGGATATGCCCATTACTAGGGAGAGGATCGTTCAAGCCAGATTTTCAGACCACATTGGATGAGGATTTCCTTTAGGGAAAAAGAATCAACAAATTACTCCCCCCAACAGATGTCATATACAAAGCTACTGTTTCAGTGAATATGGTCAATGCATAATAAACAGGAGGGCATTTGGGTTTGCTTTTTCCTGATTCACATTTTTAGTGAACCCTGACACCCATGCCGGACAACCAGACTTGCATATGGATATAAGGAGCTGTTTTTCCCCCCTGTTCTCCCTCCTCTTCCTTCCTTCCTTCCTTCCTTCCCTTCCTCCTTCCTTCCTTCTTCCCTCCCTCCCTCCCTGCCCCTTCCCTTTTCTGTCCTCCTAAGCAGTTTGCATCCCGATGCTTTAGCCTGCACCTCTGGGACTCTTGAGACTTTCACTACACTTTTCCCCTCATTTCCTCCTAGTGTTCCTCCAGTGCTCCATTTCCTCTTTATTTTCACTGTGAGGCTCTTTCGAGTGCACGTATCCTGCATATTCAGCTACTTCTGCTTTTCCTCACCTTTGATGCTTTGATTGCTTCCATTAGAGTGTTGATAAATTTGTCATGATCCTTGTCTGCATACAGGTCTTTGTGTTTCCAGTCTCTTTGTGATCGCTCTGCTCCTTGTGTGCTTTCAGTGACACGGTAGTTCTGCTGTGGCTTTGGGGCTGGCTTGGTTTTCTTCCCAAGGAGCCTGATTGAGGAGAGGCACAAAAGCAATCTAAGTCTTCAAAGAACTGTCTCTGGGAGAGGGACTTAGATATTTCCCAAATGGTTAGAAAGAGCACAACAAATCCCACTGGGAGGTGTGTTGGTGTACCCCTACAGAGATGGACTTAGACTTTGTAAAAGGAAGTATCTTCTAATGTAACAGGTCAAAGGCAAGGGGCTATTTCCGGGGCCAAGATATCTGGGTGTACAATTTGTGCGTTGTATTACATAAAGGCACCTGGCTGAGGAAATGAACGGGAGCTGAAAAGCAGCCTGTGTTTCTGCTCACCAAGCTCTGTGCTTTGGAGTGGAGATGGCCTACACTGGAGAAGGTGTCTTTTAGTCTTCTACCCAGAGACACCGTATGTGCTAAGGGTAGCCCTAGCTCTCCCAGGAGGGGAACACCTTCTCTGCAGGTTGCTTTTGGCAGAACAAGGGAGAGAATGGACTAGCTTGTGTACTAGACTAAGTGCTTGCTTTTCTTCCACCATCTCCACATTTCCTGGGTGTGCTTAGATTCTACTGCACTGCTGAAGAATCCTTCTTCCCTTCCCTTCCCTTCCCTTCCCTTCCCTTCCCTTCCCTTCCCTTCCCTTCCC
>NW_003852504.1:4803055-4809131 GCF_000181295.1 Otolemur garnettii | reverse complement strand
CTTCCCTTCCCTTCCCTTCCCTTCCCTTGCCTCCTCTTCCCTCTCCTCCCCTCTCCTCCCCTCTCCTCCCCTCTCCTCCCCTCTCCTTCTTTTCTTTCTTTTTGAGACAGTCTCACTCTGTCACCCTGGGTAGAATGCCCTAGCATCATAGCTCACAGCAACCTCAAATCCTTGGGCTTGAGTGATCCTCTTGCCTCAGCCTCCCAGGTAGCTGAGACTACAGGAGTGCATCACTATGCCTGTATAGTTTTTCTATTTTTAGTAGAGATGGGGTCTCACTCTTGCTCAGGCTGGTCTTGAACTCCTGAGTTCAGGGAATCTACCTATCTTGCCCCCCCACAGTGCTAACATTACAGGCATGAGCCACCATGCCCAGCCTTAATCCCTTTTCTTAACTCGTTTGTGCCAGTGTTGCATCTTCTTATCTCACATATGCTAATAACATCCACATTAAGACTCTCAATTTCCCAGAGATGGATAGGTGCCATTACATACAGTGTGGGATTGAACTGCCATTTCAGAGAATGTCTTCTCTCTTTTCTTTGATGGAGATCAGCGTCCCATTCATGTGTACTTCTAGTGCTTTGTTAGGAAAACATGAGGTCATACAAACTAAAGGCACTCTGAAAATTGTGGAGATTTTTTATTAGTATTGTTAAACAAAATCCTGTTACACTAGGAAGTCAAGAAACTGGGATCTCTGTTCATCTTAGTTTCTTGAGTAGCAATTAGTGCTTGTTGTTTCACCACTGAGAATTCCCCGTCTACTGCAATTCATATCTGAGTCTCATCAAACTCCTTGCAGGGTTGACAGACATAACATTTATTTGAGTCTCAGAGTATAACATTTGGTAGTGAGTTGCCCTTTCCTATGTACATCTTATTTACCCCGAATAGTTGGTAAACTCCTGGAGTCCAGTGTCATGTCGTGTACTCTCTTGGAATTCTCCACAGAACATCATGTAAATATACTTTTGAAGTGAATCGATCTGTCCTTCCCCTTTTCATCCTTCTTTCAACAGGTATTTATTGATATATTTTTTTCTTCAGTTTTTGTTCTAATGAACAAAACAGATAAAAGTCTGTGCCATCATGGAGCTCTTTATTTTATCCAGACCTACCATTCACCAGCTGCATGTGGCCACAACAAAAATCACTTCCCTCTCTGGACTAAGTGTGTCCTCCTGTGTACACTAAAGCTTTCACAAATGTTTTCATCTTTCTTTTCTATTATGTTTTCCTTAACCACCCTCTCTACCTTTAATTGCTTTTGTGGTCATAGCTTTGTTTTCACATAATTCCAAATATTGAGTACCGTTAGGAAGATAACAAGGATGTCCTTTTTCAATGGCTTACCTTTGGTTCTTTCTATATCCATGTTTGCCCTAGATCATTCTATTTTTTCCCATATGGATTTGTGGATTTGTTTAGCCCTAAGACAATGGCTATTGTATTTCCACCTTGAGTGCCCAGCTCACGATGAGCTTGTATTCCATTTTTAAAGTTTTACTTTAGATTTTCTCCTATTATAACATCGGCCTTCTTTTGTTCATTTCCTTTAGTCTTCTGTCCTGAGAGTAGCCCCCAGAGTAATAGCCTTGGATTCTTGAGCTGCAGGAGATTGTCTGTTTAAGCATGATAAATACTTAGGAGAAAATTGGGTCTTTTTTCTCCTATAATTTTATTTGTTTAAATCTTGACTGCTTATAGTAAATATCCTCTCAAAGATAATTTCATTTTCAAACAATTTGGTATCTGATTTGACGCAGCTTGACTGTTTATTTGGGGGATATCTTTTTTTTCTTTTATAATGAGTTCCCCACAATAGCTTGTTTTACTTTTTTCTTTTTTTCTTTTTTTTAACATTTTTTTCCCCCCGCCTGGCTACCAGCAAGATTGTGGTTAGCTTTCCTGGAAGAATATTAGTTTACTGATAGTAATTGGCTCTTAAAAAACTTGTTTGTTGACAGCAGCATTTAGTCTTTATTGAAAAGCAAATAGAGCTTTTAAAAAATGTAATTATAGGAATCTTAAGAAAAGATGATAAACTTACTCCTGTATGATTTTTATAGTGTTTATAGTTCAGCGATTGTTCTCATATTATTTATGTTTCAGTTTCAAGATATAGTATAGTGCCTCTTATCTGCAAGGGATGTTCTAAGACACTGGAAATATAGGGTGATACCACACCCTATATATACACTACATTTTTTCCTATATATATATTCCTATGAAAAATTTTAATTTATAAATTAGGAACAATAAGACAGTAACAGCAACTGATAAAATGGAACAATTATAACAATATATTGTAATAAATTTATGTAAAGAATATGGTCTTGCTCTGTCTCTCTCAAAATACCTTATTATACTGTACTCACCTAATTTTTTTTTAGTAGCTCTTGAAACATTTTTTAAAAAATTTTCTCTATACATATACATGTGTTTATTTGGTTTCCACTTTTTGCCTTCACAAAATTAAAAAGGCTTAAAATGTAATAACAATAACAATGTTTAAGATAAGGACCAGAAACAAAAACCTTGTAAAGGTCGAACGAAGTTAAATACATTCAGAAAAGAAATCAGACGATTGCTGCAATGAAATATTGAGCAATAATAATAATAAAGATGATGCAAAGACAGTAACATTCACATTGTCAGATAAGAGTATGTCTAGCATAGAATGCTTTGACTCTGAGGTTCAGTAAGGAGCCATCAGTTAACTTATTATTTTTTTCCAAAGTCTCAAAAAATAGACCACTAATATTTATAAATAAAAATAAAAAATAATTTCAAAAAACAGATCATGCCAGATCTTATAGACAATAGAAAAAGAAGAAATACTTTAAAATCATTCTACTTCATCTGGATACACCTGGCATTAAAATTGGAAAAAAAATATATTATTATAAAGGGAAATTACAAACATATTTCACTTATAAATGAGGACGCAATATCCTAAATCACATATTAACAAGTTGAATTAAAAATTAATGTTCAAGTAATGTACTTTGGCCAAAATTAAATCCAATTTATGTGAGAATTAGTCACTATTTTTTCTTTTCTTTTTCTTTTCCTTTCCCTCACCCCCTCCTTCCGTCTCTGTCTGCTCTCCCCTTCCACCATGCCCCACCGTGTCATTAATTGTCCTCATATCAAAGTAGAATACATAGGATTCATACTTCTCCATTCCTGTGATGCTTCACTAAGAATAATGTGTTCCACCTCCATCCAGGTTAATACAAATGCTGCAAAATTTCCATTTTTTTAACGGCTGAATAGTATTCCATGGTATACATATACCACAGCTTGCCAACCCATTCCTGGGTTCAGGGACATTTAGGCTGTTTCCACATTTTAGCGATTGTAAATTGAGGTGCGATAAACAGTCTAGTACAAGTATCTTTATAATAAAAGGCTTTTTTCCCTTCTGGATAGTAATGGGATTGCAGGATCAAACAGGAGGTCTAGGTTGAATTCTTTGCGGTTTCTCCGTACTTCATTCCAAAAAGGTTGTATTAGTTTGCAGTCCCACCAGCAGTGTAAAAGTGTTCCTTTCTCTCCACATCTGCCCCAGCATCTGCAGTTTTGAGATTTTGTGATACGGGCCATTCTTGCTGGGGTTAGATGATATCTCAAGGTTGTTTTAATTTGCATTTCTCTAATAATTAGGGATGATGAGCATTTTTTCACGTGTTTTCTAGCCATTCGTCTGTCTTCCTCAGAGAAGGTTCTGTTCATCTCTCTTCCCCATTGATGTATAGGATTGTTGGTTTTTTTCATGTGGATTAATTTAAGTTCTGTATAGATCCTAGTTCTTAAGCTTTTTTTCGGATTCAAAATATGCAAATATCCTTTTCCATTGGGTAGGTTGTCTATTTGCTTTGGTGGTTGTCTCCTTGGCTGTACAGAAGCTTTTCAGTTTCATTAAATCCCATTTGTTTATTATTGTTGTTGTTACTCACCTAATTTTGGACTGCAGTTGACCACAGGTAGCTGAGACCATAGAAAGTGAAACCTTGGATAAGGGGTGACTACTGTAGTAAGGTAAGATTGGTATTAACTTAGTGTCTGAGCAAGGCAACTAAATGTGTTTTTTCAGAAATGCATACTAATTCAGGTTTAATTATTAAATTTCACTGGTCTGGAGAGATAAGGCTCTATTTTCAATTCATAATTTAATACATGTCAAGTTTGAATGTACACAAAAACTCTGATAATGGCCTGTCTTTGGTTGTTGTTTCCAAGTTTCTGTGAGTGTCATAATCAGCAATAAGGAAAACCCCAACCAGCTCATGGAACCACATTAGTAGGTGCCTGGCAGAAAAAAGCACATCCTTTATTCAGAAAGTTACTTCTTACCCCCTGCAAGGAACAGTAACAGACATTTTAAACTGTTGGACCGAATTCCACATGGCAACTGGGATGGTTTCAAGATTCAGGTGCATGTCAATTGAAGGAGTAGAGGATTAAAGTCAGTCCAACAACTTCACACATTTCTAGTTAGTAATGGCAAGGAACTGTTTATTATTGTTAATATTCTTGCATAGAAACAAGTTGTTTCATTTTAATACATTATACCTTCTCTAGTCTCCCAGTCACAGTAGATTCTGTAGTGATCTAGAAAGTTATTTGTAGTGTCATTTTATTCATTCCATCCGTCAGTAAACAAATGTTTATGGAACGCTTACTATTTTCCAGGCACTACATTAGACACCAGGTATATGTTGCTGATTAAAACAGTCATGGTTCCTGCTCTCATGAAACTTACAATCTAGTCTTCTTAAGTAAGTCATCTTGTTTCTCAAAGCCTCAATGTCATCATCTTAAAATAGGCACAATGCCTACCTTGAAGGATTGTTGTGAGAATAAAATGAGACCATGTTTATAAAGCACCAGTCTGATGTTTGGCACACAGGACCTGGTAGAAAGTCAACAAATGACAGCTCTTAAAATCATTGTGAGTGCCGGAGAGTCTCAGTCTTGGTGAATGGATTGAAAAGCTATTGGAGATCTTCTGGGTGAAGATTCGCTTCTTGGGATAGCTCTACTTAATTCCTAGTGGGAGGATTTGAAGGTACCAGGATAACAGTGTTGAACTTTTCCCATATGGGCATTTTAGATTTCAGTTCAAATACATTTGGAGGAGAGAGCAAAGTACATTAAGCATGGAATGTCTTGAGCTAACCGTGGGAAATTTAAAAATGACTGTTTTCTCTAGCATTTTGGAAATTATCAAAAGGCCAGAGAGAATGAGCAATTTATTTTTCAGCTGTCAGGAGTGAGAGAGAACAGAGGTGAGGTTGAATGATTTGAAATTCTGTTCATCTGCGTTGGAACATATCAAAGCAATTCTAGTTGTTAATTTTGGTCAGTTGAGTCCATAAGAAATGATAAGACTTTGTAAAGGGCACGACAAAGCAACACTTTTTTTCTACCATGAACACTTTTAGGTAGATCTTTTTGGAGAGTTTCCACAATGTAAAAAACAAAAATAGTCGAAAACTATAGTTTTTAAAATAGGAAATTCCTTGGGTCTATTGAAATTATTTGAATTTATTGTCATATTATTTTAAGTTATAGGGGACAACAAATTAATTAGGATGTATTTCCAGATTCATGAGTCCTGCAGCAAGTTACACGCATGTAATGGTTTATGCTCTTTTTTTTTTTTTTTTTAAGACAGAGTCTCACTATGTTGCCCTTGGTAGAGTGCTGTGGCGTCACAGCGCACAGCAACCTCAAACTCTCAGGCTTAAGTGAGTCTCTTGCCTCAGCCTCCCAAGTAGCTGGGATGGTTTATGCTCTTTAAAATGTTTTTTTTCACATATTTTATTCTGCCTAGTGGTGCAGGGCTTACTATCTCAATTTCATAATTGAAGACATTGAGGCACATAAACTTATCCAAGATCCTTCTCTTTGTTAGAAGCAAATATCCACTCGGCACCTGTGGCTCAAGCGGCTAAGGCACCAGCCACATACACCTAAGGTGGCGGGTTCAAATCCAGCCCCGGCCCGCCAAACAACAATGATGGCTGTAACCAAAAAATGGCCAGGCGTTGTGGCGGGCACCTGT
>NW_003852504.1:4764890-4801922 GCF_000181295.1 Otolemur garnettii | reverse complement strand
CGCCTCCCAAGTAGCTGGGACCACAGGCGCCCGCCACAACGCCCGGCTATTTTTTTGGTTGCAGCCATCATTGTTGTTTGGCGGGTCTGGGCTGGATTCGAACCCGCCACCTTAGGTGTATGTGGCTGGCGCCCTAGCCGGTTGAGCTATAGGCGCTGAGCCCTGAATTTTGTATTTTTAATCTTATAGCTCTTGTAGGTGAAACAGTTGAATGAGAAAGATGGCTGACACTCTTGGCTTACGGTGTGTTGAGAGGTGGTAGATTTCAGTTATTCGTGCTCATGCTGTCCAACAGGACTACAAATAATGGACAGCTGGCTATAAATGAATGGCCAAATCAATCTCCAGTTGAAGTTACCTAAGTGTCTCCAGGATTGCAGGGATGGTCCCAGACAGGAAGCAGAGCCTAAGGCTATTAGCTGTATGCTGGCCGCCCATTCAGAACCCCTCTCCCACTTTAATCAGAACCCTGACATTTAAGAGACTGAACTAGCCATGGCATCCATTTATCCATTTTATAGAATGGCTTTAGGTAACTACAGGGTCATAATCTGAATCCTGCACTGGAATGGGTCCCCAGGCTCATTAATTGATGACGGAATAGAAGTCTGTGACACCTACAGGTTCATTAGAGACAGCTGAATGGATTTATACCAAGGAGATCACCCTTGAAAACTCAATAAATTTCTATGGGTGGATAAAAATGCAAATAGGTAAGGATGAAACTTGAGATTTAATCGGCATCTGCTCCCAGAATATTTTGATGTAGTACTGTTTGCCCTAACTCCTGATTGAAAGGTAAGTTACGTATTTACATATTTATGGATTAGAAGTAGGGCTAGAAATCAGAAGCTGGGAAGGACATACAAAGATTCATAAAAGTAAACCCCAATAAATGGAATTAACTGATTATATTAAAATACAGAGACAATGTTGTGTTTATGCAACATATATTATTATATATAAACTTAAATGCCCTCTTGGGTAACTCCTACCCCTTGTAGCTGATACTGGTGAAATTTTGGTGGGTGCTAATGTAGGAAAACACAGGGAAAATTTCCCGGAGTGCATCTTTTCAATAATGAAATCTAAATCAGTGCTTCGCAACCTTTTTTTAACGATCATTCTTCTAAGGAGGAAATTACATTCAATTTAAATTATCCCGAACAGAAGAAATTAAATACTAAGGAATAAGATGGGATTGGACGTGAAGGGCCACAAACCACTGTAATAGCTAAGATTTTTTTCACTCTCCTCAAGAACCAATTTTCTTCCCCTTGTGGGCAATATTACCCTCGTTGAAAATGTATGATATAGATCTGTGAAACCAGACAATTTATAAAGTGATAAATTGTGTCTGGTTATGGATATTGTTTCCATCACCAACCTTAGTAACCTCCACAGGAGGACAGTAATGTCAGTTAGGTTCTTGCTATGCATTAATTACTTCCCATGCATTGTCTAATTTAATCCTGGCAATAGCTCTCAAGTTTACAAGTTAAGTGACTTTCCCAAACTCTCAGATTCAGTGTCAAGCCAGGGCTTGAACCTAGGTCTTTCTGATGCTCCAACCGAGGACTTTTCTAACACTTACTTTTCTTAAAGGCGCCTTTGTGCAGTGTGTCTCTGTAGAAGGAACATAAAGGTGAGTGTTTATTTCTGAAATTGATTTTGGAGTCTATGGATTGTAATTTGGCTACCCTTGGGTAGACCAGAGAAGAGAACTCTGATTAGAACTAAATTTCCTCTTTCTCCTCACCCCTTCTCTTAATGGTTTGTACTGTGTTTTTACATATAATATGGAAATAATCTTGGCTTCTTGATATATGCCTAGATCCTAGGAACTCAGTGACTTTTACACATTGGATAAGGTTAATAATATATCCATAACACAGATTTTATAACTCTTAATACTAATCTTTGCATAGATTAATGGCTCTACCTTTTACCAAAACTAGGTCTCCAATTGTGAAGCTCGAAAAGGATGGTTTACGCAGAGCATGTTAGGCAAGCAGAATTATGATCATTTGCACAGGATTGGTTAAAAAAGGGAAAAATAAACTGACTTTTGATATGCTCTGCTTGAGAAGTTTCAGTGCACATAAAACCAAACCAGGATGTTTTGATGTAGCTCTTGGGAGAGACTATGCCAGGTTGTTTTCCACACGAGCGTGCACAATATGGAAGACACAGGGAGAGAAGGAGAGTGTGTGTGTAGTGTAGAAAACCAGCTGTCCCCTTATCTGGACATCAGCCCTCATAGTCAAAATAAGTCATGTCTACCATATAGACTTCCCACGTGCGGTCTAACAGACATTTTCTCTTTCACACCACCACTTCCAACCCTTTCTCCTGTCTCAGTGGGTTCTGGTGGAAGTAAACCAAATTAGGAATGCTGAGGCCTAGAGTGGTTAGCAACCGGTTGGTAAATGTACCTCTTATTTTAGACCAGAAGACACTGAGATTTTCAAAAGCACACAGAGTGGAGCTCAGATTACCTGACTTATATTGCATTGCCCGCCATCATCGTTTCAGACGCTCTGCTTCTTAGAAAACGAGGGTGTGGGAAATGTTGCCGGCAGCTTCTCTAATGGTCAGAGACCAATCGTGGGCCAGAGTTAAACTTTAAAGAGAAGAAAAAGTAGAGAAAGCTGGCTCACTAGTGCATGTCATTCTTTACATTAATAATACGTTACGTTGGTTACAATGTGCACTTAAAAAATGAAGATCTGTCTTGTAAAATATTCCAAGAATAAACTTCTTAGGGAACATTATAAAATCATACACCATACCTTGCCCCAATCATGAAGTCCTACTGAAATCTGACATTTGGTTTCTTGGATGCCAAAAGTTAACCTATCTTTATGTAGAAAAGGAGTGGATGAAGGCCAGATGCGGTGGCTTACACTTGTAATCCTAGCACTATGGGATGCCAATGCAGGGGGATTGCTTGAGTTGAGGAGTTCAAGACCAGCTTGAGCAAGAACAAGATCCCATCTCTATTAAAAACAGAAAAACTAGCCAGAAGTGGTGTTGGCCTGTGGTCCCAGCTACTCAGGAGGCTGAGGCAAGAGGATCGCTTGAGCCCAAGAATTTGAGTTTGCTATGAGCTATGAGGACGCTGTGGCACTCTACCCAGGGCGTTAAAGTGAAAACTTCTCTCAAAAAAAAAAAAAAGTAGAAGAAAATGAAGAGGTGGTGTTAGTGGTTGGGGAGAGAGCCTTCTGCTGGGAGGTGGTTGACTTGGGTTCTAACTTGCTTTTTTCCCCGAGACATGCTACATGACCTTTGTCAAGTCAGATTGTCTCTCTGGACTTTGATATCCTTTTCTGTAAAATAAGAGGGCTGAACTAGATGATTTCTAAAGTACCTCCCTGTTCTCTAAGACTCTGCAAGTAGGAAGATGAATGGGTTGTAGTCTTATTTAGATGGTTAAATACTGCTGTTTTCTGGCATCTATGTCTCACTCTAAAAATCTTCTGATTTATTATAGGCCACTTTGCGTACCAAGGTCATTTAATAGGTAATAACATAACTTGGGTTGATGAGAGGTAGGTAAAAGGGAGGTAGGTATCAAAGAGTATTTGTATATTACATAAAGCATATCTGCTGACAGTTGTAATGACACCAAGTAAGTACTTTATAGAGTCAGTATATCCCACTGAAACATTTGCATGGATATTTAACTTTTGTGGGTTCTGGTGTGAGTGAATGCTGAATATTATTGTGTTTTTTGTGCTAATATTTGTAGTACAGTAAGTTTCCCATCAGTGGGAATGATTATCTGATATTGTTGGTGGAACCCCTGTGATTATAACAATTTTGATTCGAAAAGATAGTTGTGTTTGGTCGGCAAGCTCCCCACTTGATTTTTGCCATATACAATTCTTTGTCTGCCTCATTCAAAGCCGGAAATACAGTATGTATAATTAAAATACCTTCCGGTTGTTGCATTCATGTTTTTTTTTAACTGCGTCCTTGCATTGTTGGTGGGAGGACTGGAGAGTTAATATGCCTTGTTGCCTAAAGGAATAAAAGCACAAATTCCTTTTGCAATCAAAAAATCACCAGAAAGAATTTATTACAAATTACAACAGAGAGAAAAACAGACACTCAAAAGAGATTTTTATCTTTGTTTGTTTTTTGTTGAGTGGCTTGCTGAGCTTTATTAGTCTTTAATGAAGAAGGAAAAAAGAGAACCTCTCCAAAGCAATGCTTTGGAATTTTATCTTGGTATCACTCTCCCCTCCATGCACATGCTGTTTTTTGTTTTTTTTTCCTTTTCTTTTTTGAGACAGAGTTTCCCTTTGTTGCCCTCAGTAGAGTACTATGGCGTCATAGCTCGCAGCAACCTCAAACTCTTGGGCTTAAGCTATTCTCTTGCCTCAGCCTCCCAAGTAGCTGGGACTACAAGTGTCTGCCAAAACACCTGGCTATTTTCTAGAGATGGGCTCGTGCTCAGGCTGGTCTCCAACCCATGAGCTCAGGCAATCCACCTGCATTGGTCTCCTAGAATGCCAGGATTATAGGTGTGAGCCATCGTGCCCGGGGCTCCCCTTTCCCCCGCTTTTTACTAGCTCAAGGACAAGGAGCTTTCTGTTTTTCCCCTCCTGAGATATGCTGTGTAGGAACCTGGGCACATTTGAGAATGTGATAATTTGACTACATTTATCTGCATTATTTGGAAGGAAGAGAGGACTCTGTGGGTGTGTATCTTTCTAATCATGGCCCTTCTATCAATTTGCCTGCAACTGACCTTTGCAGTTATTGGGAGGCTGCTGTTGGCGTTTGGGGAGAATGCTGTTTCCAGAGTCAGGCAGCTCTGTACTCCTGCTGCTTCCAGGGTTCCTACTAGAATGCTGTTGGCTTTCAGCAACAGGTTTCAGTAAGGATTATTTTGCAGTCTGCATGGAGTTTTCTTGACAATCTGTGTGATTAGAAGCTGTATATCCTTATCCTGGGCTTTATACTTGGGTTTGGGAGTGAAGAGACCTTCCATTTGCAGTCCCCAAGAGTCCATGGCATGCATGCATCTACGAAAATGGCCCAGTGACAGCCAGATGAATGTGTGCTGAGCACCACTGAGGCCAAGAGCCAGGAAAGTAGAAGGCACCACCCTGTGGAAGACAGCCAGGAATGCTTAAAGGACACTATTCCTTTGAACAAAAAGGATGTGGAAAATGGTTGTCTTTGTGTTTCCATTTGAGTTGGTGTTGGACATGTACTAATGCCAAGGCACGTCCTACGACAGGCTCGTTGCCATCCACTCTACCCAGCAGGGGTACAGTGGGCATGGAGGCAGTGCTGAGGGAGGCAGGTTGAATGGTGCTTCGTTTTCTGTTTATCAGACAAGCCATATTCCTTTCAGAGGTTCAGCGAGAACAGATGATCCTTATGATCCCATGTTAAATACAGTACTGGGTAAAGTAGGAATGTTTAGTATACATGCTGCCTTCCCAGCTTGCTTGGAAAAGAGCACAGTGCTGGCAGCATTCTGTTCACTTACTTGTTAGAATCCAGGGGCTGGAAGAGCTCTTAAAAGTCATCTACTCCACCCACCCACCCCCATATGACGCACCAGCTGTTTCTACAACCAAGTTGTTATCCTTGCCTGTGTATGATGTGCTCACAGACAGAGCCTCTCAGATTCATACCATAGATCAAGTTGAAATCTTCTTCCTCATTGGTGCTAGCTGGGCTTCTTGGAATTGCACAAAATGAGTCCAGTTGTTCTTCACGATGCCAGCCCTTCAGACCTTGATGTGATATCCCACTTCCACCCCTTCTAGTGCCCTCTAATGTGGTAAAGATGAAGGGAAGAAGGAAGAGATGCCTTTGAGATAACTGGAGTAGGGTTTTCCTTTCCATTTCAATCCCAGTGAAGTTGATTAACCTGAATTAGAGAAGACCTGGGCAGGGGGTAGAGTGAGGATTTGTACAATCATTCCTCTGATAATGTGAGTTCGATTCTTCCCCTCCACCTTAATCCTATGGATAGAAATAGGCTCCAATTCTTCCATATTCTTTTGAACAATACTCAGATATGGTCTCATTAGTCTTTATGATGTCCTTCATGTTTATGCTTTACTTTGATTCAACAATGGAGGCCAAGATCCTGTTAGTTCTTTTGGTGGTCTCACTATTCTGGAGATTGCTATTAACCTCCAGTTAGTCACAAAAGTTCCAACTGTTATTGCTTCCTTTAAGTCAGTGGTTCTCAACTGGGCGTGATGTTGCCCATTTGACAATATCTGTAGACATTTTTACTGTTACAGCTTGGGGGAGGGAGGAGTCCAGGGATGTTACTAAGCATCCTACAATGAACAAGACAGCCCCCCATACAAATTATCTTACCCAAAATGTCAATAGCATCAAGGTTGAGAAACCCTGCTTCAAGGCGCATGTGTCCATATTTCTTCAAAATTGTTTCTCTGTACTTGTGAAGGTAGTTTTTTTTTTTTAAAGATTTTTTTATTAAATCATAGCTGTGTACATTAATGCAGTCACGGGGTACAGTGTGGTATTTTCATATACATTTTGAAATACTCTTATCAAACTGGTTAACGTAGTCTTCATGTCATTTTTCTTAGTTATTGAGTTAAGACATTCATACTCTGCTTTTAGAAAGATTCACTTATACCCTTGTAAGATAAACATTGGAGGTGACCCCACCAATCATCCTCCCTCCCCTCATCCACCCCTCTCTCATTCACCCCTCTCTGTGAAGGTAGTTTTGTTGACCCAGGCCATGAGCTTCCATGTATTCTTATTTAATTTCATCTAGTTAGATATCACACCCCATAGCATGTTAAGATCTCCTTGTCCAGCACAGCTTCATGTATGGGCTTCTTTTACTTCAGAAAACTTTCTTATTACCTATAGCAAGTTTTCCTAGACTGATGTGACCTTCTGTGACAGATGAACTGATGATCAGTAGGAGGTGCTGTGCTCAGTTTCCTTTTTTATTACTTTTCTGGTACTCTCAAACTTTCCTAAATAGAGAGCTAGTTGATCTAGAGTGGCATTTGTATCTTCTACCACCCAATCAGATTAGTAAAAGTGAATTTAGTTAAGCACCACTGCTCTGCAAATGGAGTCTCCAAATGCCGCATCAGGAGAAGAAAATGTATTGACCCTCATAAGAGCCTGGGGTAGGGGAAGGATGCCTAGATTGTTGCTTGGCAAAATCCATTTACTGCTAGTACTATTCCAGTGATATTAGTTCCACATGCCTAGAGGGAGATGGAGAATCAGTGCTATTGGTAGGCAGATCCTGTTGTCTCTAATGGGGTCTGTTTTGAAGAAAACTTTTTTGCCTCTATTCTGATTTCTGCATCAGGCTGAACAATGCTCCGCTTGCTGGCTTAATAACCCCATCATCTCCACTGTTGGTCAGAATCTTCGGCCTCTCATTTCAGCTTTCAATTATATTGCATCCTGCAAACCACATGAGATGAGCTTGGTATAAGGGTCCTATGAAGGCAGTTCTGATGCCTTATTTGCTGGAGAAGAAATGTTCCACTTGAGTGAAATTACTACATAACTAACATATTTTGCTTCTACTGGACAAATATGCAATTTTTGATCCCAAGGAATAGAGCAGAGGTCAACAAAATACAGCCAGATCCACCCTGCCTCCTATCAGTCTATAGCACACAAACTGAGAATGGTTTTTACCTTGTTAAATACTTGAACACTGTCAAAAGAAGACGATTTTTTGACATGTGAAAATTATATGAAATAGAAATTTCAGCGTCCATATAAAAAGGATTATTGGAACACAACCATACCCAGTTATCTATTCTGCTTTCTTGGAATAAAAGTAGAGTTGAGTAGTTGTGATAAAGACTGTATGACCCACAAGCCAAAAATATTTATTACCTGGCCTTTTATAGGAAAAGAAGGCCAATCCTTGTCTATATAGCATGATTTGTGAAAGTGACCTTCATTTTGTGACTTTTAATCCATTGGTGGCTAAGAAAATAAACTTATAATCACATGTTTGATGGGAGTCTTCTGGTGTCTGACTCAAGGAAGACAGTTAGGAGAGTTTTGAGACTGGCAAATAAGGCATCTATTTCTGTATATGAAATCACAGTCTTGGAGCTGAAAGAAATATTTTAAGAAGCTGCCTGAATTGGCTGGGGTGGAGTTTTCTGGATTTTTCATATGGACACCTAGTAGCCTCTCAAACCAGAGTTCTAATGATTGTAGGCATTTTGAGAATTTTCTCTTGATTAACTCAGAGAGATAGTCAGTTATTGACATTAATTCAGCAGAAGTCTTGTATATCTACAGTATGCCTGGTATTAGTGTGTGGACCTTTCCTTGAGCTTTGTGTATATGCTGAATTTAGGGGACTTCTACCTTGACTTCTTTGCACTTAGCCTGATATTAAATTATGTTGTTCTCTTTTGACTTATGGCTGGTTGTCTGTCTCTCACACACAGAGATGTTAGAAGCTAAGTTTTAAATTTTAACTGCTTGTATTATATACACACACATACAACATGGACATACATATGTGTAATTGAACCAAATGACACTGAGAAATTATCCACTGAGACTTCTTCATCCACATAATTTGTATACTTATGATGAATAAGTGATTGAATCTAAATCAGTCTCTATCTGTATATATACATAAACATATCTTTGTGTATAATATATAAAGTACACAATTATGTATAATAGATATAAACACATAACTATACATAGATATTTCTGTAAACATTTTTATTTATGTTTTCCCCAGAGCATTAAGTTTAAACCCTAGAGAGACTCTGTCATAGCATCCGCCTTGAGAATTCTTCTATATAATTTGTATCCTTAGGATTAGTCAGCAATTGAGACTCAATCTCTCTGTAATTTTACCAACATATTGCAAAGCATGTTTATGGCCAGGCTGGTGGCTCACACCTTTGATCCTAGCAGTCTGGGAGGCCAAGGGCGAAGAGGGTCAGGAGTTGGAGACCAGCTTGAGCTCAGGAGTTCGAGACCAGCTTGAGCAAAGTAAGACACTGTCTCTGCTAAAATTAGAAAAACTAGCTGGATGTAGTGGCACACATTTGTAGTCCCAGCTACTTGGGAGGCTGAGGCAGAAGGATCTCTTTAGCCCAGGACTTGGATATTGTTGTGAGCTAGGCTGAGGCTGTAGCGCTCTGGTGCCAGTGACAGAATGAGACTCTGTCTCCAAAAAACAAACAAACAAAAAAATAAAACAAAAAAACAAGGCATGTTTACATGGGATTTGCATCAGGTTGCAATTAGGCTGTTGTTTCCATTTATGAAATCCCTGTATGTGTTGGGACCAAAGGAGTAGACAGTGGTCGGCTGGAGAGTCAGTAGATTAGCTGGAGATCGCCTTGCTAATGGCTGTCCTGGCGAAGCACCCCATTTGGAAGTGGAGTTGAAGGGAGAGACAGTAGTGATGCTAAGAGAAATGAAAGAGGGAGATATGGATGGAATAATTAGCTAATGAAGGCAGGCCCTTTATTAAATTTAGATCCATAAGTGGGGTCCAAAACCTGTAAGGTGAGAAATGTTATTATCTGTACCTGCTAATCCAGACCTAGGATACAGGAGGATCATGGGGTATCCGGGATGAAGAGACCTTAGCGTCCTTTGAGTCCCTCTCCTTCAGCCTTTTAGATCAGAGGTTTTAACTCTGGGTTAGTCCATGGATTCCCAGAAAAATCTACGTGTCCACGTGTTTTCCAGAGAAGAGATGCATAGCTTTTGTTATTTCCCACAGGGTGAGTCCAGGAAACTCCCATAAATCTCACTTCAAAATAAGGTTAAAGACTACTTCTCTCGAAGCTACGTGAACTCTCCACAGGGACTCGGATAAACAATTGTTAAAGTATCTCATTTAAACCTTTCAGGAAAGGTGAATGTATGACTTCATGAAGCTACATAGTGGGGTTGTTGGGACGTTATTCTTCCTATTGTGTGGAAATTTATCTCTCTGTAACTTTCCTGAAATTCATTTTATTAATTGGTTTTCCGTCCCCCCAAAGTAACTGACAATAGGTTTCACCCCTCTCCACACTGCAGTCCTTTGATTATAAGAACACAGCTTTTGTGAGCTCCTTCAGGTGATGTCCCAGGGCAAAAGAGCCTTTCTAAACTTTTCTCATATACGCCTTATTACCAGACTCTTCCCCATCTTGACTGTTTTTGTTTATTTTGTCATTGTCCCCCATACAGTCATGACAGCTAAAATCAAAGACAGCATTTCAGAAGTAATTTGACCAGAACAAATTGGAAGGTTATATTCCCCCCCTTGTTCTAGGTAATATATTTTTACTAATGTTGAATTAATTAGTTTTTTGGATAGCCACTTACACTGCTGACTCATAATAAGCTGATTGTTGATTCTCCAGAATCTCCTCCAACTTATGTTCAAAGGTTTGGCTTGCAGATAGATCTGTTTCTACCCACATTTTAGATGTCAAAAAAGGTATCACACTGACGCCCAAATCAGGGCAGTTATTCACATGCACGTAGATAAAGAAATTTCCCTTCAGAAATTAAAAAAAAAACTCTTCGCTCGATTGATTTTAGAATTTTTGGTAACAGCAAGTCAGGGAGGCTTTTGTGATGCTGATGAACATAGAATTTGCCAGGAATTGAAAGTATAGATTCTTTGTAAGAAATTAAAGATGGGGGAATAAAAAAAGAATCCCTAGACATTAAGAAAAACCCAAAATTCTTCTTTACCTTTATATTCTTTTTGCTTTGCAAAATACTGAAGAAATACTTATGTTTTCTGAGCAAATACCCAAACCTCCATGAGTGGCGAGATACTTAAAAACAATGTTCAGATGTGAAAATATAAAAGTGACTTACTCATTACATGATAAATTATTTGGCGGGGACGGAATTTTAGGATTTTTATTTGAACAATCTGGAAATATAGTCATAAACATTAACTAGTTTAGGTAGCATTTAGAACTTTGAATGAATAAAATCATGGTGAAGAATTTATTTGCAGCAGAAAATTGGTCACTTGCTATTTATATAGCGAGGAGGTAATGAGAGCCAAGTAGGAGCTGGAGATAATCTTTTGCCAGTAGATGCCAGGGGGGGTGACTGTCACCAGGGGCTGCCTGGAATGCAACTGAGTGGAGAAGCCCATTGTGTGGCCTGTGTTTATAAGTCACTATAAGTAATAAGCAAGAGCATTCTTGTGGAAATGTGTGGTGGCTCTACCATTGACAGAAGGTTTCTTAACATCATTTTCTTATAATATGTTGCTGTTAAATCAGTCGTCGCTTACCTAGATACTTGTAACGGATCTCTCTGTGGTTCCCAGTCTATAATGAATTGTGGGCAAGGATTGGACAGACTTAAACATCCCAGGCATGATAGGACCCTTATGCAGGCATGGAGTCACCAGGATCCAATTCCCACAGAGGCTGCTCCTCTTGGCTGCACTGATGACCAGTGAGACTACTCTAGTGCGTTAATTGAGGAAGGCGCCTGCCTTCATCCGCAGAGCCATCATAGGCAGTGCAGGGTGGGGATGGAAGAGAGCAGGCTGGCCTCGAAGCATTATTTTCTCCTTGTCCTCCTCTCTCAGCATTTTCCGGGAATAAAAAAGGAAAATATTTTCCCGATAGTTTGGCAAAACATTTAATTAGAGGTGGTAATGAAAAGTCATTACAGCAGCACAATGCGTTTGTATTATGAGTTAGAGTTAACATATTTAAGGGTACTTGCTTACAAGCTGTTTGGTGATTAGGGACCAATCCACTGAGCCTGAAAATCAGTAAAAAAAAAATGGAACCGCTGTGTGAAAAATGAATGTGCCGAAGTTAGCTGCCTATAATTGCTACAATACCAAAACTGAGCATATATGGTCCCCGCAGACAGGCGAAAAACCTTGTCAGGGAGCGTTTGCCAGCCCGAGCTGTTGTTTGTGACACTGCGTGGAATCAGCTCAAAGCCCAGTTTGGCTGCTGGAAAGCAGGAGGGTGAGCTGATATGTTCAATCAAAACTAGTTGATGTACTGACTGGATTTCTCAAGCGTTTTTCCTCCTTTCATATAGATGAAACTGCTAAATTCACTGCGGTGCATTTTTTTCTAACCTTTAATCATTTGCGTTCAGTATCATGTCTTGGTAGCTGGTTTCCTTAACTCAATTTCTTTCATCTCCGATCTTCTTAGACTTTGAAAGATAGAATTACTTCATCTTTCCTTTGATCTTCACCTGATGGGCGTGTCAACCGTGTCCGTCCGTTCCATTAACCTATTTCTATGAAAACACTAGAGAAAATGTTTAACCTGGGAGGGTGGGCCTGGAGATTATAAAAAAAATCATTGGCTGATTTAGTTGTAAAAAACTGTGCTTTGTAAAAAGAAATCAGTAAACCTGGTATTTTGTCTTTATACACTTTGACATGTGGTTGCTTGTTTTTTTTTTTTTTTTTTTTACTTTTTAACTGGCTATTTGAATATTAAGCTGACTTCTGAGAAGCGTCACCCCAGGGGGCTCCCCCATTTCATATGGCATATGGTAGGTCAGCAAACCTACTGCTGAAGCCAGTGCCCCCTCAGTTTCCTCTTCTTCTATTGGGAGCCCCCTTGCCAGTAAGAAGACTCCTCGTCTAATTCTGATAATAGGCAGCATTGCCAGCAAAGCCTCCCCTCCCTGAACTCTGTAATCACTATCATGCTATGGCTTCTCCCTATAGAAAGGTCAGTGGTACCTCCACTGCCCCTTTGATACCCAGTAGGGATGTTCACAAGACGCAGAGGGTCTTCTACAGAGCAGGTGCTAGAGAAGTATTTGTGGAATATATGAAGGCCCATGGGTGTAAAAGCTAAACAATATTTATGCGGATTATAGATACTTTTCTTGCTTTGGGGGAAAAAATTCCACATAAAAAGAGCAGTCTCATTGGAGGTCTTTGGATAAATGAGCAGTAAATGGACCAGGCTTCTTTGGAGTGCTCCAAGAGTGGTAAGTCTCAAGTTTCTTCTAAGGTTCTACAGAAGAGTGTAACCTCATTATTTCTCTTAAAAATCATGGAGAAACTGAGTTTCTTTCAAATTATGAAATTGGGTGAGTGTTGAGAACATGTGATTTCATTTCCTCTGTTTGGGCTTTCTTACCATTTATAACTAGAATTTAAGAACAACTTTGTTGCTCTTGAAAACAAATTAAGCTCTATAAGCCTATTGCTTCTACTGACCCACTGCAGTTTTAAAATTGCTTTGGGATTTTTATGAACCACTCCTGTGAAGTTAATAAAAAACAAACATGGTATGCATTATATATGAGAGGGAAATAGAAAATGTTCAGCATAACCACTTCTGTCATTAAGGATAAGGAGCATACAGCTTGATTTAGGAATGAGTGCTAATATTTATGCATTTTTGTGCTTGCACATATATATTAGAATTGACTTCAGTTCCTACTCATGGCCACAGAAGGACACAATGGCTGTAGAAACAGCAAAGTAGAAAGAGGGGAAACAGGGAAAGGGAGAAGAAACAGAGTAAAATGAATATTTCATGAGCTCCCAAAGTGTGTTGGGGACTGTGCTGGGAATTTTCACACATATAATTTCATTTAATAATCACGGCATTTTTGCAGAGTACATGCTTTTAGAATCCCAGTACTGCTAATGAAAAATGTGCCCAATATGGAGAGAGAGAGAGAGGGAGAAAGAGGGAGAGAGAGAAGGAAATGAGAGAAGGACGAGAAGGGGGGGGGGAAGGAGTAGGGAAAGGAGAAGAAAAAGAAGGAGAAAGAGAAGGAGAGGAGAGAAGGATGGGGGAGGAGGGAGACACAAAGCTTGCCTCATTTCAAAATACAATACAACCTCCATAAGTGACCACCTCTTTAAGTTGACCTAATTTTCATAGACCAGGTATACACCACATGTACTCAATGGGAATTGCTTATGTTGACTTCCTCAGTATATTAACCAGTTGGTTACAGGTTCTGCAATATTTGAACTTGACCTTGGGAATCAGCATTATTCATCTCATTATTCTAAATCTCCCCCTCACAGCATTCAAGTAAATTCAATTGTTAAATTAATTGGATGGTTTGGGTATAGTAGCAAATAAAAATTAAGAAGTACTTGCTTCATAGTCAGGAGCAGAGGATTAGGCCCAGCTCACAGCTTTTATTAGCCCCTGAGAGGTTTTAATCTGAAGAGGATACTCATTTGCAGCCCCCCACTTCCATGGGGAGCTATTTTTTACCCTCCTATTCTGGTTCCAGAGTGTTATCATCTTGAACAATTCTTGCTTGCTATAGTGAACAAATAGTGGTGGGAGGTGGGATGCTCCGTACACTTGACTTGTCAGTTGCCACTGCACTTTTCAGTTGATGGTATGCAAATCCAGAGCCACGTTTTCCACATTCAAGTGTGATTCAGAAAAAAAGAAAGCCTTACATTCATTTGGAAGTAATACATGTCTTTTTTGGAATTTCTGTGTAAGTCCTTACTTGGTGGGAAAAAAACACAAACTCAAGTTAGAATGATAAAATATTAAATTCGGTGTTGCCAAGTGGAGTGTAATTTTGATTCACATATTATAATTTATAATTCTGGGTCCTAGGAGCCAAAGCCCCCTTAGACCACCCCTTTAATCCAGGCCTATCATTTGGAGATCTCATAGCTCCCTTCTCTGTAAACACCATCTGGTGCTATACAGTGGAACTGAGATACTTTGTTAATGACCTACTTGCTTTCAGATACCCAGCAACCAGGGGATATTTCTTAGGATCTCACTGCATGAGTGGCATCTTTGAGAACAGAACTGATGACTTTCCCTGGAAGTAAAAGGGTGGGGAGAGCAGGGGAGATAAATTGGAAGGGATGGGGAGCCAGGAGGAGGAAAGTGTGTTGCAAAGTTTTGCTATAGGCTTGTCAGAATCTGGTAAAGTGGGGGGAGGGGGGGAAGTGAGGGTTCACAGTGGAGTCAGATGGTTAAGGAATTTATGAGAACTAAAGTGACTTTTTGTGTGTGTAAGCGTGGAAGAATACAACCATGAAAACATAATTACTGGCAAATATGCTGCATTAGATAAAGTAGGGACTTGATGATTGCAACTAGGTCTGTGCCATAAAGAAGCCAGTGCTTTGGGGAGGAGAAAAAAGATGTATTATGTCTGTTTGCATCTCATGTTGACTGAGATGAGTTAGCCAATGAGTTCTTACAAGATAGGGCTGGATCAGGTAATTCACATTGTGCGAGAAACATGAAATGGTTGTGAATGAGAGGACAAGTCTGAGAAATAGCTTCACTCTAAGAACTCTCTGGACTCCCGTTGAGCGCCTGCAGTCTAGCCATAGTTCTAGAGGGGTGCAGGACAGTTCGAAGGCGAGATTAGAGCTGAGGTTTTTGGATTTTCTTTTCCCAAATGCTACTCTGGGAAGGATAGTTTGCCTGGATAAGTGCTAATGGAAGGAAACAACAAGGGCTGTTCCAGGGAAGCTTGCCACAGTGAGTTCCCATGTGAGCTAGGGATTTAGTGACACTGCCTGGAACTCAAAGTGAAGCCAAGCTTTGTGCATTCTGGTAGTTTTACTGTTGGCTGTGGGCAGCGGGGCAGCACGGGTGGCCCTGCAGTGGGGAGAAGTCAGTATTCAGTTAGGAACACCTGTCTAAGACACCACACAGCCATTTTTGATGAGTTTTCCCAATTTGGGACATAATGGAGCAGAATCTGGTAGGTGCGTGAACAGCATCTATTTACACACACACATAGGACTTTGCTGTTTTCCTGGACAATCATTTTTCCCGCATTTCCTGGAGGAACTACTGGAATCACAAATCACAATTTGCGGCTTGCCCTGGGTAATGAGTCATTGGATGGAATTTCATTTGGTAGATTTAAAGAGAGTTAGTGTTGATCTATGAAGCCAGATGATTTAAGAAATTGAAGCAGTAACAAGTAAATTGCTTTTCTCTTGTACTGCAAAATGCTTTCTAGGCGTTTTTGGCTTTTCTTTTTAAAATGGATTTATAATACCATTTTTCTCCACCTCAAGGCTCAAGTAAACTTCCCTGCTCTGATGAATCCTAAATGGCTCCTCATTTCCCACAAACAGATTGTCCAACAGAGTTTTTACTATCTTGTTTTAGAATGTGGAAGCTAGAATTTTTAATTCTGTAGGAAACACGAATAAATATACATTTCCTTTTAGTGGCTTTATTTTCTTCTGATTTTTCTCATGAAAAAACTATGTTTCACCCGTGTTCAAAATTCCTAAGCCTTATACACAAGGCTTCCCACTAACCAACCCAGACTCCCTTACCTTTCTTTGTTTTATTTTTTCTTCTGAAAGCGATAGGGAAGGCTAAGGCATGCCATGAAACGTGCGAGTTGTTAGAGGGAATACAGAAAAGAATAAGCCCAGTTGCTTCCTTCAAGCAGTTCACCAGCCATTGGGCAGGACAGATGGATTGAAGTTTGTACAGAATGCTACGGGAAGAGAGAAGAGCTCTCACAGCAAATGGGGCACCCCCGGGAAAGCTGGAAAAGATCATTTCTCTGCCTAAGAGGTAGAGAGACCAGAGACTCTCCCATATGGCCTTGCCTATTTCCCCAAGTTCTCTTTTCAGCCTTCCCATTTAAGGGCCCCTACCCTCTGCCCGTCAACCTCAAGGTACCCTGTTGCCAGGACCCTTGAGAGTCCCTCATGTTTAGGGACAAATTGTAAGTCACACGCAAGAAAGAGCTCCACGTTAACTGTTTTAACTTCACAGAAATTCCACAGCAGCACGACCCACTTGATCCGGAGCTCCTGAGGAAAGGGAGCATGGGACAAGACTTCTATTGCAAATGGCTGATGCTCAATATACGTTTCAAGCTGCTGGGGGAAAATGTGCCCTGGGAATCTGGAAGAGGGGACATCTAACTCCACATAGGGGACTCTGGGGCTGTACTGAAAGAGTATGCAGGCATTAAGAAGGTCAATCAAGAATTTGAAAGGGTACGCCACGCAGGGCAGGGCTCTCACCATCAGGCTCTGGGAGGCATGGAAACAGGAAAACCAAAGGCTTGGAGCAGATTTCTTACATTCTGGTTCTCTAAACCACATGGGGTCACTTGAAGAGCCTGAAGTTCGGTGGCGGGTAGGAGACCCATGAATGTGTGAGAATTACCTTCATACAGCTGCGATTTAGAGGACCTCCAGGAAGATACTGAGAGGAGGAGTAATCATCCGGTATTGTGTAAGCAAGCAGCTGTCACGACTGTCATTCGTGGGTTGGGGTCAGAGATGCGGGTGGGGGACTCTGCAGGTTGTGTTGTATGTAATTGGCGCTCCGTCCTCCTCCTTCTGTCACACCACTCATCCGTGCAGCTTTTTATCTCCTATGTATTTTCCACCATGGTGGCCTTTGTAAGACATAAGGTGAACAAACTGCTTATTAAGGTAAGACAATGGAGGGCCCATTTTAAAAAGGTTAAGATGTACTGGAAAGTGTCAGCGCATCCCGGGAATCATTAACAGTGTACGGAATGCACAGCCTGGTATTTTCCAAAGGCCACACTAACCTTTTCAAGCATGGAGCAGGCTAAAAGGAATGGATTTTCTCACCATTTGATGAGAGAAGAAATCTTTTAAATGCTTATTTTTATTTGCTCGCTGAGAGTCATCTCTGTGGAGCTCGGCGCAGGGAAATGAACGCTGAACATTTTAGCAACTCACTTAAAATACCATTAGAAAGCTCTCAGGTTATTAAAAGCTGAAAACAAAGGACTAGGAACCCTCTGGCGCTAATAACACCTGGAGAGAAAGCGAGAGCCACCTATGCCCTCATGTTTGCCAAAAATGTCTTTGAATTTAAACTCTCCATTGTTAAGAAGGGAAGCTTAAGTTTTGCCAAACCTTTTTCTCCTTTAAGTGCACCCACTTTCCCATGTAATTGGCTCAACACTGCTATTTGCATAATTGTCATATTTTTTTGCTTCCCAAGAGGTCTGTTAAGCGTAAAGGTGAATTACAAAGCTTTGACAAAGTGCCCATTTAAGTATGATGTGCAATTCTCAAATCATGAAGAAAATTATATATTTTCCACTGAGTTTATCTTACATTTGGAAACGAAGTATTCAAAACTCATTGCCCCCTGAGATGGGTTTAACCTGCTTTTCTTTAACTTCGTCAAAGAGCAATTTCCTGAGCTTTAGATCTCCAAATAATGATGGTGCCATGGGGCTCTGACCTTATTAATGGCCTGAGCATAGGCATTTTTCTTTGATATAACTTTGACATAACAATATGATCTTTTACTTGGAATCAATGATTTCATTACAAGCTGTGCCATCTATTACCTATGAGGGGTTAGAGATCATTTGACCTCTCAAAGCCTTAGTTTGTTTAACTGCAAAATGGGGTTGCCCTTAACTCACAGATGGGGTGTTCATGTATGAGGAAATATTTTAGCCAGGGCTTGGTACATAGTAGGTGTTCTAAGAAATATGTGATATTGCCTCTGTCTTAATCTTTAGTAGTAAGTGAATGATATTTAAATGAATGAGAGGGCTTGAACTTTGGCATAGGGTAGGCATGAATTTGAATCTTGCTTCTGCAACTTTTTTTTTTTTTTTTTGAGACAGATTCTCATTCTGTTGCCCTGGATAGAGTGCCATGGCGTCATAGTTCATAGCAACCCCAAATTCCTGTGCTCAAGAGATTAAGTTTTGCCAAACCTTTTTCTCCTTTAAGTACATCCTCCTGCCTCAGCCTCCGAAGTAGCTGGGACTACAAGCACCCACACCAATACCTTGCTAGTTTTCCTATTTTTAGTTGAGATGGAGTCTCACTCTTGCTCAGACTGATCTGGAACTTCTGAGCTCCAGCAATCCACTCGCCTCAGTCTCCCAAGGTGCTAGGATTACAGGCACCAGCCACTGCACCTGGCCTCTGCCACTTGTTTAAGGGAGTTCAGAGAGCGGGATGATTTTGGGCAGGTTACTTAGCATGGGAGCCTCAGTTTCCTTATCTGGTAAATGGGGATGAATAAGATATATATATGTGTGTGTATGCCTTTGAGAGGATTAAATGTAAAAGTGCCTATAAAGAAGATGTAAATACTTAGTCGATGTTACCTATGGTTATTATTATTACATCCTTACCAGCAGTTGTTATGAGGTTTGGGATACTGCCCTGAAAACGTACATTCCCTTCAGATTTGCTGAGTGTTGTCCTATCACTTTTCACATAGGGAAGAGTGGAATGTGCAACTTCCTGTGAATGCCCCTGGAAGCCTCCTGCCTACTTCCTTCCGAGTGGGGACTAAATTCTTACAGGTTTCCTAATTGCTGTGTGCTTCTGGCTGCAGCCTGAGGGCATCAGATTGCAGTGTCAAATGGAGGACCGTATTCTGGGTGTATAGTGATCAGATCAGGAAGATAATAAGACACTAGACATCCGGCATCTGATGGCTGGTCGCAGGGGTCACTTTTGAGCCCTAGTTTCCCCTTGACAAGGTTAGCCACTCGAAGCCAAGAGTTTCATGGGTAGCATTCTAGCTGAGCAGTAAACTCTGACAGCAAGGAAAAAATGTAGGCTGGCAGGAAGGCTGGCATTGCCCTAATGTCACAGGTTGGCCCCTGCATTCAAAGGAATGAATTTCTTATCAATTGTTTATGTACAGGGTCCAGTGCAAAGTTAACAGGTCAGAATAAGAGGAATTTGGAAGTATATTCTCAGCAACAAGTAATTAAATATATTGCACATCTATCCAATGGACTAATATGTAATTATTTAAAAAATGAAAACTTGGTAATTAATGTTAGAAAATGCTAATGTTATACTCTTGGCTTAAAAATGTTTAAAATATATAGCATGTGTATAATCAGAAACTGCACTGCATTAGGCAGTCTCTACAGAGATAGAAAATGGATTAGTAGTTCCCCAGGACTCAGGGTAATGGGGGTTGGGGAATGATGGCTAAGAGGTGTGGGGTTTCTTTGGGGAAGGATAAACATGTTCTAAAATTGGTGTGGGATGCATCTGTGAAAATACTAAAAACCATCGAATAGTACACTTTGAATGGACATGTTGTATGTTATTTGCATTATATCTCAATAAAGCTGTTATGAACAATAACAAACCTTATACATAGAAGAATGGAATGGAAAGAAATTTTCCAAAAGGCTAAGAATGGATATAATTTGGTGGTGAATTGTGACTGATTTTTTTTCTGTCTTTTTTTTTCTTTTTTTCCCACATTTCCCACAGTACTTATATATGTACTTTCATATTTTAAAATGAAAAAATTGCCTACTTAAAAGGCAAATAGACAAAAATAAATTTCTACCAACCTTTTCAGCTCATGGAACTGAACATAAAAATCATAAAATATAAAGTGTATGGCCCTGTGTACTTTGGATGAAATATCGATACTCAGCCTTTTCATTAATATTTTGACTTTTAATCAAATTGCCAAACATAATGATAAACATAAAAAATACAGACATAATGGGTCTCTCTTACCTTCTCTCCTTCATGAGAGGGACCTACTTCCAGCTCTCTTTGGAAGTGCTCTAACTTTTTTCTTTATTCTTCCTGAATAAAATCTCTCTTTGTGGGTGGCACCTGTGGCTCAGTGAGTAGGCTGCTGGCCCCATATACCGAGGGTGGTGGGCTCAAACCTGGCCTGGGTGCCTGTAGTCCCAGCTACTTGGGAGGCTGGGGCAAGAGAATTGCCTAAGCCCAAGAGCTGGAGGTTGCTGTGAGCTGTGATGCTACAGCACTTTACTGAGGGTGACAAAGTGAGACTCTGTCTCTGAAAAAAAAAAAAAAACTCTTTTTGTTGCCCTAAAAAAAATAAGACATAAATGTTGGCAAATCAGTAATAAAAATACATTCTTAATTAAGTTTTTTTCTCAGAACTGATGTCTATCACAGTAGACTCAGAGCTTTTGATAGTTTCAGAATATAAAATAAAAATTGTCTTTATAATTATAATGCACCCCACATTTATACATCTTGAACTTAAATTCATTTTATAAATTTAAGTGGCGATTATCATTATATATAATTAGCTTTTATCAAAATATTCAGATAAAGGATCTTCAAAGGATCAGTTCTTAAGTACTGGGAGAGATGAACTTTTTCAAGTGAATAATAACATCTAGTCTTTCTATTAAAGCTTAATGCTTAAGCTCAAAGAATCCCTAACTACCCACTCCCATCATGGTAACCCTTATTATTATTATCCTTTATCTCCTATGATTTTGTCTTCTTTCGCCTACTTAGAGCTTTAAAACTTTGGTTGTTCTACAACTTCTTTAGTTAAATAACTCAAGTCCTCAAAACTGCAGATAGAAGAGAAGAGAATGTGCAAAGGGATTATATTTATGGGCCACCAGTCCTTTTCAACATAACTGCCATGCTTTTTATACTGAAAGGCAAGGAACAGCTGCCTTGGTCTACTTTGGTGTCCAACTCAGCTGTTTCATATTCATCCTGTTGCTTTAAGCATCTGTTGACAGGTGGAAAAGCTCACTGTGAAGAGAAGCATTGTTGCATTGGGTGGCTTCTGCCTAAGACAGGCCAGACTCCTTTGTTTGCCCCTGGAACAGAACACGAGCGTTCCTCCCAGCCCTCATTAAATACAGCTGTTGGGTACATTTTAGTAGATGAGAACCATTTCTGAAGCATCTCTGTTCTGAGAACTGAGGGGCAGTGTCCAGAATGTAGTTGGACAAGCTTGTGTGCCACGGAATGTCTGCAAGTGTCTGGGACTTACTGAGGAGAGCTCCGTATGTTATTAGTCCCACTTGTCTTAGAAATAGAGCCTTCCACTTGGATACCCTCTTAGACTGCCATTGTGTCCAAGAAATTCTGGAAACCTGGAGGACCTTTTGTTGGAACCCCTCATTTTACAGTTTGGGAGACAACATCCAGGTGACCTAAGTGTCTTGCTTTGGGCAATAAAGCTAGGGTATCATGTGCGCCTATGCAGTAACAACCCACTATCTCAGAGCTGTTTCCTGGCTTTCTAAAGTCAGGTTTTTGGGAGACCTCTTTCTCCTTGTGTTTATTATTTGGGCCTGAATCTTGCATATGGAAATTTTAGATACATACAGCTTGTAATGAGGGTAGATCATTGGTTGCAGGACTTAGGGTTAGGTTTCAGAGACCTAGAAAGAAGCAAGGTTCTGGAAAAAGTAAAGTCTTACAATAGTTTCTTGACATAAGTTCTCTAAAATCTTTAAAATCAAACAAAACCAGCACCCGCGTCGTTCCCTCCACCTCTCTCGCTACCGCCTATTGTGTTCTGCACATGTAATCACTCTGTGCACAGTGGTGGAAAGGCACATGGGGATTAATGGACTTGATGTATTCACTGGGGGTAAAATGCCCTCAGACTTCCTGCCTCGGGTATAAAAACTTGGGCCTGGGGATCTCACTAATGACTTTTCAAGAGCAGTTCTTTACAGAGCCCAAGTCTTCAATCTTGTAACCGGACCATCAACCCCAGTGACAGCCCACTTTGAAGGAGGCCTCATAAAGACGAGGTTCAGGCTCTTTCTAATGGCTTTAGCTAATGGAAAACCCAGAGGGGAAAAATGAAATCGTCCTCAAACTGCAAACAGGTAGAGGGGAGAAAATCTCTGAAAGTTTTGAGAAGTGACAGGAATTTAACATTTGGGGATTGAAATGCAAAAAGTAGCAGGAGATGATAACGAACATTTGAAAAACACTTGCTTTAATATAGGCAGTGAAAAAAATGTGTCAACTGGCTTGCCTCTGACTCATGGGCCTAGTAGAAGACATCAAGACTAGAACTGGATCAAAACTTTTTAGGAAATGATAGGGGTATGAAGGATAAACCTGGGGATCTGAAACTTTACTTCTTTCAGGTGCTGGGTACTTGATTCCTTGTCCATCCTTGTAGCGCCTGTGTGATCCAAGGGATCCAGAGGCCCTTTAGATCTGCATTTTATCATCGTCTCTTCCTCAGAATTTGATGTCTATATGTAAAAATGCTTTGGAAAATAATTGAAAGCACAGCTTGAATACAAGAGAAACCATGTAGGGTATAGTATTCCTTTAAGAAGTATCATTTTGTTCATTTCTCTAGTTTGATATGAATTACCTGATATAGTTGTTAAAAGCAGAAATTCCTGAGACCCCAGGTTCCATATTCCTTGATTTTTTTTTCAAAAAATTTAACTACATTTCCTAGAAAACAACTAGTGGTGGGTATGTTGTGCATAGACACAATGTGATTTTAAGACAACCTTAGGACAAAGACTTATAAAAGAAATTGCTTTCATCATTACAACATAAACATCAAAGCAATCCTTCCTTCCTATCTTCCTTCTCTCTCTCTCTCTCTCCCTCTCTCTTTTTCTCTCCCTCCTCCTCCTCCTTCTCCCTCCCTCTCTCTCCCCAAGTCATAATGGTCAAACAAGCTTTTGTATGCTGCCTTTTAAACTTGATACAGTGACGGAACATAGCATAGCCACACACAGGCCAGTGCATCTTCTGTTTAGTTACTTGTTTGACCATCATCCTGCACGTGGTTTTTCTCACGGTTCAGATGATTTCCTCAGGAGAGACAAACGGAAATGGGATTACTGACTTAAAAGTTTTAAACCTATTTTAAGGCCCTTGATACAAGGTGGCAAATTGTTTTCCCAAAAGGCTGTGCCAGTTGACAGGGCTGGTAACAGGAAGGCCTGAGTCTTCCTCTGAGCCTATAACATGAGTACATGTAACCATTTAAAAACATTTTTAAATGTATAACTTGCATACAGTTAAAGTCAACAAATCTTCAGGGAATTAGTTAGCTTGGTGAATTTTTATATATGTACACCTGTGTAAAATGCCACCCAGATCAAGACACACACACACACACACATTTATTTATTTATCAAAGGTGTTTCCATCATCCCTAGGAGGTTCTCTCATGCCCCAGTCAGTATCCCTGCCTCCACCAGGTAACTGTTGTCCTGAACATTCCTCATTTTTGAATGATTTCTGAAGGTTTCTTCTTTCTTCTGAAATGATTTCACAGGCAGTCCCAGGGAGATGTTCATGTCTGTGGCGCTGCCCTGACTTCGGCCACCTCACCTGAGCAAATCTGCACAGTTTTTGTTTCATTCGTGTTTCTGTACTGAGTGTGGCTGTCACGGGCCATGTTTGTCTTAGGGATTACTTTGTGACTGTGTGTATTCATTGTCTTTTTTAAAAATTCAAGAATGAGGCTCAGCGCCCGTAGCACCGCGGTTATGGCGCCGACCACATGCACTGGCGCTGGTGGGTACGAACCTGACCCGAGCCTGCTAAACAAACAAACAACAACAAAAAGAGCCGGGCGTTGTGGCGGGCGCCTGTAGTTCCAGCTACCCGGGAGGCTGAGGCAAGAGAATCGCCGAAGCCCAAGAGCTGGAGGTTGCTGTGAGTTGTGATGCCACGGCACTACCGAGGGCAACATAGTGGACACTCTGTCTCAAAAAACCCAAAAAACAAAAAAACCGATGTGCTCCAGGTGAGACTCGAACTCACAACCCCAGTATCACTGCACCGCCAGTGGCATATCAGTACCATGCGCTAACCAATTGCGCCACTGGAGCTCTGAGTTTTGCCGTTACTCAGCAGAATACTTCTGTTCGGGTGGTCATAGATAGCCACGTGACCTGACTGGACAGCCCCGCCTTGTGTTCCATATGCAAATAAAAATTAAAATAAAAAAAAAATAGCCGGGCGTTGGGGCGAGCGCCTGTAGTCCCAGCTACAACAGAGGCTGAGGCGACAGAATTGCTGGAGCCCAAGAGTTGGAGGTTGCTGTGAGCTGTGAGGCTACGGCACTACTGTGGGTGACATAGTGAGACTCTGTCTCCAAAAAAGAAAATATAAAAAATTCAAGAATGAACAAAACTACTGCCATCTGTGTGAACCACGTGAGGTAGCAGGTAGGGGTGATGAAAAGGTGTGTTATAGAAAGAAAACAGGAACAATGCCGACTTTAAAGAAGCAAATCCCCCAGAATGCTCCTGGCTGCCTTCTTTCTCTAAATGGGTTAAAAGAGGGTGTGAAATGCTTGGTTTGCTGACACTTCAATACTTCGCTGCAGCAAGTCCTTAGAAAGTAGATTTAAAGTGGATCTCCTAGGGTGAGTAGGATTGGGCTTATAAAATGGTATGTTTGTGTTGGTCAATCCAGTTTGAAATATAGGTTCAGAAAGTAAATACTCCCTTGCTGAGACTAAACAGTCATTTTGCTGTTGATTTTGATGAAAATCATGGCTCCCAGTTTTCCATGAAAGCTGTACTCAGCTTATTTCATCCTTACTGAGAGAGACTGGTTCTTCATGGGTTAACAAGCTTGTAAAATTCTCTCTAGCAGCAAGACAGAGGTCAATGTCAAGGTTAGGAACATCGTGGGCAAGAACTTAGGGCTCAGCAGGTGTGAATTCAGGCGTCCATATCAGAAACCAAGAGGTCTAACCCCAGAAAGAAATGCAATAGGGATGGGACTCAGTAATGATGGAGCGTCTGTAATAGGCCAGGAACACTGTTTGGGGTTTCTTCATATCTATTAACTCATTTAATATTCACAATGAGTTTGTGAAAGGTAGGCTAGTACCTCCCTTTGAAAAAGAGGAAATTGAAACACGTTCAAGGTTTCTCACAGTTACATTTATTCTTTGCCACCCCTTTCCTCCACTACTGATACATTAAAAATGCATATTCTTCTCTTATTTTCCATCTTCTCATCTTTTTTGCCCTTTTACTATATCATTCTGTGCCATAACAAACTGTCACTTACCCAATGTTGGGTACCCTTCTGAGGCCAGCTGCATCCATTCTTGCTTCCCCTGTGAAACCTTCCCTGACTGTGTGAACCATAGTAAGCTTATCTGACCCTGGAGTGTTGGAACTTTGTCTATTATTATCTTTTGCAGCCCCCACAACACCTATAGAAGTTGTGTGCACAGGCTGTGACAAGGATGAGGTTCTGTTAGGAAGACTGCTTCTTTAGCCACTGTTGGCATAAAGGTACTTGTGAATGGAACAAGTACTCCTGAGTGATTTCTGATTAATGGAAGCTCCTTAGTTCCCCAACTGCGGCCTTAAAATCAATATCATTATTCTGCACTGATCATGGAGTTTTCCCTTTTGCTGTCCCCCCCCCCACTTGGCCATGTTTTATTTTAGTATTTCACCAGGGAGCTTTCAAGTTTCTTAATTAATAATAGAAACGTATTAAGCAGGAAAAAGATGGTCTGACCATAGTACATTCCTTTTCCAGTATTCTGTAGATGGGCCCCCATCTGGCGTACACATCAGGATCTCCTGTTTTCTCAAAGGACCTGTGAACAATTCACACCTACAGTGCTAGATTAGAATAGACATGAAATTCAAACACCAGCAGGTTACTGTAGGTGTTCTCTGAAAAGAATAGTGGTAAAACAATTAGTGCATCTCTAATTATCAGTGCTCTTACATGCTTTGTATTTTTAAAGGGCCACAGCAGTGCTATATAATGCGAGCCCCCCCAAAATATATATATATATATATATTTTTTTTTTTTTTTGGAGACAGAGTCTCACTCAGTCACCCTGGGGTTGAGTCACCATGGCACCATAGTTCACAACAACCTCTAAGTCTTGGGCTCAAGTGATTCTCTTGCCTCAGCCTCCCAAGTAGCTGGGACTACAGGTGCCTGCCACAGTGGCCGGCTATTTTTAGAGATGGGGATCTCACTCTTGCTTGAGGCTGGTCTTGAACTCCTGAGTTCAAGCAATCCACTTGCCTTGGCTTCCCAGAGTGCTAGGATTACAGGTGTAAGCCACCACACCCGAACCACATATGTAATTTTGAATTTTTTAGTAGTCACATTAAAAATGTAAAAAGGACCATATGAAATTAATTTTAATAATATATTTAATTTAACTAAATTTACCCCAAGTATTATCCTTTCAACATGTGAGTAATATAAAATATTAATGAGCCATTTACATTCCGTTTTTGTACTGTTAGAAATTTGTTGTGTAATTTATACTTACAGTACATCTCATTTTGGATTGGCCACATGTCAAGTGCTCAAGAGATGTATGTGTCTATTGGCTATCATATTGGACAGTGCAGGTCCAAAGAAGCTTCTAGTGGAATCTTGTCTCTAAAGGTAGAGCTAGGTTTGTTCAGAGGTGAGAACCAAAGCAGCCCAGTGTGTTTGCTGAACCCCTGCTCTGTTCTGGGCACCAGAATGGGGAGACAAAAGGGTGCAGGGCAGCCTCTGTCATCAGGCAGTCACATATGAAAAGTGAAATCATTTTGGTTGCAATTTAGAATGTGTCCAACCACAAGGCAGGTTTGGTGATTAATTAGCAGGAAAGTGATTCAGGCAGTAAAGGACAGTGAATTTAGAGGAAAAATTAATCCTTACCAGTTGAGGTGATCATGGAGGATGAGGGGCACAGTATTTGTTTTAGATGGAGAAAGAAAAGAGCAAGCAAGCAAGCAAAAAAAAAAAAAAAAAGAAAAGAAAAAAAAAGAAAAGAAAAGAAAAGAGCAAGCAGTTCAGGCAGAGGGCATAGTTTGAGCAAAAGGACGGAGCTGGTAAAGTACTAGATGCATTGTGAGACAGCAAGTATGTTAACCTGACTGTAACTGAGAATTTTCACAAAGGAAATTGTAGAAATAAAGGTGAGAATCCCTTTGGCTGTATTACAGAGAGTTGGAATATATAGGGAGATGGCTAAATGCCTCAGTTAATAACTGATGAAACTAATAATAGCAACTAGCATTTTGTGTGATTAGGGGCCAGCCGCTGTACTAAGAGCTTTGTATGCATTTTGTCATGAACTATTACTAAGGGGAAAGTTTACTCTATAAAGAGGTTGAATGACTTGTCCAAGGTCACGCATCCAGAAAGTTGACAGTGCAACATTTAGAATCCTAGAGCAGAATCATTAGCAGATATGCTCATGGGAATGTTGGGGGCAGTGATCTCTGTGTTTGTGTAGTGGGAGGCCCCCACCCCTGTTGATAAAATGTGCTGCAGACATGCTGAGGTCCTACCTCAATGTATAACAGAATTTCCAGACCAGGGAGGATTCTCTGGGAGTTGACTGAGGTCATTAGCCTAGGTCTTTATGACCCAGTGTTCCACTAGTTGGTTTCCTACTTTCTCTCTCCTCATATATCCCACTGGCATGCTAGAATACTGGGATCTCAGAGATCATTTAGTTCAATGCCCTGATCTTATAGAAGAGAAAACTGAGGCCCAGAAAGGAAGGGACTTTGCTCAGAGTCACCTAGTTTTAGTAGTAGCAGAGCTGGAGACCACTTCAGGATTCTTGCCACCCAGTCATGTGAACATTTCTGAAGGTCTTCTCAATAGAAAGTAGCACATTCAAATTAGGACAAATATTTTTGTTACTCTGGATAATTGTTTTAGCTGTCTATGATTAATAATTGAACACCTTTATCACAGATGATAGGTAACCCTGAATTAAGAGATGGGTTTCAGCAATGATTGCTATTAAATGAGTTTGTGGGGGAGTGGATTCTATATAGTTTTAATGGGATTTTGACAAAATAAGAGGTCCTTTGAATGAAAAAAAATGTTGACCCTAATGAATATGATGAAATGGCACTTTGGAATGTAGCAAATCTTTCAAACTCTTTAAAAAGTCATTGCTTTTCTTTTAAATGACAGGGTCTTGCTCTATTACCAAGGCTGGAATGCAGTGGCCCAGATCATACATAGCTCACTGTAACCTTGACCTCCTGGGCTCAAGCTATCTTCCTGCCTTAGCCTCCTAAGTAGCTGGGATGACAGGCCCATACCAGCATGCCCTGGCTAAATTAAAAATTTTTTTGTAGAGATGGAGGTCTTGCTATGTTACTCAGGCTGGTCTTGACATCCTGGGCTTGACCTTCCCAAGTGTTGGGATCACAGGTGTGAGCCACTGTGTCTGGCCAGCAATAACTTTTAAAAATTGAAGTTCAGTGGTATCCTTTACTTAGAATATGGTTCTGGTTAGAGAACAGATTGCAGAATAAAAGTACTTAGAGTAAAAATATACTTATAGTAACCATAGAGTAGGCCTTTTGGAAGGTGTTCATGCTGCCTTATCAAAACACAGGATAGTTAGCGTATGTCTGGTTTCAAAGGTTCCAACACTTTTAATTCCTTTAATCTTTTTTTTTTTTTTTTGAGACAGAGCCTCAAGCTGTCCCCCTGGGTAGAGTGTCATGGCTTCACAGCTCACAGCAACCTCCAACTCCTGGGCTCAAGCGAGTCTCCTGCCTCAGCCTCCCAAGTAGCTGGGACCACAGGCGCCCGCCACAACGCCTGGCTATTTTTTGGTTGCAGCCGTCATTGTTGTTTGGCGGGTCCGGGCTGGGGATTTGAACCCGCCACCTTAGGTGTACATGGCTGGCGCCTTAGCCGGTTGAGCTATAGGCGCCGAGCCCCTTTAATCTTTTTATGGTCTTGCTCCCGCCTTCTTCATTCCATGATATACTATTGTTTTTCTACTTTCCTTGGAAGAATAAACATTTTAGAAAGCTAAAGCCTGAAGTAGCTGGTTGCTACTACTTAATATTTGCTGCTTATCCTTGTCTCTGCTGGGACCTGGTGTCTGTTGTGCTTATGCAGTGAAAGAAGAGACCAAAGAGGCAAAAGACGGTCTCTGCCACGGTAAAGCACAGTGATTTTTGACGACAGAACTAAAAAAACATGATTCGATTAACCAACCAAAAAGAATACACGAATGTGCCGAATGATGTGGTGTGGATCTTAGGGGTAGCTGGACTAAATTGCTTCTGTGTTACAGTGACAGATTGGTTCATGTTGACCATTCCATTTCAGAATTTGTCAGGGAAGAACAAGATGGCAGAGTTCAGGCCACCAATTTACCCAATGTAAGTACCTTTTCAGCATGAGAAATACTTCTCCTTAGGGGAGTGTTGCTAAAGTGGGTTCTAGTCTCCTAAGCTTTGTACATAAAAGAACCCCATAGTCACATAAATCATTCCATTATCTTCCTCTTGGAGATTTAAGAGACATATTAGTATGTTGAAGGCCACTTATCTTTGAACTTTTTTTTTCAAAGTCCTGCAGCTTCAAATCCTTGGCTTTAACCCAGTATTAACCAAAGTGATCCACTGACAGAACCTTATTTTATAGCCCATATCCATGAGCCTTGCGGCAGAACACACGGTGGGAAATGCTTCTCTATACGGACTCTTGGTTCCCCCCCATCATGGTAAAATAGCTGATTGGCTTCCAGTTCTGTCAGCCTCTGGACCTTCCAGATAGGAGTCTTGAGCTGGAAGGAAGAAAGAGAAACTAGCCCAAGCTCTTTTAACAACAGGCCTCTGGCTGAAACAACCTCCCTGTATGGTTGATAAACATTTTCCCTCTCTTAAGGGGAAATCAGGCACAGAAACAAGCACATATAAATAATTTACCAAGCTGTAATATGCTATAAATAACAAGCCTACTAAATAATGAATTAACCCAACTGCTGATTCATAGGTAAATGTCTCTTGTAAAGCAGCATTTTTATGGATTTTACAGCTTAGTTAATATCCACTCATATTTCATTAGGACGCTTTGGGTGAAGTATTGGGGTAATAATCTGGATATATTTGAAAGTGATATAGCACATATCAGTGGCCCAGGCAGACCTTGGGGAGCTGCCAGGATGCTTTCCTTTTAGCTAAAGCATGAGGGGCGACTGTTGTGGGCCTTACTTCTCTTTCCTCCGTGATTTTAGTTTGCCCAGCTCCTCAGTGCAAGCCTGAGATGCTTAGAAGGATGTGTCCATGAAAGCAGAGAGTGTGTCCTCTCTGAAACCGTGGACAGAGCTGGAGGCCGAGGTAGCACAATTACTTTGGCCAACTGGACAGAGCCAGCTCTTCTGAGATTCCATGACATAGATACACAGACTCTGGAGTTGAACTCTTGGCATTTGGATCTTTTTCACTTATTAGCTTTCTGACTTTTGACAAGTCACCATAATGTCTCTGGTTCAGTTCTCTCACCTGTAAAACAGGGGCAATAAGAGTATCTATGTCCCAGGGTTATAATAAAGATTAAATGAGTTTGTATTGTCAAGTGCTAGAACTTTGCTTGGCACATAGCCCATGCATTTAAACTACTGTATTAGCTGGGATAGGCGTTAGAACTGGACTTCTTTAGACTCTTCCTTTCGATGTTGTCCAGCACTGGTGTTGGACTCTGAGAACCTGGACCTCGGGGAGGTTGGAGGGCCTGGGTAGGGGGCACTCAGATTGCTCCTCCCACCTCCAAAGAGTGGGAATGGGAAGCAGGAACTATGATTTCATTAAAGTCAGAAAAAACTGCTTTTGATTAACTCTCAGTTATTAAAAGTAAGTATTTAAAAGGAATGTTGTATACATTTATTAGTGAGGGTTTTTTGTGGGGGGAGGTGGTAAGAAGTATCAGTCAAATCACTTTGAAAAGGAGAATATCTGAATTTCATAATTAAACCCCAACTTGTTAATGGGAACTGATGCCAACAAAAGATGCTCCTATCCTCTCCTCGCAGTGACACTGAGTGCCCAGGGCTGTGGAATGTAGAAACAGGGACATTCTTATTATCTCAGTTCAAAGTAGTGGAGTTGGAGTGAATGCTCTGCCCAGTGCCATCACACCAACACTGTAAACCCTGCCATCAGCCTAATGACCATTCAGTTCTGATTGAATGGAAGAACAGCTTAGGCCCTTGCTCCAACTTGTGGTTGATTACAGTGATCGTACCCCATTACCTCAGATATTCCTTTCAATTACTAGAACAGGCGTGCACGCTTATGCAGCATCATAGATTTAGCTCATATCAGTGGTTCTCGACAGCAGCCATCTTGAAGCTCTTCTCGCCCCCACGTCCCAGAATAGCTCTGCTATTCTCTGCGTGTTGGTCTTGGAATTTGGTGTTCAGCCTGCTTTTGCCCCCCTTTCCCACATGTTGCATTGACATCCTCAGACGCTATGAAGAAGACCACTTTTCCATTCTTCCATCCCCTACATTCAGATATCTAAGGGGAACCATTCCTGGTCCTCTGGCTTCCCCCTCCCCTACCTTAGCTTTAGGGTAGACCCATGCAGTGCCCAACTTTCTTCAGTTTAAAATAAGGGTGATCACTTTGGCTGGGCCATGTCTGTTAGGGTCTTTCATGTGTCTGCTTTGTATAAGGAAGATAGCAAAGAAGCAGGGGGCCTTAGGATTGACAGGAGTGGATTCTCAAACTCTTTTTCTTAAGTGCCTGGCACTAAGAGGCTCAAGGTGCCTACTAAGACAGCTAGTTTGCAATACTTTGTAAAACAAGGGAAGAGCCACCCTGCTTATGTCCTTGTCCTTTGAGCCTTAGAATGAAATGCTTCACAGCTCACAATTACCATTTGCCGAGCCTCTTCCACACCCCCACCACCACGAAGTGGAAAGAAATATGGTGGTGTGACATTCACTTTGACAAAGCTCTTTTCCTTTTCTCTGCTTCTCCAAAAAGCCTAAAGAAATAAAAACAGTTGCTAAGCTACTGGGTGGACTCGATCGGTGTGTTTTGTTGCAGTCGCAGCATTAAGGACTTGTGCTATCACATGTCCAGCTGCTTAAAGTTAAGTGAGGAAAGTGGGACTCAGGAAGGGGGTTTTCTGTAAGTTCATTTATTTGTCAGGTCAAGTGAATGGAGACATGTCAAGTACCGTTTTGTTACCAGGTGGGAAAGCAGGAGGGGAGATTTCTTCCCAGTTCTCAAACTCTTCCAAAAGAGACTGCTGATCTGAGACTTTATCTTTCTTTTACATTTCTATCAGAAAGGTTGGCTCTGGAGGAAGCCTGGGTCACACTCTTAGTTCTCTGATGTCTGGATTTTGCACACATCACAGGCAGTTAAGTGCTGCTGATGGAGCCTAGACACCAGCTGGCCCTGGTGAGCTCCTAGCTTAATGTTCCAGAAAGCATACGAAACCAGATCTTCTATACTCTTAGCCTGAATGTTGCATTGTTTTGTATTTAGTCTCTCGTTTTCAGCATTTTCTTTTCAAAGCTGGGTGAATCCCAGGTTAAGCAAATCTTTATTTAACAATATTCACTTAATCTCTAAATTCAGCATGTTTAGAACCTGTTAGTTCTGTTTACTATTTATAAATGTCATACCTCCATTTGGTACTGAGGAACAGTTGCCCACTCCTAGTTTAAAGGCATTAATACCCAGAATGGTAGAAAGAAAGGCTATTTCCCAATAGTGCTTTGCGGCATCGTCTAAATCTTTCATAATGGCCTAATCCACCCATTGCATATTGGTTCTCAGTGTGGGGACAATGGAGGCATTACTGACTTTAGACTTGTTTTCATCAACTAGCTCATTCTGTGTAGTGTTGGGTTTAGTAAAAAGAAAACTTAACAAAAATTAATGCAGCCTGGGACACCCTCTGTGGAGGATACATTGAAAATACATCTTACATAAAAACCCAGGAAATTGTCCCCTCTGTCTTTCACCTGTCAGAATCAGCAATAGAATTCTATAGCCCATTCAATGGCATATTTAATTAAGCCACCTATCTGCTGAATGCGCTGGGGGTTGGCTGACAGTGCTTTTCACTGCTGATTTGGATGACAAAGGATATGGTGAGATATTCAGCAGTCTGGTGGAATGGAAAGAAACTCCCAATTGGTCACACCTACCTATTTCTCTTGGCATGTTCCATTAGCTCTGATAATACAGAAAATAGTTCGCCTTTTATATACTGAGAAAGGCAGCGGACACCGACCTCTTGCCTTTTGCTTTTCCACAGCGAGCCCCAACTTAGTTGTGTACACATTTTCATTACAGATGAATAGGCATTTAGATGTAGGGGAGAAACTTTTGCTTATAATTTTCAAGAGACAAAGTCCTCAGGTGCTCATTTTAACCGTAATACAGAACAGTTCCTTCCCGACCATCATTCTTTATTTGGGTGAGAGTTATTGCTTCTGCCCAATTTCTGGAATAGTATTAGTGACTGCTACGCAGAATTTGCTTACCTGGTGCCAGGCACTTACCAAAGCATTGTATGTATTATCCCTCCTACCAAACCTATGGGGGAAAGGCAATTAATACTCTGTTTTGCAGATTTAAAAATTAAGGTGCAAAATACTTAAGTGATTTTTCCACCCACCAGTAAGTGGTGGAGTTAGGCTTGGAACAAAGAGCTCTTCTACCCTGCGGTCCATGCTCTTAACTGCTACCCTAGGTTGTCTCTCTGGAAAGCCAAAAGAGTTTGCCACCGCAGGACAACTATTAATAGCTGGGGATGAGGGCACAAGAGTATTGGCATTATAAACATTTTGGAGGGCTCTCCCACAAAATCAGGCTCTTCACATTGGACCTAGGTCTTTGGAGCCCTGCAGAATCCATAAAGTCCTGAAAACTAGATGTAAAAGTATGGGTGCATACTTTTGGCAGATGGGTTAAAGTTTTCATCAGCTTCTTAAGTAAGTTCATGACACAGATATGGTTAATAACTTTCCCATATACCTAACGTACATAGAGTACTTTTGCTATGCCAGGCATGAGTATAATGCCTGAATATAAGCAAACTCATTATGTTCTCACTATGTCTATAGGATGTAGATACGATTGTCATGCCCATTTTATAGAGGGGGAAACTGAGAGTACGAGAGATACCTTGCACAAGGTTACAAAGCTAGTAAGTGACACGCTGGAATTTGAAAGCAAGCAGTTTGTCTCCTAAAGCTTTGCTTTTAATCACTTCTCTTTTTAAGACAGTCTCACTCTGTTGTCCTCAGCCTAGCTCACAGCAACCTCAAACTCCTGCGTTCAAGCCTCATCCTCCCAAGTAGCTGGGATTACAGGAGCCCACCACAATGCCCGGCTAGTTTTTCTATTTTTAGTAGAGACAGTCTCTCTCTTGCTCAGGCTGATCTTGAACTCCTGAGCTCAAACAATCCACCTGCCTCAGCCTCCCAGAGTGCTGGGATTACAGGTGTGAACCACCACACCTGACCTGCTTTTAATCACTTTTGACTACAAGTTCATTTTATTTACTTATCTCCTAGTAAAGTGCCTGACACATAGTATGTGTTTATTGATATTTGTTGAGTTGAATTTATTTGCATATTCCTTGCTCTGTGCAGATTTCATTTTAGGAATTATTTTCAGAGGTCTGAGACATGTGGTAGAGACTCCATAAATCTTGGCCGTGTGAATGAAAAGAGCATGGTCAAAAGATAATTTATCAGAGTTTATAAAGGACAGGTGGTGGTTTGGCAAAGTGTAGGCATTTTGTGTTCAATCAGGGCTCCCTGGAGGGCTGTTGGCACTGACCTCCAAGCCCATTCTTGTCCCAACTAGCTCACTGGATTGTTCTAATGGCTTATAAGGTACCCCTGAGGATGGGCTACATAACTTTACAGGGTCCATGAATCTATGTGGCATTTCATGTTCTGATTACTATGCATAATTCCCCCTGCCTTTTATTTCCAAGTGAATAAGATGCCATCCAAATTCTTTGCATATTGGAATGATTCAAATATAGGTTTCCCTGTGGTATGCCAGGCTTACTGAGGCAAAGGTGAGGGAGATGTAAATCCTATTCAACTGCCCCCAATAAAGCTAAGTGTAGTTGAGTTTCCAGGATCGAGCATTTTCAAAAATCTGAACAATTGGCTGTGATTATGAAGAGTGCATGGTGAGTTGGCGAGCTGGTGAGTAACAAGGTGGAGCAGCTCGAGTTTTTAATCACCTTGATTACATGTTCCAAGGTTTAACTTTGTGGCCTCCACTGTTCCCCTAATTTTACCTGCTGCGATTTTATTTTACTTTTCATTTTATTCTCTAATCACTCCCGATTAGAGCCCTGAGTCCATGCTGGTTTTGTTGCCTGCCTCCCGGCCTGATGGGCCTCTTTGTATTGAGGCACAGAACCCAGCTGGCGAAGAGACTTCCTAGGGTCCAGAAGCTTCATTACTCTTTGTTGGCCGTGAACTCCAAAGTTACTGGATTTCAAGTTGAGTTTTCTCAAAGTAGTTTAACATTTGGTCTCAAAGTCGACGTCTTTTTGTGATTTTTCCCCCCTAAATTAATCAGATGCATGAGCTAAGTATAAGCCAGAAAATATTTTAAGAAAACTAACTGCCCTCCAGTGAGAGAGACCCTTGAACAAACTGAAAACTATTTAGCCAGTAATTAATATGCTGCTTTTATTTCCTCTGAGGTGGAAAACTGTCATTGGCGATGACTCCCTCCCCATTTGGGTCAAATAACTCATTTTGTACCTGAAGACTAATTACACCAGTGACACCATCTTTTACTATTAGATCTCTCACTTGAAGAACTCAGAGCAATTTTATAACCTTTGGATCTTGGGGGCCAGTTTAATTTATTCCTGGGCAGCGTGACTGTGAACATTGTGATCAGAAATATAGTTAAACCTCTTTAATTGAGCTGCTATTAATTCAAAAGGTAATAATTCAGACAGTGTGAAGAACAAATTTGATGTCTATGACAAGAAGAAAGTAAGTTGGTAAGGTGGTTATTTAAACTGCCAAATAGAACACACTTTTAGAAGTGCCAGTTCACATATGCAAAGAACTGCTAAGCAGGTACAAATTGTTCCATTAATAGACTCAGAATCTGAAGGTTAAATCCATGTAGTATGACTGTTCATCACTCAAAGCACGTTTGTCGAGCAATGCCATGTGCTGGTGCCTGGGGATACAATTTTTTCGATTAGAGTGTTATTGAGATATAATAACAAATGATATAATTTATCCATTTAAAACATACAGTTCAATGGTTTTTAGTGTGTTCAGAATTATGCAACCATTAGTGTGATCTATTTTAGAACATTTTTGTCATTCCCGTAAGAAACCCCATATCCTTAACCACCTGTCTCTGATCTCCTCGTCATTGTGGGAATACACATTTGATTAAAACACAGGACCTTCCCTTTAGAGGTTAACAAGCTATTAAAAGAGACATCAGGCTCGGCGCCTGTGGCTCAAGCGGCTAAGGCGCCAGCCACGTACACCTAAGGTGGCGGGTTTGAATCCCCAGCCC
>NW_003852504.1:4749705-4763850 GCF_000181295.1 Otolemur garnettii | reverse complement strand
CCTCAGCCTCCCAAGTAGCTGGGACTACAGGCGCCTGCCACAATGCCTGGCTATTTTTTTGTTGCAGTTGTCATTGTTGTTTAGCAGGTCCCAGCCAGGTTCAAAGCCACCAGCCCCGGTGCATGTGGCAGGCCCCCAACCACTGAGCCCACATATTTCATTATATCCTAAAAAAAGCTTATAATGGTTGTTCTTTAGGTTTTAAATCCTTACTACCTTCTTACATAGCTTCTTTTTAATTTGTTCCAATATCTATTATTGAGTTTTAGGTACTGGATATAAAAAAGATACTTAAGACAGAGTCCATATGCTTAAGAAGTCTGCAGCCAAGTGAGGAAGGCAGGTGCACAGATATGTAGCCGTAAATCAAGGCAACAACAGGAAATGCCCCAAATGAAGTAGGCATGAAGCATAGTGGGTGTTGGAAAGGCTTCAAGGAGGCAGTGGCATTTGACTTTTGAAATGTGAGTTGGATTTCATCATCCTGAAGAGGGTGAGAGAAGGCATACCAGGCTCGGGTGACAGCAGGAGTGAAGGACAGAAGGTATTTGCCATGTTTGGAAAAAGGCTAAGTGTTGTATGTGTCCAGAGCATAGGGTTATGGGAAATGTCCTAGGAGGTTAGCCGGAAAATATAGATGGGACTGTGCTCAGGAGGAAACTGGAGGAGAGTTGTGCACCTTCTATACAGCAAACTCTGTAAAGTACCAAGTATGGAATGTGTATAGATAGCTCACTTGATTCTCAGCATTGTCCTAAGGAAGCAGGTGTATAGGGGTGAAATAAACTGAACATCACACTTGGTACATGGCTGACTCTAGATTCATGCTGAGGTCTCTCTCTCACCCTAATCCTCAAGTCCTCTCCACATCCCACATTAAGCCCTGGACTTCTATGCCACGTTGGATGTTAAGGAAAATGGGATCTTTATTCTTCCCTTATTTGTCTGTTTAATTTGTAGATACAGTGTCTCTTTCTTGCCCTGGATAGAATGCTATGGGGTCAGAGTGCACAGTGACCTCAAACTCTTGGGCTCAAGCAGTTCTCTCCCCTCCAGCCCAGGGAAAAGGAAAGACATTATTATTATTTTTCTAATGTTTTATGGCAAGGATTGTTAGGGAAAAAGAGACATTTATCTTTGAGGTTTAAGCACAGAAATCCAAGCAGTTCCCTCTCTTCCACAAAGAACTGATTTTATACCACACCAACACATAAAGAGCTTAAGTAAAAAATATGTTCTTTTTTTTTTTAAGACAGAGCCTCACTTGGTCGCCCCCCAGTAGAGTGATATGGCATCATAGCTCACAGCAACCTCAAACTCTTGGGCTCAGGAGTTCCTCTTGCCCCAGCTTCCCAAGTAGCTGGGACTACAGGCACTTGCCACAATGCCTGGCTATTTTTAGAGATGGGGGTTCTCACTGTAGCTTAGGCTGGTCTCGAACTCCTGAGCTCAGGCGGTCTGCTGCCTCGGCCTCCCAGAGTGCTGGGATTACAACTGTGAGCCACCGTGCCAGGCCTGAAAGACTTTAATAGATGGGAAAAGGAAAATGGAAAATGAATATATGTCAGCTTCCCCCCCCCCCACAGTTGTAAAAAAGATCTCGACTCTACTAAAACTAGCTAGACATTGCAGTGGGTACCTGTAGTCCCAGCTACTTGGGAGGCTCAAGCTATCCTCTTGCCTCAGCCTCCCAAGTAGCTGGGACTACAGGCACCTGCCACAATGCTGGGCTATTTTTTTTAATTGTTGCAGTTGTCATTGTTGTTTAGCAGGTCCTGGCTGGGTTCAAACCCGCCAGCCAGGGTGCATGTGGCCGGCCCCCTACCCACTGAGCTATGGGTGCCACCTGACATGATAATGAAAGTTTATGGAGGGAAGCAGAAAAGCATAGAAGCTGGACCACAGGGTAGGTCAGCTATGGACTTGAGTCCTTTATCTGAGATGGGTTTAGGAAGACAGGAAGCACAAAGGCACAGATAAACAAAGGGATTTTTTTTTTTAACAGAGTCTAAGGCATTCATGTTTCATTCCTTGTTTAATTTAGAATTTTCTACCTAAAAGTCCTTGCTTTTTTTTTTACATTATGTAAAATATTTATGGAAATAACAACAACAATAAACTACTCAATTTAAAAATGAGCAAAGGACTTGAATAGACATTTCTTTATAAAAACATTATACAAATGACCAATAAGTACATGAAAAGATTTACAACACCATTAATCATTAGGGAAATGCAAATTCGAATCACTATAAGATACCACTTCACACCCATTAGGATGGCTATTATTAAAAGAAAACTTAATTATTGTTAAGGAGTGAAGAAATTAGAACCCCTGTGCACTGCTAGTAGGCATGTAAAACAGTGTAGCCACTATGGAAAATGGTATAGTGGTTCCTCCAAAAATTAAAAATAGAATTACGGTATGATCCAGCAATTCTTCTTTTGGATATATGCCCAAAAGAACTAAAAGCAGAGAGATTCAAGCAGATATTTGCAAACTCATGTTCATAGCGGCATTATTCACAGTAGCTAAAAGGTAGAAGCATCCCAAGTGTCCATCAGTGGATGGATGGATGAACAAAATGTGGCATATACATACAATAAAATATTATTTGGCTTTAGAATGGAAGGAAAGCAACCCTGTCACCTGCTATGACATGGTCCAGCCTTGAGATCACCATGCTAGTGAAATAAGTCAGTTACAAAAAGCCTGATCCCCCTCATATGAGGTACTCAGTGTAGTCAAATTCGGAGACAGAAAGGAGAATGATTGTTGCCAGGGACTTGGAAAGGGGGAAATGGAGAGTTAGTGTTTAATGGAATGAACTTTCAGTTTGAGAAGATGAACGAAATTTGGGAGATGGTGGTGATGGCTGCACAACAGTGTGAATATATTTAATGCCACTGAATTAAACACCTAAAGCTAGTTAAAATTGTAGGTTTTACTTTATGTATATTTTACCACAATAAAACAAATTGCTACAGAACCATCCTTTTAGCTTTCTTGGGATCTTCTGGGTCATTCATACCCCAGAGCACTTTACAACTGTTGGCAAATAGCAAATCCAGGAGGTAACTTGTTTAAGAGCTACCCTCCCAGCAGGATTCTGATTCAAGTTTGTGTTCAATACGTGTAAGGCAATTGATTTATCACTTTCCTTCACACTGCTATCTACAGTGTATGGTGACTGAATTTGAATGTGTGTGAAAAATGAATCGCTTGGAGAACTTGTTAAAATGCAGATTCACACAATCACCTCTTCCACCAAACTATTTCAGTAGGCATATCCATTAGCTTATGCTGTATAACAAACCATCCCAAACTAAGTGACTTAACAAATATTTATTATTTCTGTATAGCCTGCAGGTTGGCTGGGTGGTTCTGCTGATCTGGGCCAGCCATTCAGCTGCAGTCAGCTTGTGAGTTAGCTAGGGCTTGGCTTTTCTAGTGACCTCAGTTGGGATGACTTTATCCTTGGAAAATCAGCTCTGGGTTGTTCGCATGGTATGGCACAGGCCTAAGCAAGCAAATGCAATCATGCAAGAGAATAACTAGAAATGCACATGAACTTTGCAAAGTCTCTGCCTGTATCCTATTTGCTAGGTACCATTGGCCAAAGCAAGTCACATGACTGAGCTCTGCCTCAGAGTGGGAGGGGTCTACAAAGTTAGAGGAGAAAGGGCAAGGCCATAGAGATTCAATTAATTGGGTGTAACAATGCAGTTAGTCTACTACAGTAACTTTAAATAAGGTCTGGGAATCAGCATATTTAGCAAGTATCCCAAAGTGATGCTGATGCAGATGATCCGCTGACAACATTTTCAGAAATATTATTCTAGCATCTGCAGACACCAAGATTGGAATTGACATCATGGAAGGTTCAGAAAACTTGGGACTGTGGCGGGGGGGGAATTATCCTTTTCCTTACTTCTAGCTTATGATTCAGGCTGCTTAAACTAAAGCTTTGTTTTCAGACACTCTCCTATAATCATTTACTTATTTACAAAGAACAATGCAGTTGCATTAAAGCTGATAAAGTACTATTTTTCAATGCAGGTCAGGAAGGCATTGCTGGTTTGTTTTGTGTTGCTCGTTATAATATGCATTTCTGTCCTGGGGAAGCTCATAGTAATGGAAATGAAGCATCTAGATGGTTTATGGGGCATGTGATAGGATCATAAAGTTGAGGCTGTTGCTTGGACGAGACTTTTCTTAGAAGAGTAATCCAAGCAAGGAGAACATGGACAGGAAAGAAAAGCAACCGTGGAAGAAACTCCAATTATTTCAGCTGTGTTAGGATTTTGTCCCTCATACCCTTGGTTCAAATGTGCAGGGATTAGAGACCTGCAGCTAATGCCCAAGCACGGTAAAGGCAGGGACCATGACCCTGTTGTATCCCTGAAACCAATCATGATGCTGGCCACATAGTCAGTGGTCAATACATTTGTTGAAGGAATTTCTGCAAATTCCTGGGACCCATTCTCAGAGATTTTGAGTGAGCAGGATAAAATATATCCTTCAGATTGTGGTCCTTGAACCATCTGCATCAGAATCACCTACAGGGTTTGCTTGAAAAATGAATGCCTGGGTCTCGCTTTCTATTTCCTACCTTGGGTGCATGAGGAACCCTAGTTTACACATCTTTGAAATCTAGGACTAGATATAACTGTCACTAATGCAATCTTGTTGGAGGTGTGGTTTGACTCTACCCTTGCCCAAACTGAGAGAGCCATGTAGAGCAAAGACTGTGGTCCAGTGCACTGACCTAATAGCCAGCACCACATGAACCGCATACATACGGAATTGGGGCAGTTATTTAGTATCTCTTAGCCATTTAGCTGCAATTTTCTCATTTGCCATTTTGGGGACTTTTTCCCTTGGGAGGGGCCAGAATTTAAACTAACACCACATTGTTGTCTTCCTTATTTTCTTGGCTTGGGAGTTAACCTCAAAAACAATGATGGGGTCCTAGAGTTCTGTGAAGTATCATTTGCTTCCAAAAGGCTTTCTTAGTCTGGACCTGGTGGTTCACTCACACCTGTAATCTCAGCACTCTGGTAGGCTGTGGTGGGTGGATCGCCTGAGCTCATGAGTTCGAGACCAGCCTGAGCCTGAGCGAGACCTCATCTCTAAATTGGGAGGCTGAGGCAAGAGGATCTCTTGAGCCCAAGAGTTTGAGGTTGCTGTGAGCTGTGACATCATGGCACTTCACTTTACTGAGGGTGACAAAGTGAGACTCTGTCTCAAAAAAAAAAGAAAGAAAAAGAAAAAAGGCTTTCTTTCCCCAATGTCTTTGACAGTGTACACTTTCCAAGTGCTGGGATTTGGAAGAAAGTGGAGCCGTGAGCCCAGGCTAGTGAAGCAGTCAGATAATGCCCTTCAAAGGAAAATAAAGGCACATGGGGGCAGAGTGTAAGGAACTGCAGTTTCAAGATCAAATAATCTCCTTCTCCCACATGGCGTTCAGTTGTAGGAATCATTTGTATTACAGATGCATTTTGAAATATCAAAACAAATTGGACACTTTTTTCCTGTTAGGGAGAAAGGCATGTGAATTTTAGTGTGGAGTGTGACATTTGGAAATGTGAAAAGAGGTTTGTAGGGAGTAGTTGGGGATTTGAGTGGAACATCTCCCTTTTTATATATCTCTCTTGGTTTTGTGCATCCTGTGTCTTATTCAGATAGTGATTTTCATTCACCTGCTTGATCTTCTGGAACAAGGATTTAGAGAAAGCCATTTTCTCAGCAGCTGCACAAGGGTGAGATTTCCGGACAGGCAAAGAAAGGCTGCAGAGACGCTGCTAGTGTGAAAGTCAATGCGTTGAGCCAGCCAAATTCGTATTGTCTTGTGGGCTGGGGAGTCTCGACAGGCTCGAGTGCTGTCGGAGAAGAGGATTCAGGAGGCTTCTGCTTGGAAGCTAATGGCCAAGCACGGCTGCTGAGTGTCCCCCAGCTGCGTGGACGGATTGCAAGCGCAAGCACTCTCTCCGCTGTGACATGACCTTCCTAGGAGCCTTTCAGCGCTCGTGTTTTTTGCTCTGATATCCAGTCCCCTCTGCCTTGGGTCAGGCACCTTCTCACTGTCCTTTTCGCTTTGCTTGCATTTCAGCCCAGATCACGCCTTGTGACTTTTCCGAGTGTGCTTGCTCCTCACAGTGAAGGATCTCTCAGCTGTTTCTTGACTTGTTTCGTGTCCTTTTAGGTGTTGACATTTTCAATTTTGCCACATTCAGCAATTTTGCCTGCTCTGGCCTGAGCTGGATAAAGAGCAACCGAAATTGAATAAAGACAGAAATAAGCCCCCAGAAGCATGAGCCCCAACACTGTCCGCTCTCTCCCTCCCTCCACCCTGCTGGCACTCGTGTCCCTTTGGCTCTGCTCATCCTGCCCATTTTCTCTTTAGGCTCCCTTTATTAGTTTATCTCAGTTAGCTGGGAAAAGAATTGAGCATTTTAAACGCTTTGCTGAAAATGTAATGAAAATCAAGTTTCAGCTCTTTAAGATTTTAACGGGATCATGGCTGTCTCATGTACCTGATCATATTTTCATTTGGAGTCGTTGTATTCACATCTTTCAGGGGCAGAAGGTCACACTATTGGGGTAGTTTAGATAGTGTGGATTTGCCACTCCCTTTTCTATAAAGAGTGGAGACTTTGCCAGGGGTCCTCAAACTTTTTAAACAGGGGGTCAGTTCACTGTCCCTCAGACCATCGGAGGGCCAGACTGCGGGCCCCGGGACGAGTCGGCTGCTAAGCAGGACAGGCAGCGGTGGCAAAAACACCTGGCAGGCCGGATAAATGTACTTGGCGGGTCGCATGTGGCCCACAGGCCGTAATTTGTGGATGCCTGTTGGAGTCAGTAAGACGTGGTATCAATCCTGGCTCTCACGCGTAGTAGCTGTGCGATCTTGGGCAAGTCATTTCACCTGTCTTACGTCTTGATTTCCTCATTTGTAAAATGGGGACTGTAGTCCCAGTCACAGAGGTCAGTTGTGAAGATTAAATTAAAGACTCACATTTAATTAGCTTAGCGAAATCCCTGGCACATATCATGAGCTCAGATGTCATCATAATTATGATTATTTCCTTACTACCTCAATTAAGAATAGTACAAGATACTACCCATTTTTTTCCTCCAGGTAGGACCCAGTCGTCAGGTCAAATTCAGCCTGCTCTCAGGCTAACAATGATTATCATGTTTTTAAAAGGTGACAAAAACTCCAAAGAAGAGTGCTATTTCACAGCATGGAGAAATTATATGAAGCTCAAATTTCAGTGTCCATAAATATAATTCCACTGGAACACAACCATGCTTATTCATTTATGTGTTGTCTATGGCCATTCTTCCTGTACCACAGCAGAATTGTAATAGAGATTCTATGATCCGGAAAGCCTAAATACTTGCTATCCAAGCAGACCCCTGCTCTAGGACATTTCACTGTGTCTCTGGAACATCAATGGGCTGGATAGTTGAGGAATTATTCCCAGGTTATCGTTACCATTTCAAAACTCTGACTCTGCGTCTGTGTGTGAAGGTGGATTTATAAGAGAAGACATGACACAAGTCTGTGTAAGACAAATGGCATGAGGCCTTTGTAGCATTTTTAACAAAGGGATTATTCACTTTGTTCCTCTGAGGGATCAGGAAGAACTTAGAAGTAGTAGCAGCACTGGTTAGATGAAATTACAGTTTCTCTTGTTTTCCTTTCCTGCATCAGACCTTTCTCCGCAAGGAGGAGAGAATGAATAATGATTAGTTTCTATTTGTAAGATAGACTCAATTGTTCTTATTAGGTGCACCAGGCTTCTGAGAAGTTGGTTCTAAATGTGGCATACAAGGCAAAATCTAATTTCAGCAGATGCCACCATGACACCCTGTTACCCCCCAAAAGGAAATTTCTATAGAGGTGTAAAATCTTAGAAGATCAAGATTAGAAAGAGACTTGGTGATATGCAGGGATGATATTCATATTAATATCGCCTTGCTGATGCAGTTACAATATCCTGTTTGAAAGCAAAATATTGTATAATAAGCCCTACTCTACCCAATCTATTTAACCAAGGTGGCCTTTAGTGGGCGTTTGTGTATTGGAGTTAGATTTGAATGCTTAGAAAATATTAAATTTTATCTGCTTTACAAAATATGTGGCTTTCAGGACACACATTATGCAGTTTTAAATTGTGCAAATTTAAATCTTTTCCCATTTAGTTTATTTTTTTATTTTTTGTTTAGCAGGCCCAGGCTGGGTTCGAACCCCCCAGCCCCAGTTCATGTGGCTGGCACCCAAACCACTGAGCTACAGGTACCAAGCCTCTTTTCCTATTTAGGAGCTGGCACCTCCAGAGCTCTGGTCCTCGATCCATTTTCTGCCTGGCTTGTGGTCCTAATGAAATGTCTTTTCATTTGGGATGACGTCTATATGGGATTTGGGGAGCTGGGAGACCTGGAGGTTTCGCCTCCTAGGGGGAGGTGTATGCTTAGCTGAGCTATGTCTGGGAAGAGCTCTTGATGCTGGAAAAGCTGTCAGTGGCAGAGGTGAGGGTTTGGCCTGCTACAGGAGGGCTGGAAGAAGACAGGGAGGCAGGGGAGGAGCTGTTGGGCCAGATCCTGCTGAGATAATCTCAGAGCCTCTGACTGCTCCCTTCTTTTTGCTTCCTGAAATTTGGGTTTTCACACCTACAGGATATAGGACTGGCCTTAAGAGAAGTTTTTTTTTTTTTTTCTTTTTGAGACAGTGTCTCAATATGTCACCCTCGGAAGAGTGCGTGGTATTACAGCTCACAGCAACTTCCAACTCTTGGGCTTAAGCAATTCTCTTGCTTCAGCCTCCCAAGTAGCTGGGACTACAGGCGCCTGCCATAATGCCTGGTTATTTCTTTTTTTGTTGCACTTGTCATTGTTGTTTAGCAGGCCTGGGCAGGGTTGGAACCCGCCAGCCCTGGTATATGTGGCTGGTGACCTAACCATTGAGCTACAGGCACCAAACCAAGAGAAGATTTTTGACGTTTGGTTTCCCATGTTATTCTTATTGTCCCCTGAGAGGCACACTAACCATCTGTGGACAGTGGCGCTCCTTAGCTGTATATTCCAGAATTTTCTCTGTGTACACCATAGTTCTGGACTTCCATTTTGCTGAAGTTTGGATATAGGGTATAAATCTCCCTATCTCAACAAGTCACTTTAGAGAGGAATCATTTTGAATGTCCACACTACCACTTCAGTAGATTAATGAAGCCAATGCTCTCTGTCTTATAAATGGATTAAGCAGAACAGCAGTGGGTACAGCCTGACACGCTGACCCCATACAGTAGTGTAAATCATGGGCTCCAAACTTGTCCCCTAGGATGAGGCCAAGAGAATGTTGGGGCTTCCAGCCTCTGGTGCATTTGTTTCCTCATGCCAAGTGGTGTGTGGTGTTCTGGTATCTGCACATCTGCTCATGGCAGGGTTCGAAGCAGTGGGTGGTGGGAATGGACATGACTGACAAGGGACAGTCATGGCAATGTCACTGAGCTGGCATGTTGGTAACTCGCCCAGTATCATTCAACCTCCTGAGCTCAGGGAAGACGTCTGGGGAAGAAAATCATACGCCAATAATCCTTTTGCCATACTTATTCACTGGAGTCACACTTTTATAACAGGCATAGGCTGAAAGGTGTAAATAAAGCCAATTATTTCAGTTCACCTTTGATTTTCATGTATAATATTATTGATATAATTTCGACTTAATAATAAAAATAACAACCTGGAGTTTGATACCTTGCCATGGCCAGTGAAAACCCTTTGCTTTGAGCCTTTCTGTTTGTACAGGGAAGCACGTGGCCAAGTCAGACTCACTGATTAGTGAAAGCTACCATTCTGTGAGCACTTACTATGTGCTGGGCATCAAACAGACAGTTCACAAATTTTACTTCATTTAATACCACTTATCGCTGGGCACGGTAGCTCCTGCCTGTAATCCTAGCACTCTGGGAGGCTGAGGTGGGTGGATTGCCTGAGCTCAGAGGTTCAAGCCCAGGCTGAACAAGAGCAAGACCTTGTCTCTAAAACTAGCTCTGTGTTGTGGTGGACACCTGTATAGTCTCAGCTACTCAGGAGACTGAGGCAGGACAGTTGCTTGAGCCCAAAGAGTTTGAGGTTACTATGAGCTATGACGCCATGGCACTCTACTGAGGGGGACAAAGTTAAATACTGTCTCAAAAAAAATACCACTTATCATCCTGTGAGGTACAATACTATTTTTATAGGTGTGTTACAGATGGGGAAACTGAGGCTTGTGGAGTCACGTATCTAAGACAGCAGCTGGCAATTCTAAGGGATTCTGGAAATTCTAAAGCCTATGTGCCTGACTTCATACCCCCCTAGACTCTATGCCAGGCATATAAACCTTGGTAGATCACTTCTCTTAAAGGATGTCCATTAGATGTTAACTTGCAGACAGGGCAGAGCCAGAGAACTGCAGGTGATCAGCAGGAAACTAGGAAAGCAGGGCAGAAAAGGGAGCTGTTTCCTGGGGGATGAAGGCACCGTGAGAGAGGAAGTTCTACCTGATAGGAGGCCAGGGAGAAGCAAACTAAGGAGAGAAGCTGGCTGCTTAGCTAACCAAGTACAGAACCTCAGGCCTAGAATGAAGTGGACAGACGTCTGCAACTGGGCAGGCCTGGCCATGGGCCTACCTTGACTTCCCTGAAGTCAGTTTTACCTGGCTTCCGTCTCCTTCTCCTGGCTGTAGGCAAGCAGCGCTGGTGCATAAGGCCACGTGGCCACGTACCCGGGGAAGGAGGGAATGGGGGTGGGGACGTTAGTCCATTAGTGAGGCAGCGTCCTCTAGGGAGACCCCAAATTGGGTTTGATGACTATGATGGAAAGCGAGCATTCAGCCCTTTCTCCCTCTGGTTGATCCTCCCCTCCTTACCAGGCCCGCTTCAGTCCTAGTTCTGATCGGCGTAGGGGACATCTGAAACCACTCTTTCTGACATCAAGACTTTTCTCGGCCTACACACATCCCAGTGGCTCAGTTTTGTGGTTTTGTATGCAGAATATAAGAGACAGGAGGCAAAGGTGTGTTCCCGGTGTCCCTCTATTCCCCTGGGCTCACCGCAGCAACATCAGGGTGAGTTTTCACCTGTTATCTCTGGCCTTTGAAATATTAGCACCTCAGAAGTTTAGCCACAAATCTTCTTCTGGGGGGAATAGCTGGTCTGCTCTGTTTTTCCAGTCTCAAAGTTTATTTTGGAATGAAGCCTTGTTTTCCCAGGAAAGTCGTGCTCTCCTGTAATCCCCTGTCATCTGCGAAGTCAGGCAGCATGGCTGCGTGAGCAGACCACCCGGCGTGAGGCCAGAGGAAAGGTGCATCCAGGATTCTCTTCAAGTTAAAGTCAACTGACGATAAAGGGAGTATGACACAAACCAACTGAGATACGTTACCCTCATATGCTGCCTGGATTTTAGGCAAAAGCAATAAGCAGATGACATAAACGACCGTCATTACTTTCGCATACCCAAGGTTTCATTTTGCTCTTCTCACTTGGTTAGTTTTCTATGAGCTATAACAACACCATAGTAGTTTTCTCTGCTACCATGCATGGCTTTCCGTGTCATCGTCACCAGCCTTTCACACACGCCCTCATTAGCAAGTTGATTTCTCCAATTATGTGTTATACAGGTATTTTGTATTACAAGCGATGTTAACTGTACTCATTCCAACCAGGTCCCAATTAAAATCTATAAACTCCTTAAGCCTCTATAAAATCCTCCCCATCCACTTCACAGCTTTGTATTAATATTTACCCCAGAGAGGATAAACATCTAAGCCTGTATTTGTCTGATGGACAATTTTTGTTTTCAATAAAAAGCAAAAGCCACATGTTTAATTGGATCCCTTAGGTATCGATTAAAACAATACCAGTAGGATGTCTCAAGTGCTGGAATGGTTCCACAGGGCACCCTAGAACTGCCCTTTGTTTCAAATTCTTTGAGGACGCACACACTTAACCTTTTCCTTCTGACTACCGTGGTATGGGATTAGCAATGCTACACACTCAAGTATAGGCAGCAGAAGTTCTCCAAGACAGTGGAGATGTGTAGCGATCAAGGAACTGGAGAGAAGGCCATTCTAAGCTCTACTCCCATGTCGGGCACAGGGAGGAAGGAAACAGATAGCAGCCACCTGGCACCGCTGTCCTGCGGGCCTGGAGGGATCTGGATTTTGGAAGTTTGCTATATAACCCATCAGAAGACAATCCTGCCAAGTCCTCTTTTCAAATCAAAAATGTTAACATTTCTTTTCATACTTTTATTTCTGCATCGACATTCAATTTTCAAGGCAGTGAAACTAATCAAAGAATGTAAAATAAATCTGGCACAAGGGAAGGGAGGTAGGATGAGAAAGCTGCAAATGGGACGGAAGGAGTAAACAGGAGATTATTGGTAAGCACAGGCTGTCTTTCCTGTGGGTTAATTTCTCCAGGAGGCGTGAGCCGAGCTTCTGTGTCATGGCTGCTAGGTTTGTCCCTTGAAACAACAGGCATGAGTCAGGAACAATACTCCGAAACCAGCCCCGTGGGCTCCAGTCCTTCCCAAACTCACAGCAAACCGGATGCTGTGAATGAGGCACTTACAGACTCTTAGGAATTCATCCTCCCTCCCTCACACCCACCTCACCTTTACGTTTCCCCTGTCAGTTCAATCTTTGCCAGCAGATAAGGAGAACAGTGTGTCTTGTGACGTATTTACAAGAGAAGCAGAAAAATGGTTTAGATTTATTGAGAACTTTCGAAGCACACTGGGCATCTCACACACGGTATCTCATTTAATTATCTCCACAATCCTATGTGGTTGACAATGACATTATCTTCACGTTATGGATGAAGAAAGTGGGGCTCAGAGAGGTTGCCCTGGCATGCATACTGCTCACAAAACCAGTCTGTGGCAAAACCAGATACCACAGCTTAAAGGTGAAAAGGGCATATTATCTTATAGGGAAATTGACACTGAAAATGTCTTGGATGAAATGAAATGGCCCAGGTACCAGGATTTAGAACCTTTTATGGGACAACAATGCACTACTCCATAGCACCTCACCTGTCTAAATTAGAGTCTAATTAGAGATATTTCCAATCAGATAAGCATATCCAGAGACATGGCAATTATCCCAAATTCTAACTACCAGTTTCAACAAAATGACTTCCAAAGCCTAGAAACTCACATCTTGTTAATGGTGCTGATCTCCTCTTAAGGATTCTGCCTTCAGCTCCCGCTTACCATTCATGAAAAAGGAACCAAGATGGCACCTTGATTTTCTGATAGGCCACACAAATGAATGAAAAAGTTTTTAGGGTCAAATAATTCAATGCCTATGGGAATGGGCTTGTAAGAATTTTGTAGAGTGAAATGATGCTATTGTAACAATTTATTTAACAAACATTTACTGAGTGCTTACTCTGGGTTAGGCCCTTTGATAGGCTCTGGGGACACAGACATGAGGAAATTCTTACCCTTGAGGAGATCACAGTCAGGGGAGAAAAGAAGTAAACAGATAATTATAAAACCCTCAGATAAGTGCTAGGATGAAGGTATACAACTCTGTTCCCTGAATGCTTTGGGAGTATGAGTGTTTGGGATGTCATAGCAGGATAGTAGCAACTCTATCAGAAGTTTGGAGGCTTTTCCACCTTGGACTTGACATCAGCCTAAAGCCAAACACTTGTCTTTTAAATGATTTTATTTTAACAGAGTCAACTCAAAAGATGTATTCTGTAGAGCTTTATAGAACCTTTTTTTTTTCACTTTAAAATAACTATCTGTTTTGACATGCTTCAGGGGACACTTTAAATGTAGCACAGATAGGACAATTCTTGAGTACAACAGTGTGCTATGATGCCTGAATCAGTAATACACGAATAATTGCACCTTCAAAAATATAAAGAAAAGTATAATGCTGAAAATCATTAACTACAAAGAGGTGACATGGCATGGTGGAACAAGCAATGATTTGGGAATAGGAAGACAAGGGTCCCTACTGCCTATTCTGCTGTGTGACCCCAGACAGTCCCTGTTCCTCTCTGGACCTCAGTTTCCTGGTGAATAGATTGGGTGTTAGATGAGAATTTCTTTCTTTCTTCCTTTCTTTTTTTTTTTTT
>NW_003852504.1:4668416-4749599 GCF_000181295.1 Otolemur garnettii | reverse complement strand
CCAAGTAGCTGGGACCACAGGCACCTGCCACAATGCTCGGCTATTTTTTGGTTGCAGCCATCATTGTTGTTTGGCAGGCCTGGGCTGGATTCAAATCCGCCACCTTAGGTGTATGTGGTTGGCACCTTAGCCACTTGAGCCATAGGTGCCGAGCCTAGATGAGAATTTCAATCTCAGTCTCTACATTACTTTTTTTTTTTTTTGAGATGGAATCTCACTATGTCGCTCTCAGTAGTGTACTGTGGCATCATAGCTCACAGCAACCTCAAACTCCGGGGCTTGAGCAATTCTCTTGCCTCAGCCTCCCAAGTAGCCAGGACTACAGGTGCCTGATACAACATCCAGCTATTTTTTGTTGCAGTTGTCATTGTTTTTCAGCTGCCCCAAGCCAGGTTTGAACCTGCCAGCCTCGGTGTATGTGGCTGGCCCTGTAACCACTGTGCTACAGGCCCTGAGTCTCTACATTCCTTTTTTTAAAGTCACTAAGGTCCTAGACTTCTATGGTAATGCTGCATCATTCTGAGGTTCCAACTGAAGTATGCAGTAGGTACTCCTTTTGCTTCCTTCGTGCATCCTGGGAGCCTACAGCATTAGGTATGAGATGTGAATGGAAAAGCAGCCCTCCCCTTGTGGATGTGACTCTACTACTCCTCACCCCAAGTTCTTCAAACTTTCTGACCTTCGCTTTCTGGGTATTCTCTCTAGATGACCAACTTGAATTCAACACTTGAATCAGTTCCTCTTTCACAGGAACCAATGAGAACTTGCCTCTTCTTCCCCACCCCTCCTCCTCCTAATGCACACTCATGTGTGTAAATACGCACATGCACAAGTTTACACATTCTGCCACCATCACTAGGGAAAGAATTGGACCCAAACCTCTCTTTGCACTTAGGATCGCAAAGTGACAGCCAAACTTTTACACAGTTAGGCATTAAATGGGATTCCATTCTCCTTGTCAAGTTTCAGACGGGGGAGAGCCCAGAATCCCAACAGTGTGGTATTGGTAAGCACTTTTTACAGGTGATAAGCTAATCAATGTGCAGTTAGGCAGTCTGAAGGCTTCAGCTTTCATCTGAGTTGGAAAATGTAAGGGGCTTGGCATTATGGCTTCCATCCTTATAACTTTTCTTTGAGCTTAGCATGCTTTTTTTCCCCACCAATTACTTTGCTCCCTCCATCCACCAAGTACCCACTGCAATCAAGGAGAAAGTACATGACAGATTAATCGAATCTTTGTGACTTTTTAGCACTCAGGGTCTATAGAATTCTTGGCATTGTAGTTACTTGTATTCCTTTTAATGGAGCCCAACACCCCCCTTCAGGCTGGGCGCATTTACCTGCCCAGAATTCACTGGCTGAAGACCAGCAGGTGGGCTAATCAGAGAGCACTGAAGTTTTCTGGCTCAAAGAATGTAATGCAGTGTGTTTACAAATCCATCCTTCCACCTCTGCCCTAAATTTTGCTTTCCTTTCTATGATTTTAGCACTTTGAGTTTACATTAAGTTCTCAGTTCTTTAAAGTAGACTAAAAAAATTAAGAATAAAGTGTAGCAGCGCTTCACCCCCCCACTGACAAAATAGGGGTAATTGGCTCTAAAGGATCTTCGAGTCTCTTGCTTCTTTCAGAGACCTTAATAGCTCTCTTGCCTTTGCTCCATGGGTTGGGCCTGCGTCTGTAGACCAACAAGGGGGCAATGGTTGGAGGTAGTTGTCGGAGTTCAGAGCCCTGCTTGCCATGGAAAGCTTCTTGAATTGAATAGTGACTATCTGGCTGGATGCCTCTGAAGATGTCTCAGTGAAGGCCTATTTTATGAATGGACCTTCGTTTATTTCAAAGCCAGACTGCTGTTCAAACCTGTTTGTTGCACTTTATGTGATGGACACTGGAAATACAAACAAAGTTCCGTAGAAAACACTCCCATGAAATTTACCAGTCCGGGTATGATCTCCACTTTCTGTGCAGTCAGGGCATAGCCATTTACTTTTTATTGAAACCATATGGTAGGTATTTAGAGCAATCCCTAGGCCAGACCCAGTCATGGTACCATCCAGGGGAGCAAGAATTAAAAATGGGAAAATGGTATCCAGGTGGCAAGAGGAATTCAGTAGGTGGGAAGGGAAATATTTATAGTTAACGAGCTTTCATAATAACAGAAATAAGGCAGATGTGATTTGCAGATGTGTAAGCAGGCAGTCCCTGGCTAGGAAAAAGGAAACTTGGAGAGGATTCTCAGAACTGTGCCTCCCCTGGACCCAAACCATCCTTCTGTTCCCTCCTTTCCCTCGAATAGACTCAATAAATATCATTAAGCTTTGAGAATTCATTGAAAATAATAAATGCCAATGATCGGTAAGTGGTGCATGCTAGGCGCCATGCTAAGAGTTTTACTCACATCACCCCGCATCATCCTCACATGGATCTGTGAAGTGGGAGATATGGTCCCCATGTCACAGATGAGAAAACTGAGGCTCAGACATTAAGTTGATGAAGAGCACATAGCTAGGAAGTCACAGAGCTGTGACGTGATTCAAGGTTTCTCTGATTTCAAGGCCCTTGCTGTCTATAATCTTTGGAAGTCCAGAAAAGGAGGAAAGGCACTTGTAAACTTTACTAAAGGATCACAGCCTCTCTAGGGGAAGGGTTTGGGGCACATAGGCTATGGCTCCTGTGAGCCAGCCAGAGCTGCCTAAGCAGCCCTAGGTCTGGAAGCACACAGGTCTCTGTCACAAGGAAGCTTCTAGCTGGTCATGTTCCTTCAGCCCCTTAGTGCAGCCTAGGAATGGTAAGGAGAATGTGAGGGGGGCTTTGAAACACCCACAGAAAGGCATCAGCACCATCCCCTTCACTCCCGGTCTCAGTGAAGGGAAGGAAGGAGCGACCCTAGCTAGGGAGAGGAAGGGAAGAAGCTGAAGACAGATTTCTATTGCTCCCAATTGAATCACCTTTCCCGCAGCCCCCTGTGAATCCCATTGCCTGCAGGCTTTCAGGGAATCAAACTGGGACTTTGGTCTCGAAGTGTCCTTTTGGAACAAAGATGCACCCTAGCAGAGTGCAGTCCTAAAATGGCCCCCAACACATGTGGGGCCGTGGAAAGGACCTTGAACTAGGTGTCACAAGATCCGACATCAGGGCCAGGTCTACCATCTCTGAGGCATGTGACTGTGGGCAAGTTACTTAACTAAAACTTTGGCCTCTAGACAGTGACTAACATGAGCCTTCCCTTTTGTGCATCGTTGGATCATGATAAAGAATAAATGGGGACATATATGTGAAAGTATTTCAAACATCTAACGCTCCACATAAATACACATATAACTGATTCTGAGAAATTTTAAGAAAGAGTAGCCTCACAATTGATATTATCCTTTAGATGAGAGAAAATTGGTGCTGTCTTCCCCGCTTGGTGGACAGGCTTTCTCGTCCTTAAAGCACATTTCCAGAGCAGAAGGAAGCCTTCATCTAAGCCCAAGCGCTACATTTCTGATACGAGATTTAGTTTGAGATTTAAATGAACCCTGTCTCTCAAGACACAGCTTTGCATCTATTTTGCATTCAAATTTATTTATCTAGAGACAAAATTGTGCATTCTTTAATTCTACTCACAGCATATGCAAGCAGACCAAATGAGGTGCTGATCCAGCAAAATGGCAAGTAGCCTTTTGCTTCCCTGCAACTGCTAATTTTACAAATGGCAGAGTGTTGAAACGTGGCACGGAATATCTATTTTACTAGAATCTGGCAAAACGGGCACATATGGTCTTGTCAAGAATGAATCAAACACAATTCCAGGATTATAATTAAGTAGTTGAAATTCCGAAAGGAGGAACTGAACATGAAGAAAGGGAGATTTAGATTGCTTTTGGTTCGCTTTCTCTCAGGCTTCTTCCTTGGCACATTATCACCAGCATAGCTATTTTGATTTCTTAACCTGAGAAACATTTAATTGTAAAATATTAAACATTTTCACCCCAACTCGGATCATACTTGATTTAGCATCTGTACACCATTCTTAGGGTATCCCATATAAATATTTAGGTTCACATCTCCCAACAAAGCTAAACTTTGGACCAATTCCATAGCAAGTCAACCAAGATAAAGAAGAAAGATGGGAACCCATGTAGAAGAAAACACACTCTCTCAATTGCTCTCTCTTTTAGTAGTTTTTCCACCTAAAGGCAAGGACCATGCCCCATTCTGGTCTGGAAGCCCAGCATCTAGTAGAAGGGCTGGCATGTAAAAAAAAAAATTGATTTGGAGATTTGCAACTTGTCTTCCAAAAACATTCCCAGTGTTTCTCTTAGAGTGGCTGTGGACCTCATTTTAAGTCCTAATTGATAACTCACCATCTATACTTTAAAAACTCAGGTCACCCTAAAAATGGAAACAACCCATGTGCCCATCACCTGATGAATGGGTAACCAACATGTGGCATATCCATACAGTGACGTATTATTCAGCCCTAAACAAGAATGATCCATGCTGTAACGTGGATGAACCATGGGGATGTTACACTAAGTGGAAGAAGCTAGACACAAAAGACCCCATACATTTATGTGAAATATCACACTAGGCACATCCATAGAGACAGAGAGCAAGTTAGTGGCTGCCAGGTGAAGGGAGGAGGGCAACGGTTGGAAGATGATCCTAAAAGGATGTGGAGTTTCTATTTGGGATGTTGAAATCTTCTTAAATTGATTGTGGTAATGGTTGCACCACTCCGAATACATGAAATACCTTGAATTATACACTTTGTTATTTTTTAAATTTCAGAATAAGATGAGGGTACAAATAATTAGGTTCCATTGTTTGTGTTTGCTATGTAAAATCCAGGTTGTATCTGGGCCTCTCATCCAGGAGTTGTGCCAAATCCCTACATTGTGCCCATTGGGTAAGCGATTACCAAACCCTCTCTCTCCTCCTCACTCTTCCCTCCCTCCTTTTTTCTTCTCCTTCCCTCCTCCTCTGCCCCCCCCATTTGAGTTTAATGCAATTTTTCTCTTTATGGGCATGTACTTATCCATCTACTAGTCTCATATTAGTTTTGAGTACACTGGACACTTGCTTTTCCATTGTGATACTTTACTAAGGAGAATGTTCTTCAACCCCCTCCGGGTAAATACAAAAGATGTAAAATCTCCATCTTTTGATGGCTGAATAGTATTCGATGGATACATATGCCATAGTTTATTGATCCATTCATGGGCACTTGGGTTGGTTCCACATCTTGGTGATTGTGAATTAAGGTGTGAAAAACATTCAAGTGTAAATGTCCTTATGGTAAAATGATTTTTTTTACTTCTTTGTAGATACCTAATAATGGGATTGTGGGATCAAATGGAAGATCTACTTTTGGCTCTTTGAGGAGTCTCCACACTTCTTTCCAAAGAGGCTATACGAGCTTGCAATCCCACTAACAGTGTACTCATTCTCAATTGAAGCAACACCAAAAATAAACAAATGGGACATGATCAAGTTATAAAGCTTCTGCACAGCTAAGGGCATAGCAAGTAAAGCACACAGACAGCCTCCAGAATGGGAGAAGATGTTTGCATGCTACAAATCTGACAAAGGGTTGATAACTAGGATGTACAGAGAAGTCAAACTAATCAACAAGAAAAGAGCAAAGAATTTCACCTATCACTGGGCAAAAGACATGAACAGATCCTTCTTTGAAGAAGACAGGCCAACAGACACATGAGAAAATACTCATTATCCCCAATGATCAGAGAAATACAAATTAAAACCACCCTGAGATATTACCTAACCCCAATGAGAATAGCCCACATCACAAAGTCCCAACATGCAGATGCTGGCGTGGATGTGGAGAGAAGGGAACCCTTTTACACTTTTAGTGGGATTGAAAACTAATACACCCTTTATGGAAAGACGTATGGAGACTCCTCAAAGAGCTAAAAGTAGAATTATACACTTTAAACAGGTGACTTGTATGGTATGTGAATTATGTCTGAATAAAGCCATTAGATAGAAATGTTTCTCCCAGATGTTTTTGGTGTGCACTTCTAGTTCAGAAGCTGGAGCTGGGTTTATAGTTCCTAACCTCAGTTTTGCAGTTTTGGCTCCTCTTTTCTCCTCTCAGATCTTAGGATATTCAGGTTCCTCCCAGCCTACCTAGTTTTTTTTTTTTTTTTTTGACAGAATCTCACTTACCTGGTCAATTTAAATAGAGTACTGTGGTGTCTTAGCTCACAGCAACCTCAAATTCTTGAGCTCAAGTGATTTCTCTTGCCTCAGCCTTCCAAAAAGCTGGTTCTACAGCTGTCTGCCACAATGCCTGGCTATTTTTTAGAGACAGGGTCTCACTCTTGCTCAGGCTAGTCTCAAACTCCTGAGCTCAGGCTGGTCTCAAACTCCTGAGCTCAGGCAATCTACTCACCTCAGCCTCCCAGAGTGGTAGGAGTACAGGTGTGCGTCCAGCCTCCTACCTAATTTTTGTTCTCTTTCTGAGAACAAAGAACTCCCTTGAAGAGCATTGATATCATGGAGGGGGAAACAAGAACTTTTAGTTTCAAGCTGCGTCTACCCATAACCACCCTGCGCCCACTTGGGTAGGTGCTTTACCATGAAGGTCAGTACCCAGTTATCCCCATTCTCATGTTTTCCTAGAGCCTACCAAAGCCCAAATCAGGTTACTCCCTTTAAGCATGAAATAGTTTGAATATTTTTCTTCCACAAGAATGCAGTAATTCTATTAGGGAAAGCAGCTGCTACAAAATAATTTTTTTGTTTCATATAGGAAATGGTAACGTTCAAGAGAAAAATGGGTAGTATTTTTAACTCTGATTTAACATGACAAACCCAAAATAACGAGCACTGAGCTGTATACTTCATTCATTATGTCGTCTTTCTGATTATTTAAAGAAAAGAAAAAGGAAAAGAAAAACTTTCTTGCTTGTTCAAACCTCAAACTACTTTCAATTTCTGACTTTAAAGGGAGTTGATCCAAAGTAAGAAAATATTTTGACACCTGACAAAACATTCTTTTTTATAAATTAGATAGTGATTTCTAAATAACTGATAGATATAAAAAAAACTTTTCATAAAAACTTCATCAATAAGCTTCTAGAAAGATCATATTGTAGATGAAATTATGAAGAGCGTCCTGGAGGCCTATGCTGGAAAGCCAGTGTGCCTTTAATTCAACTAAAAAATATTTATTCAATAGTTAAAGATGAGCTGTGGTATCAAATATTTAAATGTTGATAAAAATAAAAGATTTCTTCAAAACAGACCATGTTCTACTTAGAACAGTTTTTTGAGGGCTGTTCCCTGACTGTATGACCAAAAATAAGACTGGTATACCTATCACTTCTCCATGGCTTTGAATGTGAACGTATCTTAAGATTTCCTTTGAAGAGTCTTTAAAAGCATATTTTACCAAGATTTTTCAAAATTCAACTTTTATTCTGTTTTGTTATGTTTTAAGGCAGGGTCTTGCTCTATTGCCCAGGCTGGAGTACAGTGGTGTGATCATTGCTCACTGTAGCCTTGATCTCCTGGGCTCAAGCAATCCTTCTACCTTAGTCTCTGGGGTAGCTGGGACTGCAGTTGTGTACAACCAGGCCTGGCTAATTTTTAAGTTTTGGGGGGAGAGACTAGGTCTTTCTATGCTCTAACTCCTGGCCTCCAGCAATCCTCCTTCCTTGGCCTTCCAAAGTGCTGGGATTAATAGGTAGGAGCCAACAGTGCCTAGCTTCAATCTATGTTTTAATGTTTATCCATTGCCAGGCACCATATTTTAGTGTCCTTGGTACCCTGAACAGTGCTACTTTTAGAGATATGTATGTATCTATTTTCTTAACTCATTTTTAGTTACAAAGAATTATTCTGCAAACATCACCATGAAAAACAGCCAAATACTGAGACTTCAAGGATTATTTGATACCCTATAATTAATTTCATGATGCCCCCCCCAAAGAGAAATGCCATAAGTGGCTGAAGGAATGAATGAAAGAATGGATGGATGGATGAATACATTATCATCCATTCATTCAAAAATACTTGCGAGTACACATATATATACCATGGAGATGCTGAGGGCTTGATTTCAGGCCACTGCAATAAAGTAAATAATGCAGTGACACATGTCACATGAATTTTGTGCTTTCCCATAGCATATAAAGGTTATGTTTATATTATACTTAGTCTATTATGTGTAGAATAGCATTATGTCTGGAAAAACAATGTACATACCTTAATTAAAATAACTATTGCTAAAAATTGCTAGCAATCATCTGAGTCTTCAGGAAGGAACAATCTTTTTGCTGGTGAAGGGTCTTGCCTTGATGTAGATGGCTGTTGACTGATCAGGGTAGTGGTTGATGAAGGCTGGGGTGGCTGTGACAATTTCTTAAAATAAGACAATAGTGAGGTTTGTCACGTCAGTTCACTTTCACAAGATTTCTTGGTAGCATATGATGCTGTATGGTAGCATTTTACTCATAGTAGAAATTTCCGATCCTGACCCTGATTTAATTAACTAAGTTTGTGTATGATTCTAAATCCTTTGTTGTCATTTCAACAAAGTTCACAGCATCTTAACCAGGAATAGGTTCCATCTCAGGAAATTACTTTCTTGCCCATCCATAAGAAGCAGCTCTTCACTCCTTCAAGCTTCATCATGAGATTGTGGCAGTTCAGTAGCATCTTCAGGCTCCACTTCTAATCCTAGCTCTCTTGCTATTTCTACCACACTTTAGTTACTTCCTCCTTTCGAGCCCTCAATGCATTCATGAGGGTTGGAATCAACTTCTTCCCAACTCCATTTAATGTTGAGTTTTTGACTTATTCTCATGAATTACGAGTGTTCATAATTGCCCTCAAGAATGATAAATCTTTTCCTCAGATGGCTTTCAATTTCTTTGCCCACACTTATCAGAGGAATCACTGATAAAAAAAATCATGGCAAGTTTAGCCTTAGGGAAAAATATTTCTTAAGTAATAAGTTTTGAAAGTGGAAATTACTTGATCAGTGGGATGTTGCATTAGAAGGCATGAAAACAACGTTAATCTCCATGTACATCTCCAGCAGAGCTCTTAGCTGACCAGGTGCATTTTCAATGAGAAGTAATATTTTGAAAGGAATCTTTTTCCCAAGCAGTAGTTCTCAAAAGTGGGCTTAAAATATTCAGTCAACCATGCCATAAATGGATGTGCTGTCATGCAGACTCTGTTTCATTCATAGAGCACAGAGTAGATTTAGCATAATTCTTAAGAAACCTAGAATTTTCAGAATGGTAAATAAGCATTGGCTTTAACTTAAAGTCACCAACTGCAGTGGCCCCTCACAAGCCAGCCAGCCTGTCCTTTGAAATTTTTGAAGCCAGGCTTTGACTTTTCCTTTCTAGCTATGAAAGTCCTATATAGCATCTTCTTTCAATAATCAGACTATTTCATCTGCATTGAAAATGTGTTGTTTGGTGTAGCCACCTTCATGAGTTACCTTAGCAATATCTTCTGGGTAATTTCCTACAGCTTCTACATCAGCACTTGCTGCTTCACCTTGTATTTCCATGTTATAAAGACAGCTTCTTTCCTTCAACTTCACGAGCCCATCTCTGCTAGCTTCAGATATTTCTTCTGCAGCTTCCTCATCTCTCTTGGCCATCAGCAAGTTGAAGAGAGTTAGGGCCTTGCTCTGGACTAAGCTTTAGCTTCAGGGAATGTTGTGGCTGGTTTGATCTTCTATCCAGATCACTAAAACTTTCTCCATACAAGCAATAAGGCTGTTTTGCTTTCTTATCATTTGTGTGTTCACTGAAGTAGCACTTTTAATTTCCTTCAGAACTTTTCCTTTGCATTCACAACTTGGCTAACTGTTTGATACAAATGCAAGAGGCCTGGCTTTCAGCAGGAGGCTTAGCTTTTAGCCTATCTTGCCTTTTGACATGCCTTACTTGTTAATCATTTCTTCACTTAATCATTTCTAGCTTTCAATGTAAAGTGAGAGACATGTGACTCTTCCTTTCATTCAAATACTTATAGCCCAGGGTAGGGCTGTTAATCGGCCTAACTTCAATATTGTTATGTCTTAGGGAGTTGAAGACCTGAGAAGGAGAGAGATGGGAGAATGGCCAGTTGGTGGAAGTCAGAACACACGCAACATTTATCAGTTAAGCTCACCATCGTATATGGGTGCAATTCATGGTGCCTCAAAATGATTACAATAGTATCACCAATGATCACTGATCATTGATTACAATAACACATATAATAATAGTGAAAAGATTTGAAACATTGTGTGAATTACCAAAATATGACCCAGAAACATGAAGTGAGTGAGCACATACTGGTGGAAAAATGGAACCAACAGACTGGCTCAATGCAGGGTTGCCACAAACCTTCAATTTGCAAAAATCACAATATCTATGTGTGATAAAGCAAAGTGAAATAAAATGAGGTATGCCCATATCTATTTTCTGAATTCATTTTTGGTTGTAAAGAATCAATCTGTAAACATCACGAAAAACAACCAAATAGTGAGTCTTCAAGGATTATTTAATACCCTACAATCAGTTTTGTGACCAAACAGATCATTGCCTTGAATGACTAGAGGGATGAATGAATGAATGAATGAATGGATAGATGAGTGCATATTATCCATTCATTCAAAAATACTTTTGAGTATATAATGCCAACAATGGAAAGTTCTCTAAATGGAGAAGAATCAAGTGTTATGAGAGCATATACAGGGTGTCCATAAAGTTTGTTTGCTATTTAAAGTAGACAACTATTTTATTTTTTTACTTTTTTGAGACAGTTCTACTTTGTCACCCCTGGTAGAGTGCTGAGACATCATAGCTCACAGCAACCTCAAACTCTTGGGCTCAGGTCATCCTCTTGCCTCAGCCTCCTGAGTAGCTGGGACTACAGGCGCCCACCATCATGCCCAGCTATTTTTAGAGATGGGGGTCTCGCTCTTGCTCAGGCTGGTCTTGAACTCGTGAGCTCAGGCAGTCCACCTGCCTCGGCCTCCCAGAGTGCTAGGATTATAGGCGTGAGCCACTGCACCAGGCCATGTAACTATTTTAAATTGCACACGTGAACTTTATGGACTTCCTGTATTAGGGACCTGTACTCCAGCCTGGGATGTCATGTTTAACCTGATACCTGAATGTGAATAGAAGCTAAGAGGGGGAAGCCTGGGAGGGGAGGCCATGTAGAGGCAAGGTGTGATGCCAGGAAAGGAGGACAAAGATAATAAGAACGTATCTGCAATAAAGACAAACAAAAAGCAAAGAGAAAGAAGAAGGGAATGAAAAGGGTTAAAGGTACAATTTTCAAGATGACAGAACAGTGGGTGGACAAGTAGCATGCTAGGGGTGGTGGTGCAGAAAGTCCGAGGAAATTTAAAATACTAAATCTTTGTAGTTTGGAAGACTTGGTTAACCAGAGTGACTCATTCCTAAATTATGCCTCATATTCAGAATTTTATGGAAAAGCAAGCAGGCTGGCCCTGGGCATTTCTAAACACAAACTGCTGCTTCAACTTCAACATCTGACAGAGGTTCTGATAATAACAAAACCTACATTTTATAGCTGAAAACAGAGTGCTTATTGTTAAAATTGACAAAGCAGTGCTCACATGCCAACCACTGTTCCAGGTGTTCACTTTATCTTATCTCATTGAGTTCTCAAAAGAACCCGCTGAATAGAAACGATTATGATCCCCGTTTATAGACTAGGTAACTGAGGCACAGAGAGGTTATGTTTCTCACCTACAGTCACACAGTTCATAAGTGGTACCCTAGACCCTGGGCTTAACTCAAAAATCACATAGCTGGTTAGCAGCTGATTCCTGAATGGAGTCTGCTAATTTCTGGTAGAGCGCCCTTACTTCAGTGCTAACCAGCATTCTATGGAGCGCCCTCCATTGAGTGCAAATAACTTCAGAATCCATAGTAATTGCAAAGATGAGAAAAAACCCTTTCGTCTCCCTATCTCCACTTAAAAAAAAAGTTTCTAGCTCTGGGAGGGGGTGACCCAGCCTGACCCGGGGCTGGGTTGCCTCTGGTTTGGCCCCCTTCATCATGGTGTTGCCATTTGAGCAGTGAGTGTTTTGGAGCTGGCAGGAGTACTTTAACACTTCAGTTCTGTTCAGCAATCATGTTAGAAGCCATCCTCCGAGTGTCCAGTGATGTTAATGTGTCTCTTTATGAGTGATTTGTAGGCAAATGGGCTGCATTATAGGGTGATGTGTTTAACAGGAAACCAAAATATGACAAACAATGGTAGAGATTAGATTTCAAGGGCATCGAGTAAACTTGCTGTCTGGATTTGCAGAGACGATTTGATTAGGAGGAAAAATGCATCTTTGCTTCATCATTTCAAAGCAATTTCATGCTTCAGTTCTCCATACTTCTGTCTTCTGAACACCTCCAAGGGCCACACTGGAGCCTCAGCATTGCCCTGAAGTCTTGTGTGATGGAGTTGCCATCCGAGGTCTCTCTGGGGATTATGTTGAAAGCTACATGCCAATACTTGACTTTGATAGAACATTTAATCATATTCTTTCGCCTCAATTAAGTTGAGAAGACTCCAATGTAGCTTTGAAATTGAAAAGTAGAACTGAATGAGAAGGTTTATAGCAAATATTGAAAAGCTAGGAGAGAGCTAACAAATGTGTTAGCAGTGATTATTACAACCGGGGCCCGCAATCTAGAGTGAGTCAGGGCTCCGTAACTATGGAAAAGGATGTTCTTGTATCTGAACTGAGCTAAGGAGGAGGTGGAGTGGGATGGAAAAGGACATATTCTGGAGAACTTTCCCAAGGGGATGTCTGGCGCCGGGAATGCTTGAGTCTAATATGTAAAGATTTCAAATACCAGACGGTCCTTTCCTTAGGACCTTGTTTGACTGTAGGATGGTTTCTTGATGTGATGCCAGCTCAACCAAACCTGGTTTCTTTCAATGGTGTGGTTAGAGTCTGCTGAGGGAAAGGTGAAGTGGGACTGTCATTTATCCCCCAGCCATTGTGTATGAGGCACTGTGCTTGAGGGCTTTGCATGTATAGGAGTGGCTTCTCAATGGCTTGCTGTGATTCCAATCACCTAGGGAGCTTTGCAAAAACAATGAGGCTCAGGCTCCATCTGAGAGGGGGGATTCTAATTCATTCAGTCTTGGGTGAGAGTCTAGGCGTTTGTAATTTTTTTTTTTTTTTTTTGAGACAGAGCCTCAAGCTGTCCCCCTGGGTAGAGTGCCCTGGCATTACAGCTCACAGCAACCTCCAACTCCTGGGCTCAAGCGAGTCTCCTACCTCCGCCGCCCAAGTAGCTGGGACCACAGGCGCCCGCCACAACGCCCGGCTATTTTTTGGTTGCAGCCGTCATTGTTGTTTGGCGGGTCCGGGCTGGGGATTCGAACCCGCCACCTTAGGTGTATGTGGCTGGCGCCTTAGCCGGTTGAGCTATAGGCACCGAGCCTGCGTTTGTAATTTTTAAAGTCTTGCGAGGTGATTTGACATGCAAACAAGAATGGAGAGCCACTGACTTAGAGTGTCTCACTGAATTTGGGAGACATTTTTCTCCTCTGTTCACCCATTCTCTTGCAACTTAGGAGTAGAGTCACATTCTTCATTGTGACAAGAGAAGTGTATGTACAGTGGCTTCAATACTCTGAATGCACATTCCTAATTCCTTGAGCACCACAGCTCAGTAGTTTGGATTGCCTCCCTTTTCTGCCTCTGTTTCCAAAATATTGCTAGCTTTCCAGGAAGCCATTTCTGGCAACCCTTGCCTTCTGTATACCTTTAAAAGAATTGCTTGCCTTCATTATTTTGTGACTCTCCTAGGGTGCAAAAGTCTGGGGGGAGGAGAATTTTAAAAGGCCCCAGGCAAAGAAGTCTTCATCTCCCATTGGAGGCTTCATTCCCAGAAAGTTCCCCACCAATATAGGCCTGTGTGGTCCCAGGCCAGCCTTGTTGGAGAGGCCAGGCTGAGCTCTTTGGGGCCCGAGGAAGGGGTTCCTGGAGAGCAGCAAGTCCACACTGAAATTCCCTGGCTTGGTGTCTCCTGGGGACTTCCCTCAGGAGGCCCATGTGTGCACCTGGGTGAAAAACAGAAAAGCTTTTGCCGAGGAGTTTTGTTCTGCCAGGGAATCCAGAGCCCAATTTGGGTGTAGGGGGGTGGAAACAATGGGGAAAGTTTCAGCTTTGACTTTAGTAAACAAGGGCTGGGGCTTGGGCGAGAAGAGATGGTGAGCAGTTTTTATGTTCCCGACAGAACATTTTCAGAGAGATTTACAGACACCTTTTCCGCTCATCATATACATCTGTCAACATTTTGAGTTTGCAAAGGACAACTGGCATCATTTCATTCTCTGTGCTTTATGAAATGAGATTGAACACTTGTGAAATACCTCCTGTGCCAAGCACTGGGATAAGTATATTCACCCACATGTTACCTTAGTAATTAATCTTTGTAGTACTTAAGGAAGTACCTGTGATTTCTAGCCCCATTTTATGGGTTTGAGAATCAATGACATGATTTACCCAAGGCCACACAAACCGAGTAAGAACCTGGGTTGATCTGACATGGAATTGAAGTCATTTTCCTCTGAGGAAACAGAATAGCCCTCATGCCTCTTTTGTATCATATGACTCTCCTCCCCATGCCTTCTTTTATGGATAAACATCTATTATTTTTTTTTCTAAATGTTGCCTACACTTGCCCTCTTTGTAGATTAACTGCTATTCATTTTTGGTTCTCTGAATCTGGCTTCTATCCCAACCTCTCCCATGAAATAATCCTCCTCTAGGTCATCTGATGACCAAATTGTCCAACCAAACCCTAATAGTTCTTTTTCAACCTGTTTTCATAGGATTTAACACTCAATGCTGACCATTCCTTTTCTTGAATTGGGCGATCTCATGCATGTACCATCTATACACTGACAAGTCCCAAATCTACCTCTGTAGCCCTGACCTTTCTTCTGAGCTTCAGACCTATCTTCCTATCCATCCAACTGCTTGCTAGACTTATTCATTTGGGGTATCCCACAGGGACTTCAAACTCCACACCCACCAAAAGAGAATCCAGCATTTCCACTGACAACCTCCCCCACCCCTTCACATGATCTACCAAGCTAGGTACATGGGTATATCTTTTTCCTCACCCACACATCGAAATCAATCCTGTAAGTTCTAGCCATTCTGCTTCACGAATATTTCTCAAAGATGACCTCTCTCCTCTCTATGCTCAAGACTCCTTCTTTATACAAGCGTCTCTCATTTGGGTTATTTTTCAAGAGCATCCTATAAGTCTCTCTGATTCTGCTTCACTGCACGAGTCTATTTTCCATGCTGCTGACAGATCTCTCAAGGTCCTAATTAAACCGTTCAGTGGCTCTCAGAACTTGTTTTCGCGAAGTACGTTTGTACCCTAATTTTGCAGGATCCTCTGTGAAAATGGTACTGTGGTCAAATAGCTTTGGGAAACGCTGCATACCATATTTTTCTTCTCCTGGAGAGTCAAATTGCATATTAAATATCCTGAGATGTCTTTGAGTTACAAACACGTTTAACTCTGTTACTTCAGCATCCCAAATGGATCTCACCATGGAATCACTCCTCCTCCACACACTCATATTTTTAAGCATAAGACCTGCTAACAACCTTCAGCAGAACATGTTTGAAACCACTGGCTGAATGCCATCCTCGTTGGCATGGTATATGACGAGGCTCTTCATCTGACCTCTGCTCACCTGTCTGACCATCTCTCTCCCTTAAACTCTCTACTCTGAACTTTCTTCTTCTTCCTCTCACACCTCTGTTTTTGTGTTTTTCCTTTGCCTGAAAAGCCATTCCCCTCCCTTCACCATCTGCCTACCTTCAACTCATCATTAAAGACCCAGCTCAACTGTCTTCTCCTCTGTGAAGCTTTCTTTTATTTTCTCCCGGGGAGAATGAGTCACCTCTTCTTTTTACTTAGAATCTTTCCACACACCTTGAATATCACACTTAGCACATATGAAGTTATTCTGTATTTTGAGCCTTTCAAGCTGATTGGATTATTCTCTGTATCTTTTTGTTTTAAGACTGCTTTTATCTCCTGAAGGGAGTTTGAACTCATCACTGACCCAACAGGAAACCAGTCCCATCCTTTCCAGTTTGTGACAAGATAGAATATGTGAGGTTATATTATAGCCAGGTGTGGTGCAGAGCTCTTATAGATCCAGGGTGCTTGCTGATGAGATCAGCTGCAGTCCACAATAGCAGGTGCCATGGTATGCTCTTTCTCTCCTGGATGGTGCTAAGTTTGGTTCACTTGTCAATAATAGTACCTTGGTGCAGAAATGAAACCCTAAGTTACCTGCACCCTTGATTCTGAGAGAGAAGCTCAGGATTCAGCTTTAGCCAGTTAGCCTGGATCTTTATTCATTTCTCCAGTCATCTTGAGACCAGGGGCTTAGAATAGTGGCCTACCCCATGAAGCCTAGTCATCAGCAAGGAACATGTATGTTGCTGAGGGCTTTCTCTGTGCAGACACTGTGCTGAGTCTTTGCCTACTTTATCCCCTTTCATCCTCACAACTCCATTAGGTAGGAGCTCTCATTTCCCTCATGGTACAGATGACTGAATCTGCTGAGGCTCAGCACTCCCCTGCCCGGTTACCTTGGGCAAATCACAGTTAATCCAGCTAAGCTTCAATGTCTTCACCTGTAAAATAGGAACGATATTACTATCTACTTCATGGAATAGTTATGAGATTTCAGTGATACGATGCATGCAACGTGCCTGGCATGGTACTCTACAAATGATAGCTCCAAATGAGTTAGAGACATTGCTTCCCAAAATATCAACAATCAGAGACATTGCTTTCAGCCAGGATTAAGGGATACAGGAGGGCAGTTTTATATTAAAGGAGTCCAAAAATGACTATGCTTAGGGAGCCAAAGGAACGCAAGTGCACTTCAAGGGCAGGGAGGGAGATGGCTGCTAGGCACAAGAGTTCTTGATGGGAAAAAGGCTGGCTGCATGGAGAGTGAACAAGGCCAGTGAAGCTTGGCCTCTGTGCAATCAGGGATGGACTCAGCATGTGCTCCACTAGCTGAATTTGCACATACATGGTGGTTTCTAATGCCATCTCTGGAGGGGCAGCTCCATCCATTCCTGTGAGAACTGCAGCTGACAGATGTGAAGACCATACGGGGGAAGGAATACGAGTGAAAGTAGGGGACTACCCGAGTGGAGCTGGAGCCATGGAGTCTGGAATTAGGCTGTCTGGGTCAGAATGATCACTCTGCCACTTGCTAGCTGGGAGACTTTGGGTTACCCATTACCTCTCTAAGCATCAGTTCCCTCATCTAACTAGAGATAGTAAGAATGCCAGCCTCCTAGGGTTATGAGGAGGAATAATGGAATTTATCCACGTGAAATACTTAGCACAGACCAGGCACATGGTAAAAGCTCAAGAAAGGCCAGTTACTGGCATCATTTCTGTGCGTGCTGGATGTATTAGGGGAGATGAGGGCCCGGTGGAGAGGACCATAGGGCTTGCTGACACAATCCCAAATGAATCTTCCCCGAATTGGCTTCTGCAAATATTTCATTTGCCTCCATTAATTAAAAGAAGCTTTGAATTCTTTTCTCTCAAGTTTATTTTGCAGCTCAGATCTTAATGAGATTTTTAAAAAAATGATCAAAGTTTCGATCCAATTTCAAACTACCCTGTAAGATCCCAGCCTCTGACAGTTATACTGTACTCTTTCAGGTATTTTACTTGAAACGACAGTAATGTGCTATTTGCATCTAGTGTAAATTATGAATTTTCGCTAATTCTTAGATTAGACAGGGCTTAACTGCTAGGCTGCCGCCTGCACGTTTAATCTACTTCAGAGCAGCTTCATTTACTAGATGGTCCTTGTGGGTTTGTGGAAAGGATGTAAAATACCATCAATGAGGTATGAAGCAGGTTTTAAAGGATGGAGTCTCTTGCTTTCAGAATGGATTGAACTGCTGCTAACTCACAGCCGTCACCCACGAACATACAGGACTTAATCCAGCCTGAGCTTCCACCAGTTTTTCCTTGTGACTTGATCCTCCTTTCTCTGCTGGCAGTTTTCGCGCCCCTTTGCTTCGTTTTCTCCCTGTGCTGCTCAGCTAGGCAGTTGCTGCCTAATTAAACACCCACACAGCAATTCTGTTTTTGCTCTCCATCCCAGGATACTGTTTACCTTTGTTTTTACAATTTTTTTTGGAAAAAAATGTTTTGCAGTACCTTTTGTGAAAAGGTAGTGCTAATGGTCAGCTAAATGTTTTTATACCTTTTCTGGATGTGTGAAATGTTCGGATAACTGGCGGCCAAATGTCAGGAGGGCCTTGGAGAGAAGGAAAAGGCAGATTCCAATTCCCTTTAAGATAGCTTTTTAAAAACATTTGAGGCTCTAAATTCAGCTTGACAAGTCCTCCTTAATTTCTGGAAGGCAAATACATTTATTGCTCAAGCCAGTATTTGATATACATTTAACTACCATGTTAGGTTTGAGTTGAATTTATATTTAATGGAATTGTATTTTGTATATTGAATACATACTTTAGTGTATCCAGAGACCATTGTGTATCTAAAGAACCTAGGGAAGAATTTTCTATTTTAATTTATTATAGAGACTACATTATGATTTTGTTATGATTGTCTTTCTTATACATGCATAGTCATATCTGTGATATATCTGGAGCCTAATCTCTGGCCAAGATTGCAGGATTGCTTGTATGCTATGGCAGTGACATGGCTTCTGGCATGACACAGCTTCCAGCAATGAACACATCGTGCCAAAACTTGACAACTGAGCTTAGTGTAGTGTCTGCTACACTATAGGAATTTATTCAGTCTCTATTGAATGGGTATGTAGGGATCACAGTGAAAGCCTACCCTTTTCCCTTGGTTGGTTCACTAAAAGATCAACTCACAATTAACAGGAAGTTAATAAGAGAAAGGTTTATTTCCAAATACCATGCGCATGGGGGGAACCACAAGAATGATTACAAAGATGGTCAGATACTCTTACAGATGCTTATTTGAAGGAAGGGGGAGAAGATGGAATATGGTTGCTGGAGCGGATACAGATGGAGGGAAACAGATTGACTTGTAAATTAACCTGAGAGACAGGTATTGTGTTTTAAATGATTTGGGCTAGGTCTGTAGGCATTCAGGGAGGAAAGGAGGTCAGTTGCCCCCTTTGATCCCCTGATCAGGTCAGTCTGGTTTTATGCAGATAGAGGGACAGCCCCTTCCAATGCTTTCTGATTGTGAATGGCCTTTAATTCAAAATATTTTTTATGTTAAGTAGTCATATTTGGGGGTAAAATTTCCTTTTCTCTTTCAGGTAGATTAATTGTCTATATTCTGCTCAGACACAACTGTGTGGAAAATGAAAGATTGAGACTCATATTTCCATCATAATTGATAATTTTAGACAAATCCTTTAACTACTCACCATCCCCATTTCCTTGCTAAGAATCATCCATCTTGTAAAAGGCTTAGAAAGAAAGGACACTGAACATTAGTCTAAAATGACTTAGATTTTATGAAGAAGACTCCATTGGCAATTGCAACAACAAAAATGAATAGGACTTAATTAGGCTAAAAAGCTTCTGCACAGCTAAGGACACAACAATTAAAGCAAATAGACAACCTTTGGAATGGGAAAAGATATTTGCATGTTATCTGACAAAGGGTTGATACATAGAATCTATAGCAAACTCAAATTAATCAACCAAAAAAAAAAAAAAGAGCTAGCAATCCCACTGGGCAAGAGACATGAACAGAACTGTCTCTGAAGACAGACAAATGGCCAACAAACATGAAAAAAGGCCCATTACCCCCAATTATCAGAGAAATGCAAATCAGAACCACCCTGAGATAGCACCTAACCTAAGTGAGAATAGCCCACATCATAGTACCAAAGCCACAGATGCTGGCATGGCTGGAGAGAGAAGGGAACACTTTATTATTATTATTATTATTATTACATTTTTTATTAAGTCATAAACACATAGGTAATGTATACATTAATGCATTTATGGGGTACAATGTGCTGATTTTATATGCAATTTGGAACACTTTTACAATGTTGGTGAGATTGTAAACTAATACAGCCTCTTTGGAAAGAAGTATGGAGAATCCTCAGAGAACTCAAGATAGATCTTCCATTTGATCACACAACCTGATTACTAGGTATCTACCCAGAAGAAATCATTTTATCATAAAGGGCATTTGCACTAGATTGTTTATCACAGTTCAATTGGCAATTGCCAAGATATGGAATCATTTCAAGTGCCCATCAACTCATGAATGGATTAATAAACTGTGGTATATGTATACCATGGAGTACTATTTAGCCATAAAGAAAGATGGAAATTTTATATCTTTTATATTAACCTGGATAGAGTTAAAGAACATCCTCCTAAGTATCAGAAGAATGGAAAAGCAAGTATCTAATGTACACGATAATATGAAGCCAGTAGACAAACTAATACACACCCACACAAGAGAAAAACTCGGTTTAACTCAAGTTGGGATGAGGGGGAGAAGAGAAGAGGGAGCGGGAAAGAGGGAGGGGGATTGGTATGCTCCCACCTAATGGACACCATGTAAGGGTATATGGCATGCCTCTTGGGTGAGGGGCACAACTACAACAGGGTCCTTACCTAACAAACGCAAGCATTGTAACCAATCATTTGTAGCCTCATATTAATCTGAAATAAAAAATAATAAAATCAAATGACTTTCTTTAAAAGTGATATTTGAACCTCATTAGATAAAAGTAGGATAAAGCCAAACCCATCATTTTAAGTTAATTATTTACTTACCTAGATAGTGACATATTATCAGCATGCATTTATCAAGGAATGCTATCACAGATACTCAGCACTTTACTAGGCACAGTAAATAGCCATGTTCCTGCTCAGAGAGTGCGGATGATGAGACAACTTTTACATGTGTATAGATTAGAGTTTGTCAACTCTGGCACTGTTGACATGCTGGGCTGGATAATCTTCGTTGTGAGGGGCTGCCCTGTGCATTGTCGGATGTTTAGCAGCATCACTGGCCCTGGCTCAGTAGATGCTGGTCGTACCCCTTCCCAGCTGCAACATCCAGAAATGACTGCAGACATTTGCACACCCTTCAGTTTCCCCTGTGATGCAAAATTGCCTCCTACTGCAAACCACTGGTGTAAAAAGTGATCTGTCATGCAAATTAGTGTGTGACTGTCAAAAGAGGAAGGGGAATTTACAGGCCAGTGGGCTAGAGTGATCAGAGACTGAAATTGGACCTTAAAAAGACTGAGTGGGATTTCGATAAGCAGAGAGGGTATTTCAGAAGAACTGCATGAGCTGTGGTTCTGAAACTGCAGCGCAGCACTTTGGTGGGTCTGTGGGAGGGCCTGGTGACTGGACTGGCTGGCTTGAAGGGAGGAGAATGCAGATAGTGGACAGTGAGGCTGAGAAGGTAGGTTGGCTGCCAAAATGCCAGGCTTAGGTGTATGAATCAGTAGATTTCTGAGCAGAAAAATAGTGAGGTGCAAGAGGTGTTTGGGTAGTGACTGCCTGTAGTGTGTAGGATGGCTTGGGTGGGAGAATAGGAAAGGAGCTGGGCTGTAACTCCCTCGTCCCTGCTTTTCCAAAGAAAGAGGGTAAAACCAAGTTGAAACAGGGAGCTTCAGATTCCTAAGACAGCAGTGGCATCTCTTAGTTTTGCGTGCACTAGATATCACATTGCTCATGTCACAGGGCAGGCTCTGTGGATTTGTTTTTCTTTCTCCTCTTTGCCTGTGTTTTGGAGATGAGAAGACGTAGATGCCACAGATTTGTCTTTGAAAGTAATTGTCCTCTTCTTCACATTAATGTACATCATTAGGTCTCTTAGATTAGCTCCTAGGGCTAAAATCCATATTCTTCAGACAGTTCTCTTTTCAGCTCTGTGCCTTGTGACAGTTCTCCTTTCAGTGATGTTGTGCTTCTCTCATATTTCTTTCAAAATGTTCTCAATCCATTTTGCCTGCACTGTTCTCCTCTAATAATATACAACGCATTACCTGTATTATCTGATTCGCCATCCGCTCCATGGTCATACCTTTGCTAAACACACCCGAAAAGAAACTTCTCTTTTGCAGATTATTTTTGTCGATATGTATGGTATTCACCTTGATGAAATTAACAATATCATGGCATGTAGAATGTCCATGAAGCACATCATGTGTGTTTTACATTTTAATAACCTGAAGGTCAGTCTGACACACCCTCTGTATGGAACCCACATCCGAATGTCAGTATGTGGATGTTTAGGGCAGCAATGTGATCCCAGGACTTCATTTTTCAAGCCATGAGACCAAAAATTAAAAAAAAATAAGCCCAAACATAAGCCCTGTCCTGTGGCTGATCGATTGAAGTGCATGTTAGCTACACGAGGAACATTCACTTGGTTTTGTAGCTGAAAGATGGGAGAGATGGCATCTATCTCAACTAACCTTGAAGTCATTAAAATGGAAAAGTTAAAATAGAAAATGGTGCAAGAGCAGTTTAAAGCCCCATAGTTTGGTACCACGAATCTGAGCCTAGGGAGCCTGCCCTCTAATGATGGGAGCTTGGCAGGTGGTGAGTCAGTGCAGGGCTCAGGGTTATTCAAGTTCAGTTTAACTAGGAAAGAAGAAGAAACTGAAATCCCATTTTTTTGGATTGTATCCCATAAAGAAATCTTTTTAGTAATTTCATTTAGAAAAGGAAGTCCTTAATGTGCCCATTCATTATCTGAAGTAGAACAGGCTTGCAGAATTAGTGCTAGCCCTGAAACTTCTGCATATGTTTTATGGCGTGAGGGGAACTGGAGGAAGAGTGGCCAACCATATGACCTTTGTCATCAAGGGGCTCACCGTTGAGTTCCAGTCATTGAGTAGCTCTGTGGTCTGCAGCTCAAAGCCACTGTGGTCTGCAGAGCTGTTGAGAGTTTCCTGGAGGAGGATGAACTTACACTGGGCTTTGAAAAGTAACCTAGGGAGAATGGTGTGGTCATTTTGAGTAGCATGAGAAGAGAACATGGCATCTGCAGGGAAATACCAGGTGTCTGCTCAGCTGGTGTGGTGAAGCAGAGAAGCAGTATATTTAAGGAAAGGATGGACAAGATGCCCCTGACTCTGAGGGCCTTGGAAAACCGGCTACTCAGTGTTGCCAGCAGTGATAGACACTAGTCTGTGGACCAGGTTTGGGGAATGGTACTTTGAAGGTGACACTGCTCTTAGACATGGGCAGCTCCTAGAGTTGCAACCCAAGTTTAAGTAAAACGAATTGTAATGATTCCGTAATGACAGCTCATCCTGATTTGTTCACTGAAGGTGCTTGAAACCAGCCTTAACTTCAATTGCCCATGACTTTCCTCACTCATTCTGTGGCTTTCCACAAACAGATAAGTCCTTCTTGCATGAGGAGCTGGGATTTAGCGTCATAGCAATTTGGAGACATTTTCTGTAGGAGCTATTTTTCTAGAAGCAGGACTGTTTGCACTTGGTACTAAAAATAAATGTATGGGCTGGAGAACAGACAAGAGCAAATGGCACTGTTTTATAAATGAGCAAGGAGGTTCAGGAGCTTTTCTCCCAACCTTCTAAACCAGTGGTTCTTGACCTTCCTAATGCCGCAGCTCTTTAATATAGTTCCTGTGGGTCGCGACCCACAGGTTGAGAACTGCTGCTCTAAACATCCTTCTAGTAGTTCCTCCAAACCTAAAACCACACCCATCTGCCAAGCTGTACAAAGCTGGGTTGTTTGAATGTCACATTCATGAGGGCAGGGACTTCGTTGTGTGCACACTGTGTTCTCAGCACCGAGAATAGTGAATAGGGACTGGTGCATAGTATATGCTCAACATTTCCTCCTTTGAAGAATGTGCTTTGGAATTAATGAATTTTTGATTTGACACTCATAGTATTTGATCAACCATCTTTATTTTCAGTGGATCTATTTGATGCTGAGCTTTGAAAATAACAGCTTAACAGAGATACAATTCATATACCATATAATTCACTCTTTTAAGGCCTACAATTGAGTAGTTCTTACGACTATTCACAGAGTTGTGCCATAGTTACTGCTAATTCCAGAACATTTTTAACACTCCCCCGAAGAAACCGTGTACCCACCAGCAAACACTCCACCTTTTCCTCCTCTTCCCAGCCCTTGGCAGTCACAAATCTGCTTTTGATTTCTATGGATTTGCCTATATTGGACATTTCATGTAACCCGAGTCACACAGTATGTCATCTTTTGTGTCTGGCTTTTTTTACGTAGCTAAATGTTTTCAGTATTCATTATTACTATAGCAGTATCAATCCTTCATTCCTTTTTGTGAGTGAATAACCTTCCATTGTATGGATTACCACAGTTTGTTTATCCATTTGGTGGACATTTGGGTTGTTTCTACTTTTTGACTTTAGTACTGCTATGAACGTTCATGTCCAGGTTTGGGGGTGGGCATGTGTTTTCATTTCTCTTGGGTATTCTTGGGAGTGGCATTGCTGGGTCATATGGTAATTTGATGCTTAGCTTTTTGAAGAACCGACAAACTATATTCTAAAGTGGCTATATCATTTGACACGTCCTCCCACTAGCAGGGCACAAGTGTTCCGGTTGCTTTATATCTTCACCAACACTTGTTACTGCTTTTTTTATTATAGCCATCCCAGTGGGTTAATGTTGCTTTTTGAATTATAAATACACGGCATAAATATACCTAGGGAACACAAGAGTGAATACTTAAGCTGTTATTCCGTTGCCTCAGAAATGGCTTTGCCAACACAATGTTTCACTTCTTGGGTCTTTAGTTGAGTGTATTCTTGTTTTGTTGCCTCACAGAGGAAATGAAAAAGAGTGACTGGGGATACGTCCAGCCAGATTTTAACACTTTCAAAATATGGAGTGTGGTGGTCAGAAGAAAACACAACTAGACTTTGAGATGGCATAGAAAATTCTAGAAATCAGCGTCAAATTACCATATGACCCAGCAATGCCACTCCCAACTACACCCAAGAGGAATGAAAACACATTTCACAACAACTGTGCAGAAACTGCTTGTATGGCAGTATGTTACATTTGAAATTACATTTTGTGTGTGCTCAACTTTTACACAGATCTTGAGAAAGTGAAATTGAATTTTATGCCTCTTTAATTTGATTTGAAAGCATGACCAGACCATTTCTTTATAATAATCATAAGAATGTCTCCAATATATGACTTTCATCTTCTAGTAATTACAACCATTTGCCATTTATAGAACACATAGTTTAGGACACCATAAGTCACATTTCATGCTAATTGCTTTTCTGAAAATAAAGGGTTCTGTTGTACACATCCAAGAACAATGAGAGTGGAAAAGAAAATCGATTGATACATCACATCAAAGAGGAGATCAAAATGAAGTCATCCAGTATATGCCAAAGGCTCTCAGAAATTACAAATTGCAGACTCACTCCAAACTTTATTTTTAGGCAAATACAATATCTTGAAGGCTCATTATGAAAGCTACTTCAAAGATGATTTGGTGTGACAGTATTTTCCCCAAGGCTTTGCGTGTTTTCCATGGCAGAGGCTTCCCATGCGAAGAGGGTTTCCTGGGGCTCAAACCCAAGCAACCAAGTGATACTTGGAGATCTGATCTCAAAGGACAAGAAGCCCCTTTTTGTGATCAGCTTCTCGCTTCCTTATTTTGGGACTAAGAATTAAAAGTTGTCTTCATTTCTAAAGTTATATGTAGACCATAAAAAACATAAAGAAGGGGTTGGACAGCTGCTTCTTGTCATTCTGTGGAAAAAAATCATCAGGTCTGAAAATACCCCCAGGTCCTCCAGATAGTTGTTACATTTCTCACTCCTATTTTCTCTTTACACTAATAGGTTTGGCTCCTCTCCCTCCCTTGTAGATTGCATCTTTCCAATAAGATTTTTTTTTCAGGTATTAACTTGTTTTTATTAGAAAACAAAGTTAAAAACCTGTAAAATATTTTTTTCTTTTTTTTTTTTTCTGCAGTTTTTGGCCAGGGCTGGGTCTGAACCCGCCACCTCTGGCATATGAGGCCGGCGCCCTACTCCTTTGAGCCAAAGGCGCCGCCCCCGTAAAATAATTTTTAAAAGTCACCGGCAGGCTCACAACCCAGAGTGAGATCATTTTGCCTTAATTTCTTACACTTTGTTTACTTGCATTTGTTTATTCTGTTATACCCGAAGTGAGTGGAATAGAGAAACACCAGCATGCCGAGTCCAAATTAAGCAAGGGTCCTTTATTGATTGGCTGGGCCAGGAGCCAGCTTATGCCTCAAAGGCTCTCGACCCCTAGAAGCAGGGGGTGGAAACCTTTTATAAGGTGCTTTTGGTAGGGGAAGGGGAGCCCTTAACGCAAGCCCGAATTTCACAAGAGCCAATACTTGGTAAGGGAGTGCTTACAAGGGGGAGCTGGGGTTTCACAGGATTTTGCAGTTATTATTAAACTCTTTCAGCGGAGCTTCCTGTTTTAAAGGGGGACTGTTGAAAGCCCTTAGCAAAGTCCTTAGCAAGATGGAGTTAGGGCATAACCATTCATTCTTTCTTCCATTTAATAAATATTTACTGAACACCTACTATGTACCATGCATTCTGTTAAGATAAAAACTGATCCTAATTCCCTTCCCTTCCCTTCCCTTCCCTTCCCTTCCCTTCCCTCCCCTCCCCTTCCCCTTCCCCTTTACTTTCCTCTTTCTACGATGGGGTCTCATTCTGTTGCCCAAGCTGGAGTATAGTAATGCAATCATAACTCACTGCAGCCTCAAACTCCTGAGTTCAAGGAATCCTCTGGCCTCAGCCTCCAAGTAGCTGGGACCACAGGTATGTGCCATTATGCTTGGCTACTTTTTAAAAATATATAAATATTTTGTAGAGGTGGATCTTGCTCTGTTGCTCAGGCTGGTCTCAGTCTCCTGGCCTCAAATGATCCTCCTGTGTCAGCCTCCCAAAGTGCTGGGATTACAGGATGAGCTACTGCACCTGACCTACTTTTTAAAATAATAGTTACATCTGTAGTTGTTGGTACATCAGCTTCATCTTCCAGACTTTAATGTACAATGCCATCATCTTATTCAGCTTGTATCATATTTTGACCATTGACCATGTTATTAAATATTCATTGAAAATTTTAGGCATCTACCTAAATGTATTATTTCCCTATTACTGTTCATTTATTTTCTCTTTTTATTTTGCTGATTTTGATAATTATAATTAATACTGTTTTGAACATCATGTTCAAAGGCATATACATTTGCATGGCTTTTGTTTAATTACTCACACTGTCTTCCAGAAAAAGCTCTACCAATTTATACACCTACCAACAGTGTATGACTATTTCTCAAAGGCAGTGAAAGGAAGTTACAAATGCAGACCCAAGGAACTGAAAGACCCAATTCATCCCTTTGATTTTAAGGAGAATCAGAGTGACCACCACCACCACCACCACCAAGTCAATTTGTTTAGGAGAATTTAAAAACACTTGGGAGAACTCGTCTCAATATAGTAGCACTGGGATTTGGGACCAAGAATAGGCAGTGGGGTGGGTTATTTATTTACGTAAGTTTACAGAACTTAGAGTGAAGCAGAGAAATGCTGTTGACACAAACTGAGAGGCAATCCCAATATTTGTTGATTCTCTGTTATGTGTCAGAGCTTGAGTTAGGTGCTATGACTGATACAGAGACGAGCTAAACACAGTTCTTGGCCCTCAAAGAGGTTAAAGTTCAGTAGCAGGGAAGTGTGGGTGCCGGAGTTGGAAAGACCTGCATTCTATTCGGATTCTGCTACCTGTAATAGCAATGACTTTAGGGAGGTTAAATAATTTCCCCCATCTTCTGTTTTCTCATCTGCAAAGCAGGGTGAATAATAGAGTTTTTATTAGAAGGAAATGAGACAAGGTATGTAACGTTCTTAGGAGACTGCCTGGCATGTAACACGGTAGCAGCATTCAGGAAATGCTAACTATGATACCATCTGCTGGTAATGATGTTTCCTGTTTTCCAAGGATTTTGTGGGGATTAAATAAAATCATAACTGCAAAACAGTACTACTACAACCTCAAATTAAGATGGTGATGCTGATGATAATGACGATCATTTTGGTGATGAATAAGAAAATATATCATAAACAAGTTGTACCTGTCATAAAAGAGCAACACAAAGATAGTTCGGCCTTGTCTCAGAAAAGGCAAGTCTTGGCACATATTGCTGTAGAGGACAGTGCTGGCTCTCCAAATCCTGTGACACTAAGATTTACCAAGATCAGATGCTCACAGCCATTGCAAATTGTGATCTTCCCAACTCTTGGTCATCTGTGCTTTCACATGCACCTCGTTCAAGGCACCTGGAGTGTGGTTTTTGTCTCAGTAGTACTGTGAGGACGTGCCTACTACTGGCCTGGAACTGTTTTACCAAGCCCAAATCTTTTTAAGAGTTGGTGACATTTGTGTCTCCTTCAGTCTCTGAAGAATGACTTTTGTAATTTCAAATTAGACAGGCATTCAAGAGCTCTAAGTATCTGGCAAAAAACCCCCGAACAACAACAAAAACAAACACACACACAAGTGGCTGGAAAAGCCGCAGTGAATGTCTGGGAAATGCAATTGATGTCTGCGAAATGTAATTGATGAACACACCTTTTCCCCTTGAGCCGCTTTCCTGTTACAGGCGGAAGCTAGTCTATTTCAGTGATGTGTGCAGACTTCTCCCCTCCTGAAGCCTGCACATTGAATCCCCTCAGGTTTAAAACGAATGAGGACAAATTAACTGTTCTTCTAAAGTACTAATGCTGCAGGCCCTTGTGAAATAAAACCTTTGCTGAACGGAAAATATTATTGTTTTCCCACTTTCCAAAGTTACTTGTTTACCTGTTGCTCATAAAGCACAGGGTAATTTGTGGTTGGGAAAAGGTATTCTTTGTCTGATGGGCTTCATTTCAGCACCATAGACTTGCTTGAAGATTGCAAAGCTGTTGTATTGCTACACATTTATAGAGCTCACCCTGAGGAAGGAGAATTAGTGTCTGGTAATACCTTCCTGCCTGCCAATTTTACCTCACTGATTCAACCTTTGGAACTGATTTAATCAATGGATCAGCACATTATTCAAAGGGAGAAATGTTATTACAGAAACGCTTTCACGAGCCTTGGTGATTTGTACAGACACTATTCAGGACTTTTAATCACATCACATAAAAGAAGCAAATTTAAATGTTGCTCATGCCCAGAATTTTGATGAAAAGTACAATATTAAGGAATAGTAGAAGAAGGCCATGGCTTAGATTTATGGGTGCAGACATTTCTCCTGAGAAATAAAGCTCAGAATGTTCTAGCGTAAAGATCCGCAAACACCAAAAGCACGCCAGTGGGCAACCCTAATGAGAGGAGAAGCTGAAGCTCTGACTGAGCCTGTTCCCAATAGTCACTACACTCTAGCGCAAGAAGTCCCAGCTTTGGTGACAGAGTCCCACATTTGCATAGCTCGATTGTTAGGCAAATGTCTATGACCCCCATTTTCCTCACCTGTCAAATGGGCTTTTGCTTAGTCATTGTATAATCTGGGACAAGTTGCTTAACCTCTCTAAGGTTTGAGTTCACCATTTGAAAAGTGAGAAGAATACTCTTACTTGCCTCAAAGGGGGAGCAGAGGGCATTAAATGAGATTAAGTATACAGAGCACAACGCACCATGTCAGGCATAGAGGCTCAGTGAAGGGCAGGTGGGAAGAGTGGCAGTAGTTAGTGCCCCTTGAGGGTGCAAGGTCTTGGTTATCTTGAAGTCAGCTGGAGCAGTAGTTCTATTGATATAGTCCTATTCTCTTTAAGGGAGGCCATCTTCCTAGTCTCTGGCCTTTCCTGCCTACATAGAACTGGCTCATTTTGCATTGACTACTACATAAAGCCTTTGGAATCAGGTTGTTGAGGTCAGTTTGAGTTCCTATCCTAGCTCTTTCATTTTCTAGCTGTGTGACACTGGGCAAGTTCAGATACTTACCCTCTCAGCGCCCTATTGTTTTCAGCTGTAAAACGATAATACAATAATGATTTGCAGCATAGGATTGTAGAGAAAATGAAATCAAGAAAAAGTACTTCACTCAGTCATTGGAACATAAGGGCCCTGTAAATGTATCTTCTATGGAAGCAAGATTTCAGTACATGTGGCGGTGTTTCAGAATTGAGTGAATTTCATGGTATTAAAATTATGTGAGAATGGATGGTGTGTATATGGTAACCACATCATCATAGATCATTTACTGGCTTAGAGCTTCCATTTTCCAGCCAATATGGATAAAGAGAAGTTTCTTTACAGCCCTGTATGTCTACATATTCATGATAGAATGGGCCAAGCCCATGCTTCTCAAAGTGTGGCTCATTAAACCAGGCACATGGACATCCCATGAAACCAGATAAGATCTCCTGGTGATTGGCTTCTAATCCTGTGATGTTATTGCTGCAGTGATCATTGGCACATTCTCTCTGTATCACTCTTATTTAATTATCACAGTACTCTAGGTTATGGGCTATGTATGCTATGTATAATCCTTCGTTTCCAAGAGAGGAAAGAACTCTGGAACAGTTGAGTGTTTTGCTCTACATCAAATGGCCTACTTAGTTGGGAGAGCCAGAATTAGACTTTGTGACACTGTCCTCCAGAGCTATTGCTTTGCAATCTGATCTCATTTTCTTCCTATAGTGTCTGCGATCCATCTATCACTCCTTTTTTCCCTCAGATCCTAGATGGCCAACCTTTTAGGCCTGCCTTTCTTAGATATGATATCAACCATATGACATCAAACTCTAAAATAACTTAGTAAATGATTCATGAAACATTCACTTACTAATAATATTGACTGCTATTTCTGTGTTCTAAAACCCGTGTAGTAATATCCCGGCTTTCTCTGTGCAAAGGAATGCTGCTGCAATGATTTTCAAACTTCAGTAGCATTAGTTTTATTTCAGGATCTTATACGTGGAGAATCTGGGTCCTGGGCCTGGGCCAGGGCTTGGAATCTACACCTTTAACAAGCTGCCCATGTGATTTTAAGGCTAGTGGTACGCAGCCTGCACTGTGAGAAAACTCCTTGGGTTTTGAGTCAGACTGCCCAGATTTAAAGCTGTGCTCTGCCATTGACTACTTAGAAGTCCTTGGGCCTTGGTTTCCTCAACTTTAAAAAGGGAATGACAATACTTACCAATCAACATGAGATCGCTATGATGATTACATGAGATAATAAATGCAAAGCACTTACCATATATCTGATCCCACAGTGGGTACTCAAGAAATGTGAACTACTGTTATTTAAAAATCTAGGATGTGGTTTTCTGATTATGAAATGGTAATGGCATTAAAGGAAGATTCTCCTTGCCTCAGTACACATGTATTTCCAAATGCAATGAATCACCCTTTAAAGCTGAGCACTAATGTTCTCTTGTCCTTGAGGTGTTTGAGATCTTCCTCCCTACTGGATTCATTGTTCCTTTTATAGCTCTCCCACTTACGCCTCCCATCTTGTTCCTCAGCCAATTGTAGTAAGAAGTTTGCCTCTCTTTCGCCCAGGCTTGCCAGCTTCTTAAGGACAGAGTGGCAGTCATAGCCTTCCTGTACCCCTACTCATGCTGCACACAGCATCAGCTCTTATCCAGTGGAGGACTCAAAACCACATTTGCTATATTAACCCAGAGGTCTGGACATGAAAAGCCTCAGCTGAAATACTCCAGCCCACAACCTCTTTATTCTTCCAGGCCCGAGCAAGTGGGATGTGACAGCATAGAACTGGGAGATGCTAGGTCTTCTCTAGGCTTGTTTCTCCTGCAGTAGGACTGGAAGGAAATGTCCAGAAAATGTAGAATTTGGAGGCACCGCTCCAATCCCCAGCAATTACTGCCATTTTAAAAAAATTATAATCTGATGGAGGATATTTTCTGAAATTGCAACTTTGGTTCTTGGAGGGAGAAAAAGCCCATCCCTGGAAGTGGGGGTCTATTCACTTGGTGAGGAGGGGAGATTCAGCTTGGCCTGGGAGGGGATTTCTGCATGGGTACGCAACAGACAAGTAAATAAGGAGGGACATTTCCCTTTGGGACACACGAAACAGGAGGCTGGTTGAATTTTCTGCTTTTTAACTGGCTGCTTGAGGGGTTATATTCAATGTATGTCTCCAGATCTTACACTTCATAGAACAGAGATTTGGTCCCTGAGAGATGCAATGCAAATGTCACATCATAAACTCCCAGACTGCCAATGCTGGGAGGGTTTTAGGATCATGTAAAATAAGAAGCAGAGAGCGCACACCATTGTTCTGTTAATGTTCTTACCAAAATTTCAGAGGTTGTTCAAACACCTTTAATTGTTGGTTTCCTGCCTTATATCTCCTTCCAAGATGATTAGTATTTATTTCTTGGGTTCAAATTCCAGTTCTGCTACTAATTGGCTGTGTGACCTTGGCCTTGCCAACTGCCCTTGTGGTGGCCTCACTTCCTTTTACAAAAGGAGCAGACTACGTTGGAAGATCTTAGGGGCCTTTTTAGCTTTGAATATAGGAGAGTCTCCCAGAAATAGAATTGCTCTCTCTCTCTCTTTTTTGGGGGGGAAAATCCATTCTTTCCTAATGTTGAAATTCTGGCAGTCCGGTGAGTCAGGTAACGTCCTAAAAGAATTGTCTCACAAGGTCTATAAGGAGGCAGGAAACAAAGGTATATTTGAAGTCTGTTTCTCCTATTAAATCTATTTTGGTATTCCAGGAGACATTTGTTCTTGCACAGCTTACATTCCACACCAACATGCTCTCTGGCAGGGCACACACTGATGAAGACCTGTTCTGAGAAAACATATTCTCTCTGATTGAAATCCAAATGTATTGATCGTTTTATCTCCATCAGGAGGGACTGCTTTCTATTTGGTGATGGATGACAACTCTCTATACCACTTCATCTGCCAACTGGACAGAGGATGACACAGGCAGCTTCCAAGTCTTGTGGGCTAAGCCATTAGCTGTGACAGGCAGCTCCGAGCCCTCAGTCATCCTGTCATAGCCCTAGCATGGTCAAAGTGAACAAGATTAGACATGTCACAGCTGCAAGATGATGCCTAAAACTGATGGCTTATTGGCAGAAACCTTTAAAAGTGACAATCCCGTCTTCTGAGCTCCTGCACGGGGTGGGACCTGGAGAGATTTGGGAACAGAGCCTAGTTCCTTTGAGAGAGAACGTCTGGAGTCTGAACTGTCTGCTGCTTCTCCATTCCATAGTGTGATAGCAAGAAAGCCCTAGAAAGATTATAACCCAGGTATTCATGAGCTAAATATAATGTTTCCCCTTCTCTGGGAATGCCCAGTGAGAATACCACTTACATTTGCACAGAATGCTTGCATCTCACAAACTACTTTCACATGCATTAGCTCATTAGATTCTTAAAACTTTTACTCATGGGAAATAGAACATACCTTTTCACCATGTTACAAATGAGAAACCAGGCATGCCTGTTAATCTCTCATCCTTGGCCCTATAACCCAGTCTTCAAAGCTTGAACCTGTGGCTTCGAGTCCAGGGTTCTTTCCACTTTACTGAACTGCTCAGTTATTCGAGCCTATAGCTAATTCCTGAAGGCCAGGTAATCCCAGCAATTTACATTTATTGTGCTCTTACTGTGTCCCAAACACTTTACATAAGTCTTATTCAACCTTTATAACAACCAACAGGGTTATTTTATAGAGGAGGAAAAAAGAAGCTCAGAGAGGTGAAGAAACTTGTTCAGGCTTATGTGATAATAAGTGACAGAGTTAAGACTTATACTCAACCAGTTAAAAAGTAGAAAGTTCTTAACCATGATGCTGTGCTGGTGGCCACTTCCTGCCTCTTACCCACTTCATAAAGGTTAAGAATAGGAAGATAAGAGCAATGGGTTTTACCCCCTGGGCTATGCTAGCAACAGGGCCCCAAGGGGAAATGCCACTCTAAGTCAGCCTCTTGGAAAAGTCTGTTAGGAGTTGACAGGATGTTAGCGTGGGTCAGTATGCCCACAGGCCCATTCTGGGGTCCTTTGTGGCCTCTGCCATTCTCGCCCCTCTCCCTGGCCTGCATGTGCCTTTCTCCTAGAATCCTCAATGTTAACACTCGTCTTTGGACATGTATCATTCTTTTAGGTGAGATGTGTAGGGTTTTTGTAGAGAAACATTGCAGAACTTGTATCATTTATCCCCCACCTACTTTTGAAAAGGGTTGGAGTGGTCTCCCAATAAAACGGTTTATTATTAAGAAATGCGAAGTTTACAAAGAGATATGAAACCTCATTTTAAAAAGTCAGGGGAGAAGAAGACGTGAACTATGTTTCTATCAAGATCTTAGTGTGGAAGTCCTTTCAAGCATATTGTAACCACTGTGAGCCCTGCCCTGGGACTGCCACTAAGAATAATACAGAGCTGGGTGGTGCCTGTGGCTCAAAAGAGTAGGGCGCCAGCCCCATATACCAGCGGTGGTGGGTTCAAACCCAGCCCTGGCTGGCCAAAAAAAAAAAAAACAAAACAAAACAACTGCAAGAATAATACAGAGCTGAAGTCAAGTGCCGTGGCTCATGCTGGTAATCCCAGTACTTTGGTAGGCCAAGGCAGGAGGATCACTTGAGACAAGTCCAAAACTAGCCTGGGCAATATAGAGACCCTCATCTCTAAAAATAAAATTAAAAAAAAATAGTCGGGTGTGGTGGTCTGTACCTTCAGTCCTAGGTACCTGAAAGGCTAAGGCAATAGGTTTCCTTGAGCCCAGGAATTTGGGGTTGCTATGAATTGTGGTTGTACTACTGCACTCTAGCCTGGGCGACAGAATGAGACCCTGCCAAAGAAAAACCAGAAGCAGCTGAATAAAACATGGCCCCTGTCCTCAAGGACCTTCAAATCTAGCTGCATTAGAAGGATCATTGAAAATCTGGGTATTCAATTTGGTTTTGAATTCAAATCAAGACAATAAGTGAAACATGATGGATTGTCTCGTACTCATCTGAAAAATGGAGTAGTGTCTGTTCTTCAGAAGAGGTAGGCTTCTTTATAATGCTGAATGATAGTGTTAAATTATTATTTTATATTGACAGTTGCTAATATTCCTTTGGGAGCCTACCACGCGCCAGCTATTGTGCTAAGCACTTTGCATGCGTTTTCCCATTTAATCCTCACAAATATCTTCGTGTTTCCTGTCTCAGTGCCCCCGTTGTGCAGATGAAGCAATTAAAGTGAGAAACAATTACCATGTGGACCCATGAGTAATATAAGGGGTGATATCTTCAATGGAGTTTTTCCGGAGGATTCAGATCCATCTTTCACAAGGCCAGTGCACACATTTCGCGGCCATTTCTGTCTTCCCTGTCACTCAACAGGAAGTGACTATGAATATACTGTCCCCAAAAGGCAGTGACTGTAGCCATTGTGCTTCGGTATTGCCATTTGGGGCCTAACGGTTCAGAAGATTCAGTAACTTTCCTGCATGGACCAATTACAGGAAAACTGTCTTTGTAAAGCAACAGCAGGAGCCAGAACAGGCACTTCATTATCTGCCTCTGCCCACAGGGAAGTAGAGATGCTGGAGAGAGGATGATTGGCCTGGGAAATGGCAGGGTTTGGGATCCACGCTTTCAGGGTCAAAGACCTTCGTGCCCACTTTCAGGATTGGCTTCCCAGGATGCCCTGGTGCTGGCTGGCCCCTGCTGGGGTGAGCTCCTGTGGCCTCTCGCTCAGTGGGATCCCATTGGCAGCTTGTCCCCTCCCACGGCAGCAGCAGGCCTATTGACTTCCGGGCACTCATTTCCCAGGGCCCTTTTCAGTCCCCGAGAACCAGAAGTTCTTTTCACTCTGGGAGTTTGCAGATGGTGCCTCACCAAGGAAAATAGATGTACTTTACCTGCAGAGTGCTTTAATCTAGTGAATTGCACTCAGACAGGTAAAGCGCAATTTTGCTTCTTTTCTAGTACCTTTCTGAAAATTTCTGGGGTCAATTATCCAGGGTTCTGCAGGCTTCCCAGCTCCAAAGTGAAAGTCTTTTTTTTTTTTTTTTTTTTCATTCCTTGTATAAGATGGAAGATTCTTAAGGAAATAGTGATTCCCCCCTCCCCCCGCCATATCTCAGCCCAGGAAACAATGTCTTCTTTCTAGTTAAGCCGAAGGACTACAAATCACATCACCCCAAATTGAGTCATTATGTCTTGTTAGTTATCAAGGTTTTATTGAGCTTTATTTCTATTGCTTACATATGTTTTTGTTTAAAAGGCAATGCCTTTGGCCTGGGTCTCAAATTCCCTTTTGCTTCAGGCAAGCACACTTACAAGTGAAGGATGTTCAGACTGCAAGGAGGAGTGAGTTATGTGTATTGAGGGCAGAGTGTGAAGATGGACATTTACCAGCCCTTCCCCCTCCACTGAACCCAGCAGCTCATTCTCACTCTTGCTCCTGTGACTGTGCACTGGCGATCTCTCTCTCCCCCTCCCTCCCTCTCTACACACCCACAGGCGTGCACACACACACACACACACACACAGACAGACACACTCTCTCTTTCTCCTTATTAAAACCTCTTCTTCACTCTGAATACTTTCCTCCCTCCCTCGTCTCAGCCCCCCATTCTTGTTCTAGTGGCCAGTGTTGCTGTCCCTAACTCTGCCTTTTCTGGTGTGTACCATTTCAAGGCACTGACCCTACACACCTCAGACCTCTGTTTTCATTCAAAGAAAATAAGGCTTTACAGACTGAGAGAACACTCTTCCTTCTGTATGAAACTGGTCACATCTGCATGCTGTGAAGACGGTGTGCTCTGGAGTCAGAGAGTGGTGAGTTGGAGCCACGTGACCCTGAGCACGTCACTTAACTTCTCTGAGCCTCCGTTTCCTCGGTGAATCATCAGTAGAAACTACGTCATAGTTATTGTTACGGAAGGACTCAGGAAAATAAGACATATAAACTTAGCAAGGTGCCTGGCCCACAGTGATCAATAAATGGCTGGTTAAGATCATTAAGCATTGTGATCATAGCTGTTTTTCTTGTTGAGGAGTTTGTGTCTTCTGGGTTCCGTTTCTTGGTTGCTCAGAACACAGAACAAAATCCTTTTGTTTTGCCATTGAGGTGAAAGTCACATACCATAAAATTCACCATTATAAATTATACTGTTCAGTGGCATTTAGCATACTCGTGATGTTGTGAAATTATCATCACTATCTAGTTCCAAATCATTTTCATCACTGAAAAAGGAGACCTGGTACCCATTAGGCAATCATTCCCCACCCTCTCACCTGCCAATCTTTTTGTTTCTAAATCTGTTTCTTTCAGGTCATATGCCATTCCATAAATCTGAGCAGTTCAGAAAGGTGACTGAATTCAATTCTAGATAGTTTTTACCAAAGGTCGATCAGAAACATATTTCTAAATAGAAGAAATATACTCGGACATCCTAGGGCTGTCTTATAGAGAATGGAGTGAAAAATCAGAAGTGATATACTCTCATCTGGCCAACACAGAAATCGCCCCTTGGAAGCTTCTCCACCATACTTCACGTGATTTTTTTGTCTTGTAGCTGAAAGAGCCTTGAAACTTTGAGGAAGGGAGGGATAGGTTTTCTGAACACTCTAGAAACAAATGATGGTAAAGCCTGGGAAGGTTACCAGGTCAACCTCTTGGCATTTAATTTCCATCCCGCCACATTCCAAGAGAAGAATTGTAGTCTTGGGAGCCACCAGATAACCCTCAGGGAAATGCGGCCCTTTGAAGTCCCTGGTTTGTCTGTTTCTGCAGCTGCTGTGATATTGTCACACCACCCAGGTTGGAGGGTCCCAGATCTTCAGCACTCAGGTGCAGTCCAGCGGCCGCTTTTTGGCAGTGGGACAATTTATGGGCTTCCTTTCCTAAGCTGTGTGAAGGGGGGACAGGCCTGATGAGTCAGCTGCAAAGGAGGAAGGAGGGAAACTCCAGTTGGCTCAGTACTCAAGAAGTGGGAAGAAGGACAAATAGTTAAGAGGATTCAGTGGTGAAAATACTATGGGATTTGGCAAACGTGTGCAGAGGCTTTTGTATGTCAGCCAGATTGCCTTGTGGGGCCGTGGGCCTGCCTGGGAAGCTTTCTGCTGCCCTTGGGAGCTGAAGGGCAGTGCCTTTCTCTATGCCAGTGGTTCCCAACCTTCCTAATGCTGCGAGCCTTTAATACGGTTCCTGTGAGCTGCGACCCACAGGTTGAGAACCGCTGCTCTAGGCTCTTTAGGCTTCTTGGCATAGTCAGTGTTGAGGCAGGTTTTCTGCTTGTGTGGGGTCCAGGGCTTCCATCAGTCTGTCACCTTATAAACAGCAGCTTCTTCTTAGGAAACAATGTCCCCACCGTGGGCAACTTTGTTGTACTTTTTAAGACCAGAAAAAGGAGTTGCGAAGACTGACATAGTTGGGCAACCTTGCTTTGGTAGATAATGAGTGGGGTTCTCATATTAATTCTGGAAGTAAATACACAAAGAGTGTCTATAATTTCAAAGTGCTCCCTCTGTTGGCTCTTACACTAAACCAGTGATCCTTATACTTTAGCCTGCATCAGAATCACTTGCAGGATGGCAAAATTCATATCCCTGGACCCTACTCTTTCTGAATCAGAATCACGGAGGGGACAGAGAAACAACACTTGAGCAAGCATTCCCCCCCCACCCCCAAGTGATTCTGATGCCTTGAACTGAACTTGGAGAAACACTGCTGTTAGGAGTCATATGGAGGGAAGAGATCAGAACAGTCCAATTATTCACAAAGTTATATCAAGAAGCTCCACTGGGAAGGGGTGACCCTGAAGTAGGGCTTCTCACTCATTTCTATTTATGCACAGTTCCTACTTCACTGAGAGACTTTTGAATAAGGGGCCATTAGCTTGTGATTGCAAATACATTCAGTAAAGTTGCGGGACTAGTTTTAGCATTGATAGTGTTAACTTTATCCATAACATTAAATTTAAAAAGTATTTTGAAGACCCATCTTTGGGTTTTTAATAAATAGAAATTTCTGAAAATTTCATGCTCAAGGTTATTTTGTTTCTCTCATGTTTGCTCAAGTTTGGGAAGAATGAATTTCACTTCTATTCACAAGGTGGGAGATTTAGTGGCTCCTACTGAATTAGCCCTTTCTGTTCCTGGAGGAGCGTATTTATTGAAAATTAGACTGCATTCTAGAAATGGAATGAATTTTTATGTTACAGCAGTGAGATGGATTCCTGTAAGTGAGCCTAAAACGTACTGGCTGAATCTCTCTTAAAAGGCAAATATTGGGGAATAGTCCAAGTTTTATTTTGGCTGCTGGTGTTTGTCTCAAAGAGTCTTTTAAAAGTCTCATAGAACAACTAAAGCACTGCCTAAACCATCCCTTCCTAAATCTGGACCTTTAGCTAACTTTTTACTTATGGAGGGGAGAAGGGAAAAAGGGAGAAGGGAGAGATAGAGACAGAGACAGCGAGCAAGAGAGACAGAGAGAGAGAAGACACAAAGGGCCAGCTCCCACCTGGGCTCTCTCCCCATCCCACTATCAGGATGTCCCCACTTCGTTCTGCAGGCTCACCACACCCAGTATCTTCCCAGGTGCTGCAGACCATGCTACAACTCTGCTCCCTGGCAGACAGTGGCCCAGAGAGAAGTTTCCAGAGATGATTAAATGAGCCTCCCAGACTGCCTTGGTGGCAGAAATCAAGGGCTTATCCAGTGACTCCATGTTTGAGACTTGTTTCCGAAATCCTCTAGCAACTCAACAGAAGCTGCTCATCTCTGCTGGCTACTTCTCAGAGAAGGTGGCTTTTCTACTTTGGGAAATTTCTTAACTGGTAACACATTTGAAGTGAGTCAAAATGTCTTCCTCCCTCATCCTCAGCTTCCTGTTCCAAGGGCCAGTTGGATCAATAGCCTCAGTTGTTAGGGTTTCCCAGGAGGTGCTCCTTGTAAACTGGTTTTTCCCTTTGGTTATTTCAATTTTGGCTTTATTTATAATAGGCAATGTTAGAGTGTGCATCTTTATAACACTCTTTGCCCCCAAAGTTTTAAGAGTTTTCTGAGATCATTATTGAGAACCCTTGATCCGATAGCATTTTTGTTCCTGTGGATGAAGAAAACACCTTACCTGTTCCCACCCCCATGGAGCTGGCCTGGCTCTTCTTCTTTGGGGTACTCTGTGTGTTTTGGGAAATGACTGCCTCTGAAAAGACACACACACACATACCATGCACAAGAATGTGAGAGAGGGAGCCACAGAAAGAGAAAAGGGGAGGAGAAAGAGCATGAGAGAGCAATACAGAAGAGAGCATCACGATCTGGTATAAGAACTAGATAGCAAGCAAGCATATTAGAGGGAGAGAAGGGCTTACAGGAGGGAAGGAGAGAGCTCATGCAGGAGCAAGAGCACATTCAGGAGTGGGGGCAACCTCAACACAGAGAAGTAATGCAAGCAACGATGATCTGAGGGACCAGGAGCCACAGAGTGAGCAAGAAGGAGAATGTGCGAGAGACCAAGAGAGCAAGAAAAGGAGACAGGAAAGGGAAGGCAAGGCTTCAGGTGCAGAGGAGTCAATACGAAAAGTCGGTGCATTTTTATGGGCTGGTTAAGAGATAACCCAAGTGAGAAGCCACTCTTCACTCACTTCTTAAGGTGGTGGGACAGGAAGAGAAGATGCTCGGGGTTGGACCCAAAATGGAACTTCTAAAACACTCATGCTCAGGATCAATATCATCTAACCATCTCAAAGACTTAGATACCAATTGAAACCACTCATACACCCCCCTACCTTCAATATTATTTGAAATTTTAGAACAAATGTCATAATTCAACACGAAGGAAAGCATGATCATTTGGGAATATGTTTTTAGCAAGCCACCTCCCCATCTGTAGACTGGTGTTAGACGGCTTCCCTTACTGGTTCCTAGACAGCTGGATAATTGTCATGGAATCCTTCCTGTTAAAATAGCAGGCTCCTGATCCTTCTCCTTGAAAGGATGATTTTATAGGTCTGGGCTGAGGCATGGAATTCTATGGTTTTAATACACAGCTCCACTTGGAAATCCCAAAGCCCAGCAAGATGTCAGCCTTAATCCATACCCTTTCTCAACAAGCAGTCATGGTTTAGCTGGATCACTGACTTGAAGCCAGATTGCTTTCAAGGCCTACACTAAATGGGGTCACAACAATCTCATTAATCAACATAAATAACATTTTAATTACATTTTTATAGATACAGGGTCTCACTGTGTTGCCCAGAGTGGAGCATAGTGGCTGTTCATAGGCACCATCATAGCACCCTCAGCCTCGAAGTCCTAGGCTCAGGTGATTCTTCTGCCTCAGCCTCCCAACTAGCTGTAATGATATGGGTTAAAGGCTCAGAATTAATGCAGAAAAATCCATGGTGAGCAAAATGTCAAAATTGCTCATCAATTTAAAGACAGGTTCTAGTTCTGAACTTGCATACCTTTGCCTCACCCATTACCATCCCTGATTCCAGTTAAATACTATTTACATAAACAGGCAGATATCCTGTGGGCCATAGTTTGCTGACTTGATTTTTTAAAACTATTCCATTACAACATTGTTGGTTCAACTAGGATCCATATCTTGCCTTTTAATACCATTCTTCAATAAAAATAACCAGGGCTTCTTAGAGAAATGACTGATTCCAGGACTGTGGCAGGAAATACACAAGATGTACCTGGAGCACTGTTGGTGCCAGATGGTAAGGAAGTGCTAAGAAACAAACAAAAACCAAAAGCAAAACATTAATGTCACCAGAGCCATCTAAAAGAGCTACCAATGGGCAAAGTTGGAAAAATTTGAGAAAATAGTGTTGGACTATAACCCAAAGTATAAAATAAACATCCAGAGAGTCCACACTGATACAATTAAATGCTTAAATAAATTGGGGCTAAGAGTCAAATCTCCCATGCAGGACAATTCCAAATAATTTGTGTAGATAACTCTGCTCTCAAGGGAAGTGGAGCAGAACTTCTCACTGTTTAAGTGTGAGCTGAATCTAGTGTCTCCTATAAACAGTATAGAAAGAGAGAGAGGAGAAACCTTACCGCAGAGAAGCCTGATGAACATGACTTCAGTCAGGTGACGGAGGCCAACATCATCAATCATAAACCGTGTTGATAGTATGTAGCCTTGATATGCCATTTTACTTCTGTGGTTTTCTTGCCTATAATCCATAACCCCAGCCTAATCAGGAAAAAATTCCAATGGAGGGTTATGCTACAAAAGATCTGACCAGTACTCCTCAGAACTGTCGAGGTTGTCAGAAAACCAGGAAAGTCTGAGAAACTGTCACAGCCAAGAGGGACCTAGGGACATGGGACAACTAAATGTAATATGGAGCCAGGCACAGTGGCTCACATCTGTAATCCTACCCCGTTGGGAGGCCTAAGTGGGTGGATTGGCCAACCTCAGGAGTTTGAGACCAACCTGAGCAGAGCAAGACCTTGTCTCTACTAAAACTAGAAAAAGTAGCCAGGCATGGTGGTGGGTACCTGTAGTCTCAGTTACTCAGGAGCCTGAGGCAAAGAGATGGCTTGAGCCCAAGAGTTTGAGGTTGCTGTGAGCTCTGATGCCATGACACTCTACCAAGGGTGACAAAGTGAGACTGTCCCCCAAATAATAAATTAACAATAAATAAATAAAATGTGGGATTCCAGAACCGAAAAAAGTAAGTAAATCTGAATAAAGCATAGTCTTTATTTAATATACTGATATTAGTTTATTAATTATGAAAACAGTACCTTACTAATCTAAGATGCTAGTGGGGTGGAGTGTATGGGGATAGAACATTTTGTAATGTCTTCACAATTTTTCTGTAATCTAAAACTATTTTAAAATACAATTGTCTTTGAAAATATCTCAATGATGGAATGTTTGGGTGCCCCCTTACATTTTACACCCAAGGTGAGTGGCTCACCCTAGTTCTGGCGCTATATCTGAATGCAAAACAATTTTTTAGCACTGGGTTTTGTGGGAGAGAATTAGATACACTGCCCTGGCAGCCCGCACTCTCTTCGTGTATAAATAGAGCCATAGTACTCTTGCCCTCACAACCTGCTCCTTAGAGTAAGCTGAATTACACTCCTTGGCAATGAGTGGCTTTTGGTAAAGCTCAGCGTGCACTTCCCCAGATTCTAACCTCATGGCCCTGTGAAGAGCAAAGGCAGTGGTTGGGAGCCTAAGGGACAGAAACCGAGCATAGTCCAAGACAAGGAACCACACTAGGCCTAGCCAGCCAGAGCTTCTCACGTAGCTGCTATGTTCCTTCGAAGCCAAGCCATCCTTGCAAGGAGCATTTGTCACTGCCTGTGCCTGCCTCTCAGATAGAGCCCTGCAAGCTTGGACCTTTGTCCCAGAACATGAGGAGCCCAGAGCAAGTTTCATCCTTCCTGTTGCTGTCTTTCTTCCTGTCCTTCTTTTCACATTAATACTGATAAGAGAGTACAAGTATTCAATTAAGACCTAATGCCACAGGGATAGACCTCTCTCCTGCTGTTCCTCCAGCCCCACCCTCTTCCTCAGGGTGGAGAGGCTGCCAGCCTGGGGCAGAAAGCAGGGTAAAGACACTGTTTTCACTTTATTCCCTCGGGAGAAACTGTATCAATGAAAGCACAATATTGAGCTGACTTGGCTTGGGTGGAAGGATGTGTTTTGAGAGGAATCGAGCTCCCAGAGTGGGTGACTCTGACACTAATTCACAGAGGGTACCATCTCATCTCTGTAAGAAGATCCTTTTAAGCCCGGCAGTTTGAGTCCCATTGGAATAAGTGGCTGAATCTGGTGTCTGTTCTTTAACAGTTCCACCACTTGGGGGTTAGCAAGGGAAATGCTAGAAAATGAATGTCAGACAATGTGTCCAGTTTCACGTGTAAGAGCATCGGCTGTGGTTTAAGACAGACCAGGGTTTGGATCCCGGCTTTTGGGTTAGGATCCCAGAATATCCTAACTGTGTGACCTGGACAGTCACATAGCCCCCACAAAACTTCGGTTTCTTTCTTTTTTTATTGAAACAGAAGCTCACTCTTTCACCTTGGGTAGAATGCCATGGTATCATAGCTCACAACAACCTCAAACTCCTGGGTTTAAGGAAACCTATTGCCTCACCCTCCTGAGTAGCTGGGACTACAGGCACCTGCCACAACACCCAGCTAGTTTTTTGGGGTTTTTTTCCTGTTTTTAGTAGAGACAGGGATTCACTCTTTCTCAAGTTGGTCTTGAACTTGTGAGCTTAGGTAATCCACTCACCTCAGCCTCCCAGAGTGCTAGGTTTACAGGTGTGAGCCACTCCATTGGCAGAACCTCATTTTCTTCATCTGTAAAATGGGGGTGTTAGTGAGATTAAAGGAGCTCATTCACTCAGCCCAGTGCCTGGCACAGGAAAGGTGCCTACTGGACGGTAGCGCTCATCATTGCGACACTGCTGCTTGGGGTTGGGGTAGGGAACACTTCCATTAGAGTACACACTCAGGAATTACTCTGGAGACATGTCACAGGAGGCCAGCCAGCTTTGTAGGGATGTTTCCTTCATGCTGATTAATACCTGGAGCATGGCTCAGGGACAAAAGCTGGCTCTTGGAAAAATCCTGGAAGTGACGGTGTGGAAAATGATGGTTTTCCACGGTAGTATTCCACGGGACTGAGGTTTCTTGTCCTTCCTTTTCCAGGTGCACAGGAAGGAGGGAAGGTCCTTGGTCAAGTAGGGGCTTCCAGAGGAACGCAGCTCTGGGGGCTTGCTCCTCCTTTCTCCTGCATCTGGTCAGGCTGCATGTTGAATTTGCGATGACCCCAGTGCAGGCTTTGCACTCAGGTCCCTGAGAGCCAGGGCAGCCCTGAGAATGGGCAGCAACATGCATCTGCCTTCCCAGGTGCAGTCCTGAGAGTGTGCTGATGGACTTTAGTTTTAATGACCGTCTTAACTGGAGAGGCCTGCTCTTTAGTTTTTTGGATTGTGCAGCTGAAGACTGGATGACCTCATTGAAAAGTGGGGGATAGAAGCAGCTGTTGCCACAGGAAACACAAGGCCCCCCCCCACGCTCGGGAGACACACTACTCCTAAGGGTTCTCTGGAGTGGGGGTGGATGGAGAATGGCAGCTGTCCTTTACCCAGATCTTTGTGTTCCCTGAGGTTGGGCTGAGCTGTGGGTGACTAGACTGTGGATTAAAAAACCATGAAGAGCGTTTCCAAAACAAATTCTTGGCTTGTGAAATCGCTCCATCTAGCTTGCTCTACAAGGACTCATGTGTCTGCGATTTGCCTCCTTTTTCCTTTTGGATTAGAATCTGTGTCCTGGAACTCACCCTCTGGTCCATGCCCCATTCCCTCCACAGACTGGTTAGAGCTGGTTGCCACGCTGCCAAAGATCATGCAGTCTAGTGTTAGTGGCTTATTATATCTACTCTCTGCCTTCATTTGAATAAAATTTCAAGAACTATGTATTAAGCCTCCAAGCACAGGGGTGAATACTTACACCAAGGGTCGGATGCACTAATAGTGTAATTTTAGGTATCCATTGCAGGTTAGGGTGGTGGTGGTGATGGGGAGACTTTGGGGACAGGGGTATTTTCCGGGGTGCTGTTAAACCACAGTAAATTGAGAGCCCTTTTTTTCTTCTGCAGATGATATTATGCCTGCTTGGAGAACTACACATATATATCTCCACATTATTCCTCCCAGTTCCCATAGCCTTGGCCCATTGCATCACAGAGATAAAGCACTAGAGCCAAAGAAACCCCAAACAGATGTCTGTAGATTAAAAACAAAGCTAGCGGCACTACTGTACAGCCCACAATATTGTTGTAGTTTTAAAAATAGATTGTTGTGGCTTTGGTTTTACTCGCTCCCTCCTTACCCCATTTCCTGGTGGTGTGATACCGGGCCCGGCAGAGTGGCTTGCGGGGTTTCCTCGGATCTTTTTCTTGACTGGCTTGTTTCACTTCTAAGAAAAGAAAACACCTCCTCAAGAAATTCAAGTCAGCTGACATTTATTGAGCACCGACCAGGCTCGTGGTCCTGTTCCAGGGACTGGAATTGGAGGAGGGTGTTACAAATAAGCATGCCCAAACTGGACCGTGTTCAGTTCTGAGAGAAGGCCCCGTCGATCCCCGCAGATTGTGGTGGGAGACTGGCTGGGAAGACGCTGTTGGCTCTTGGTTTTTCACAGGAAACTTCAAGAAGGGAGTTGGGGAGTGTGGCCTCCTCAGTCCCCCGCCCTGGTTAATTTGCTTTGTTTTTGAAACACAGCGACCAGTATCCAAATGGGCCTAGCTCATGTTCAGGGCTGCGTGCTGAAACTTCATTAGCTCTTTTCAAAGCCCTTTTCCTATTGGTATAGAAGTTCCTCTTAACACTGCCAGTTTCCTTGAAAGGTTTGTCAGCTGCTCCTGATAGAATCACTTCAAATTAAAATGCTTCGTTCCAGGGGATATTTTATTTACAGCCAAGCAACTGTAACTAGTGGCACTCCCCTCAGCAGGCTGCAGTGACTATAGATCTTTGATACCGCAGAATGACTCTGCCAAGGGTTCCAATTTGCTTTTATACAAGTGAATCGCCCAATTCAAAATAAATGTACCCAAGCGGCCTTGTAGCCCCCCTTCCCCACAGAGACCATGCCGTTCCCCATAAGCATGTCACCCACAGTTTAGGGCTATCAGTCACACAGCCAGCTGTCTGCCTGGCACAAATGCATCAAGTTGGTTACCTTAACTAACTAGTGACTGCCCTTGATTGCAGACCTGGTGGTGCATTTAGTTAAGGGGGTGGTGATTTTTATACCAGTCTCACTAGGCCACAATATGTATTCTCCCAAGCCCCCCAAACAAGTGTGTCTGTGAGACTACATTTTATTTTTACAGTCACACAGCTTTAGAGCTGGAAAGGACCGCTTTCTGACTTCACTGCTGAAGGCTGCATTTATATCTCTCAGCCGCCCTGCCTCTAGTCAGTTTAATCTCTGAAAACTTTTATGGACTGAGCCCAGGGCTAAGTGTTCCAAGATCAGCTGAAGCCCACCCCTGTCCTCAAGAAGCTCATAGTCTCTCAGGGGTGACGGGCAAGTCATCACCTGGTTCTCATGTAATGTAATAAGCACTGTGGTAGCGGCAAGTTCAAAGTGTGCCTTGAGAATCCAAAGGAAGGAAGGATTACTTCTGCCTGGGTGGGGAGAGGGTCAGGAAGGGCCGCTCAGAGGAGGTGATATTTGATCTGGGTCAGGTGGAAAAGCTATTCCAAGCAGAGAGAACTGTGTGAGCAAAGGCATGCACACATTTGCTGGATTTGGGGAACCTTGGTTGAGAGAGGGGAGGCTTCCCAGGCTAACCGTGGTTTTCTAGGGAATGAATTCAATCAGGAGTATCTGGCTGTAAAAAGATTATTCCCATGTGTGGTCTAGCCATTTGGACCCTGCCCATTCTGATCAGCATTTGCAGTTGGCCAGGTGTGCCTCATTGTGGACGGCTCTTCTTTGGGTGCCAAAAGTTAGTATATAGCTGCCTTCCCCTAAATGGTGGCAACAGTGGTATCAGCCACTCACAGCAGCTTTCTGAGAGAGAGGAGTTGAATGCGAGAGGATTTATTTTGGTCCCATTACCAGCGATCCTTTTCTGAGTGAGGCTTAACAAGAGGTAAACATCTAACGAACTCCTGAGTATCACCAAAGTGTTCAGGGTAGGTTTGAAAAGCCAAAGGAGATGAAAAGAAAGAAAGAAATCAAAGGGTCCTTTAAAAGAAAAGAAGTAGACAGTAATGGGTATGGGATTTGGAATCGCTGTTTCCATGAATGGCAGGTTGGAATTGTAGCTTAGCTATGTTGAAGGGTAGTTCCCCTCTAATGCTATTATTGATACTAGACTCTCTGTTCCCACAGAGAGAGCTACGTTGGGAAAGAAAGAAAGTATTTGATGTCTGATTCATGGGCATGCTGACTGGCCCATGCATCGTGGCAGAGAAGCAACAGCTTTATTTTAAAAAATGTCAACCTTTCTTCTATCTTGTAAATCAAAGAAAATAACATAGTATTTTTGTCACTAATGGTGTGCCTTTCACGTGGCTTTATTTTCGAAACCTTGCAAGCCTGCTGTTTCCTTCCCATAGTGGGGAGGAGAATGGCAGCCTCCCATCTGGAGAGCATGGTGGTTCCAGGACCAGCAGTGTCCTGTGGTGGTGCCAGCATCTGCACAGAGATGAGAGGTGACTCTGCTCACGGATTGGGTTTTTGCATTTGTCCTGTATGTGTCTAACCTCGGGCAAGCACAGGATCAGAGAACATCAGAACTGGAAGAACCCTTGGACAATACCCAGCCCGACCCTTCTTCCTCATACAAGTGGGAAGCTGTGGAAGAGACTCGCTCATGGTAGGTAACACAGCCCGCGAACACAGAGCTAGCCTGAGAACTCGGAGTTTTTTCTCCTAGTATTTGCACCAAACACAGGCTGTGATCTCTTTCAGAAGCAGGCCTAAGCAGCAGATTAGTCTCCCAGAGAGGCAGGGGAGTTGCTTTGTTGCCGATAGGGAAAGGTATGGGAAAGAGGGACAGACCTGTCTGCTTTTCCCTTCTCCCAGTTAAACTGCCTTGTGTCCTTCCTACCACTGAGCTTGCTGTCTGTATCATATGCCTGGTAAGGAGAGAATCAATGAACTTCCTCAGTTACAGAGGAGATTCCCATGTGGGCAAAGTCATGTTATCGACCTAAACTCACCTTTGACACAAGTTTTGTCCTCAAACCACCATACTGAGGCACAATTTAGGCATCACCTCCTCCAGGAAGTATTCCCTGATTTCCAAGACTGAGCCTCACAAACCCTCCTCACCATAGCTCTTATCATATCATCATTACTTATCTGTCTCCCTGGCTAGGCTGTGAGCTCCTTGAGGAAAGGGACCATATCTTCTCTATGCTCCCAGTACATAGAACAAGGTTCAGCCCAAAGTAGAAAATAAGTGTTTTTTGAATGACTGAGGACTCAGATTCCCATGGTAACAAAGTTTGACTCTTGTTTCCTCAGTAAATAAAAAAAAAAAAAAATGAACACACACTCCAAGTAGAGAAATGAGCTCGTTGTTCCTTGCTGGGCATGATACGTTCTGGGACTCTGCTGGCTCAATTCTGAATAGCCCTTCTCCATGGCAGTATTGCTGCCATGGGCCTATCAGTACCGTCCTATAGTTTGAGGGCTGGTGACTATAGACTTCAGAAAAACTGCGCGCAAGCTGTTCATTGGCGTTGAGATCTACTACAAGGCCATGGCTGAATTCTGTTGTCCTTCACTTAAACATTATAGGAGAAGGGCATCTTCCAAGGCAGAGAGGGTGAAACTGGAATTGGCTGATCACGACAAGGCCACAGCTTCAGGTCAGGATGTTTTGTCTCTTATCTAAATGTGTCAGTTCTCAAGCCTTACAGTGAGCACTACAGGTTTTCATTCAAACGGATTTCTTTTCTTTTTTTTTTTTTTTGAGACAAACACTCTGTCGCCTTCCATAGAATGCTGTGGCATCACAGCTCACAGCAACCTCAAACTCCTGGGCTTAAGTGATCCTCTTGCCTCAGCCTTCCAAGTAGCTGGGACTATAGGCCCACCACAATAGTCGGGCTATTTTTAGAGACAGGATCTCACTGTTGCTCAGTCTGGTCTCCAAATCCTGAGTTCAGGCAATCCACCTGCCTCGTCCTCCCAGAGTGCTAGGGTTACAGGTGTGAGCCACTGTGCCTGGCCTTTGGATTTGTATTCTTAAAAGCCACGTATTGCCAGGTCCTGGGTCATTGGAGGCAGTATCTTTAGCTTAGACTTGTTTGCTCCAGGAAAATGTATGAAGCATCTTCTTTTTGTGCTGTAGCCAAGGCTATTTGGGGTGTGCGGGGAGGGGGCAGTTAATGATGGGCTGTAAGAGACAACTAGCTTGTTTTCAAATACTTACTGGTCTGTGTCTCTCTCTCTCTCGACACTGACAGAATAGTCAAAGCTTTTGATATAAATTTGAAAATTTACCGAAGATTTTAGGTAAGAAAAAGGGAAAACACTAATCACAGTTAATAGGAAAAACAATTACTGTTCAGGCCTTTCTCAGACCAATTACATCAGAATCTCATGGGTGGGGCTTGAACATTTTTCTTTTAAAACAACCTCTCCAGATGATTTTTTTTTTTTTTTTTTGAGAAAGAGCCTCAAGCTGTCCCCCTGGGTAGAGTGCTATGGCTTCACTGCTCACAGCAATCTCCAACTCCTGGGCTCAAGCGAGTCTCCTGCCTCAGCCTCCCAAGTAGCTGGGACCACAGGCGCCCGCCACAACACCCGGCTGTTTTTTGGTTGCAGCCATTATTGTTGTTTGGCGGGCCCAGGCTGGGGATTCGAACCCGCCACCTTAGGTGTATATGGCTGGCGTCTTAGCCACTTGAGCCACAGGCGCCGAGCCTCCAGATGATTTTAATGCACAGCCAGAGTTGAGATACACTGGTCTAAATACAAAGTGATAATGTGTTCACTCCTTGTTCTCAGTTACTTTCTAGAAGATTTTAAAAGCTAGTGACCCTTTATCCGAGAACTCTTGGGAGTTCCCCTAACTCTGTGAAGGTTTTAGACACAACAGATTTTGAAGTAGATACCCATTCTGCTCATACCTGGAGCTTTGCGTCAGTCTGAGTTGGATCTGAGTCGAAGCATGTGGGGTAGGGTATGAGGTTTTGGGGTGAGACAGCTCTCTTCCCGCCAGTCCTTGTAAGGCCCACAGATGCTAATAATTTTGTCTCTAACTTCGTTGGTCAGAACATCTGGATCTTCCTCACAGATTATGGAAATTCACCTATCCTTTAAAAAATTGTTTTCAGAGTGCAAAAGGCTATGGCCAGGGTCAATTTTATAGCAGGCTGCAATTTTAATCTGTGAGTGAGGGAGTGTTCGTTGCCTGGCCTCCATTTACTCATTTATTTGGTCTGAATGTGTAGTGAGCACATGGTGGAAACAGATCTTTGACTTTGGGGCTTTTGAGGTTTGAGGCTTACAGAGAGAGCTCTTGATGGGAGGGGATGTGTTTACACAACCCTAAGGCAGCCTGTCAATGTATTCTGCGCAGTCAAACAGATCAATAGAGTGAAAAAACAATCCAGCCAGTGGGCCTGATGGGCAGAGAGGTTATTTGATTGACTGGGCTAGGGAAGTCACTCAAAAAGGAAGAACCACAGGACTGCCACTTGGGAGGCCAGATAATCATTGGAGTCCAGTCAACTCAAGCCATCGGAACTACATTTGCGTGAAGGGACATCAAGTGCACTGGGGTGCACGAGGATGGATGAGTCTTGTCCCTCAGCATGCTGTAGTCCTTCAAATCTCTGGGACCACGTAATTTGTTATCTCTGGGTTTCCTCTTGAAGAAGGAAAGAGGAGAGCACCAGACTTTGCAGCTCCTTAGCTGTGTGAACATGAACAAGTGGCTTGACTCCTCTGAGCCCCAGTTTCTTTCTTTATCCATAGGGGTAAATATATTATGTGCTTCTCAGGGTTGTTGGGAGGATTCAATGAGATTACACATGTGGAATGCTTACAAAATTATTGATGCATATACATAGAAAGCATCTAATAAATAGTAGCATTGATGAGTCTTACTAAAAAATTATACTACAATGGGTACAGTAGATAGGGCACAGACTTTGGTGTTAGTCACATGGTCTGGGGTTGAATTCTGGTTCTACCACATCCTGGCTTGGGCAAGTCAGTTAAAAATCTCTCGATAGGTCCCTTTTCCCCCATACTATGCCGAAACTGAAGAGTGAGGTGATATGAGCATCGAGCACCGTGCTTGGTATGTAAGTGGTAACTAAATGATGGTTATTATGATTACTGATCACCATTAACATCATGCAAGTTACTAGCAAACTGCCCTAGATCTTCAGCCACTCCATAGTATGATGTGTTTTCTTTATTCCTTGCCATTCCAGTCCCTTTCTTCTTGTCATAATTTGGTCTGCTATTTTCTCCCACAGGGAGTGTGGGATACAAAATGAACACCAGACCCATGCCCTAGAGCCAGCCCTTTTCATAACACTGCACTTGCATCGTCTCTTTGCCCATTGCTGAGCTTCCTGCCAGTGAAAACCCCAAGGTCCTTGTGTAAGGATTGCAATGAAACCAGGTCTCCCCTAGCGTCTACCTAATTGATATTCTAGAACCTCAGTCTGCAGCTTAATCTTTATCCTCATCAAATATCACTGAGGTTTGGGGCCTGTAATTCCATGCAGCCACCAGCTCTTTGTCTCCTGCTTTTCTGATTATTTTAGCTGCGTCTTCTATTAGGCATGTGTGTCATATTTATTGTGGCAGGTCTGAGTCTTGCAGAGGCTTGCAGTGGTGCCACTCATGCCACCATCTTCCCCATTGTCTCTGCAGTTTTGTGAATCTTGAAATGACACGTTCACTTCTCACTTAGCCTTATTGAGAACACTTTCTACTGAACCTCCAATCTTAAGCAGGCACCGCTTGTCATCTGGTGGCATTTACCTGAAATGTTACACTGTGCCTAGACCAGACTCTATAGGCCTTACCTTATACTCTGAAATCTTTAAGGTGTTGGAGAACGTAAGAAATGCATATGATTTAAAGCATTAACCTGGGCTTCATAAACTAGGAAAATTACTTAGCGACACAGAAAGCCAGATTCCCACACATGACTTATGGATTATCTACAAAATTATTTCCTTAAATTGGTCCATAGAAAATAAGAGTCAAGTTTTGAATGAACAGAAGCACAAACAAAATCTACATTTGTGCCTGTTGTTGGGGAAATTTGGCTAGGTACAATAAGGCAAGGAGAGGATATCTGTAATGTCTCACCCAAATTTGAGAAAATCTGTGTTTGCCCTTCACGTCTATAAAGGACCAGAAGTACCCCTTGATGGCCTTGGGAGGGGACCCTTTTTCCTCCTATGCCACTGACTCTCTCTGTGACTTCAGCAACTCATTGCCTATCTCCAGATCTCAGTTTCCAGAAAGGGTTGGATTTAAAGATTCCTTCCAGATTTGACCTTTGACTATTCTAGTAACCTCAAGAGAAACAGCTGAATCCAAGGGGGAACTTGATCTTGAGCCTTTAGAAAGAACCAAAACTATACTGTAGACAAATGATGCCATGGATGGAAGTAGCAGATTCTATCTCTGGATTGTGTCCTGTATGTACTAGGTGCTCACCGTGGTCCCCTGCCCCTTGTGCTCACCGTGGTCCCACACCCTGGCTGGCCACACAAGACCCTTTCATCTTAGCACTAGATGTACCAATCCTTTCTCTTGCCTGTGCTTTCTGAAAACTGGGAAAGATTTTGTACAATACTGTTAACACTACCGCCAATGGCACTTATCAGTGATTCACTATGTACTGTGTGTCCATTTTCTCTTTCACGTCTTATAAAATCCTGTGCAGTAGGTATTATTATTCTCCTCTTTTACAGACAAATTATCTGGGATAGAGAGGAAGGATGACTCGTGGAGGGTAACATGCAGCTAATAATTTGCAGGCCCATATTAGGACCAGGACTATCTAACTCAAATCCCGGGGTCTTAATGACTATTATATGTGCTTCTTTTTGCATCAGTGGAACTTGGATATGATAGCAAGAGTAGTAGTATTTCTTATATGCTGTGAGGTGTAGATACTTTTATCCTCCATTTTCCAGAGGAATACAGCATGACTCAGAGATGTATAGTAACTTGCTCAAGAGCACTCGTGTAAGTGTCTAAGCTGAAATAAACCTGAGGTTTGTTGCCTTCAAACCTATGCTGTTTCTCCTATACGAAGCTGCCATTGGGCTTAGAACAAGTCTTACAGGGGCTTAAGAGATTTCTTTTCATTCTCTGCTCCCAGGGACTTTGGAACTGCTATCCGGAACAGCCTCACCAGCAGAGCTGGCCAGGCTCAGGCAATTCAGAGTCCCGGCAGTATAGCAGCATCACCACCAGCACCCTGCCCCCATACAACCACTCTGAGAAGCATGCGGTACTTACTGACAATTTCACACCCAGAGTAGGTAATTTTGCCTTTTCAGGCACAGAGAAGTAAATCAAACAATACCCAAAATAGAGCAGATAGAGCAGAAGAAAAGAAGGAACAAATGAAGTAGGAAGGAATACATTCCCCCTTCTCTTACCCTCCTCAGCCAATGGCCATGAAGCCTCCTTGTCTATAATGGGTAATCTTTGCTTTTCATTTCCTGGCACACCAGTGATCATGTTCCCAGTGGTGTCTAAAGGCCACTGGTGTTCACCTTGTTCCTTGCCTTGATGTGCCTATCTCTCAGTTTCAGCAACTGCTTCCTCAGTTTCCCTAGCCCTGGAAGTTATCAGCTTTTGGTCTAGCCAATGGAGGACTGCCACCCAGTGGTACATATGGGAACTGCATGGCTTTACAAAAAGCCTTAATTTCTTTTTTTCCTGTCCAAAGGCAAACCATTCCTCAATCCTACTTAAGGGATTAACCATGCCCTTTCTTCTCTTTTTTTCTAGTCTTTTGTCAGTTTTGCTACTCATTAGCTCTTATACAAGAGGCAGAGCAGGAGAAGTAAACGCAGGGAAATACAAATCACAGCCAGATTTCAACACCCTCCCACCCATCCCCACTGCTCCACCCCCTACTATTGTGAATGGTTTGCTGGGAGAGAAGCACTAGATGATTCTGATGGAGTTGGGCTCATTCAGGACACCCCTGTTCTTTGGTATTGATGGCTCAGAACTGATTACATATGCAAAGCAGTGTGAACCATAGGCTAATACAAAAAATCAACTTCACTAGTCATCAATGAACTGAGAGTTAAAACTAACAATGGAAATTATTTTTCTGTATAAAATCGGCTGAGAAGTGTTAAAATCAAAATTCCCAGGGTGGAAGAGGATTCCATGAAATAGATGTTTTTTGTTTTTTGTTTTTTTTTTTTGAGATGGAGCCTCAAGCTGTCCCCCTGGGTAGAGTGCTGTGGCATTACAGCTTACAGCAACCTCCAACTCCTGGGCTCAAGCGAGTCTCCTGCCTCCGCCTCCCAAGTAGCTGGGACCACAGGCGCCCGCCACAACGCCCGGCTATTTTTTTGGTTGCAGCCGTCATTGTTGTCTTGGCGGGTCCGGGCTGGGGATTTGAACCCGCCACCCTAGGTGTACGTGGCTGGTGCCTTAGCCGGTTGAGCTATAGGCGCCAAGCCGAAATAGATGTTTTTATACATTGCTGGTGGGAGTCATAAATTAGCCTTTCTAGAGAACATGTTGGCAGTGAGATCAGGAGAATTAAAAGAAAAGTTTGTATGTTTTGCTATGCAATTTCATCTAAAGAAATAATGAGACACAATTATTTATATATACTTACCTCAACTTTTCCTATTACTTATAATAGGAATAACTACAAGACTGAATGTCTACAAAGTGTTGCTTAAATGAATGTATAATCATAAAGTAGAATATTACTTAGCTATTTATCCAAAATTATGTTCTTAGAGAACATTTAAGGATTTAAAGTTTTAGGAAAAATGCTTATGGTATAAGATTTTTAAAAGTCCTCTCGCGGCACAAAACTAATCATATCCCCTTTAGTAAAAGACTCCAATTTTGAAAAAGAATGAGACGCATAGAAAAATGGCTGAGTATAATATGCCATTTCAACAGTGATCATCTCTAAGATGGGAGATTATCCGTGATTTCTCCTTTTTTATACTTTTTCTATATTCTCCAATTTTCTGTGAGTATTAATTTTGTAATGGGAAAAAAGTAATAGAAATAAAAAAACAAGGCTAAGAGAATGCTAGCCCTACTCGAAAACATGTTTACTACGAAGAAAATTATTAAAAGCTTATACATTCCAGACATAGAGTTAAAACTTAAAAGGAGCTCGGAGTGTGTTTAGTGTCAACCCCACCCTGGGCACTGAAATCCCCTCAGTGACTTCCTGACACACGAGTTAAGGCATTCTCTCCTTAAATACTGGGCTTAAAGAACTCACTGCCTCTGGTGGCTGCTGCTTCAAAGTATAATGATAGTGGTAAGCCCATTCCTTGCATGCATCTAGTGATTTATAGTCTTCAAAGCTTCTAAAGGAAGCTTTTTCTCTCATAAACCCTGGGAGGCCAAGTACATTTATCTGCATTTTCCAGATGAGGATCCTGAGTTGAAGTGACTCACAGTGGTAATGTGACTTGTCACATAGCTGGTCAATACCAAAGGCAGTACTACAGTCCAGCTTTCCAGACTCCTAGTCTGAGGCTTGTTCCATCCCACTCAGTATGCAGGGTCTGGTTTCTTCCAAGTAGCTCTTTTGCTTGAGCTTATCTTGTGGCCTTGCTAGAGCTCTAATCCCTTCCCACGGTGCCTCATAGGTAGTCTTTTGGGTCTTGGCAGATGGGTTTGGATGTGGGGCTATGTGCCAGCCAAGGCTCAGAGTAGGCCAATCATAGAAAGAGTTCAGGGGGAGAATATGGAAACCAATGAGTCCCCCTTGTTGAAAATCCTAGCAGTCTGCACTTGAGAACCTGCAACCATATTTATGAAACATTGTTTTCATAAACTGCTGGCTGTTCAATAAGGCATAAAATAGCCAGTATAAGATAGTTGTTTGCTCTACAAAATCGTTCTTGCAACACAGCTTCAAAGTCATAGCAGTTACTGCATTTCATTTAGTTTCCTCAAAGGTGGAACAGTGGATTAACTGTTGATATCAAAATGTAGTCTTAGTCCATTCTTTCCGCACAGCTCTCCGTCCTGCCTTGGGAAAAAGGATTCGTATTCTTCCACTGCAAAGTCTAGTCACAGACCCTTTTGGATTTGTCCATGTCACAGGAAAGCAACAGGCAAGAAGACAACTCTTTAACTTTGGGAAGGTATCTGTGAGGCAGGCCAAGGGATCCGAGATTGAATCCATGACGGGTTGTCCCTGTAATGGCACAGATGGTCCCCATCCCAGCCTACGGACTAGAAAGGAAGGGCGAGGAAGACAGAGTAGAGTTTGCACTCTAGCTGAGGAGGTAAGAGAAACACATAGAAGAGCAGAACAAGCCAGAAAATACAGTAAAGGCACACTCCTCAGGGTGCAGTGAGAGTTCCAAGAGGGAGGTGACCAGCTGAGCACTGCCAGTTCAGATCAGGACTAGGTCAGAAACCTGCTCTGGCCTAGACTCAAGGGCTGGCAGAGAATACAACCAGCTCAGTGGGTTTGAGAACAGGATAGGCGCTGGCTGCCGGAGCCAAGGCAGTCAAGTCCTCATCAAACCTCGCTGGCATCTCGCCTGGTGTAGAGGCGCCTACTTCCAGGAACTGGATCTCGGAACTCAGCGGGAGGCTCCAGCAGCCCTCCCATGCCTAATCTGCCGGCTGCTGCAGCTGGCACTTCCCTGCCCTGGGTTTGTGGCCTTCACGTTTGCCCTAGGCGGGGGCAGGGTGTGTTCTAGCCAGAGAAGTGCCAAACAGCTGTGCTTGCCCCTTCCTCTGGCTTGACTGTTTTCCCAGAATTGACCTGAGGGATTCAGTGAAATGATTCAGAGGAACAATTAGTTGATTCTATTAGGGAGTTAGCAAAACTGGTGTTCAGCCTGAATTTATCACGGCAGATAGGCTTGCAGGGCTAGACCTGGGCCATAGTTCCTGACCATCTCTCCCTGCCATGTTGGTGAAGGTGGACAGAGCTGGACAATCAAGGGAGGGCCCGAGTTGGAAACAGTAGAGGCAAAGCGAAAGAGCTTGGCGGGTGTCTGTTTCTACCCAGCTAAGTGTCGTCCCACTCTCCTGTGAGCCCGAGCTCTGCCCAGGCCTGTTCTCATGACAGCAGTGCACATCTCTTCTTGAGAGCACCAGAAAAATCTTTTCTAGCAGATGTTACAGACCAAAAGTCATTTGCCAAGAGGGGAGTCTCAGGCCTCTCCACGGACATGGGGATTAGCTTTGGAGCCCTTTTTCCATTATGTTCCTTACGTTTATCCAGGTTCTCAGAGCTCAGGTTATTCTCAGTCTAACATTCTTGGGTCCCCACAGGGTGTGGCTACTTGATTTTTGTCAGGTGGTATCTCCTTTCTGGGCCTCAGGGTCTCCATTTGGAAAGTGAGAGTTAAGTCAGACAAGCCCTGTGTGCCTCACAGCTCAGATGCTCATACTATGAACTTAGCTTTGCCCTCTTTTGCTCCAAACTGTAATTGCTTTCCTGCGATGCCCCCAGTGTCTCATTCCTACCAATATTCTTTTAAACTTGACTCCTTTCTGTCTTCTTTATTCCCTCCCCTTGTGGACATGTGGGTCCTCTTTGTTCCTTTCACAAAGCGGGCTGTCTATGTTGAGGCAAGGAGGAGCCCTGTATTTATCTAAGATACTCAGATTCATCACCCGATACCACCCTTCCATCTTCAATGTGTTTGGTCAATCATTCATTTATAGCAGTATATTCCTGAATCATTCTCTTACTCAGCAACATCCACGGTACACTTACCTTTTGCCTAGTATCACGTTGGGCAATGCGTATACTTAAGATCATACGACATGATCAGTTTTGTAAGATGGCAGGTGATTTACTATGAGCCTTGCTGCTATTGTGAGCTGTCACCCTTCTGAAGTCACTTTGCACCACTGCATACCCCCTCCCCCCAGCAGGGAACTCTGCAACTTGCACCATATCTTTAGGAATACAGTCAGCTACCCAGATTTAAGAGTATCGAAAATGTTCAATTTGTAGGCTAAGCAGTCTAGAAAGAGATTACATAAAGAGTGTTAGACCTAGGCTCGGTGCCCGTAGCATACTGGTTATGGCGCCAGCCACATACACGAAGGCTGACGTGTTTGAATCTGGCCAGGGCCAGCTAAGCAACAAGGACAGCTGCAACAAAAAATAACCAGATGTTGTGGCGGGTACTTATAGTCCCAGCTACTTGGGAGGCTGAGGCAAGAGAATCACTTAAGCCCAAGAGTTTGAGATTGCTGTGAGCTGTGATACCATGGGCACTCTACTGAGTATGACATAGTGAAACTCTGTCTCAAAGAAGAAAAAGAATGGTAGACCTAAAAAAGAGAGAAAAAGGTGTGCAAATTAACTAATAGAAGCTGTGTGTCTGTGTTTTCATTCTCTTGTTGGGACACTTACAATTACCTCACTTAGGAGACTTTGAGTATCAGACCTCGTATTAATATTAACAGGGCTATTACCACTTTGGATTGAATAAGTCAAACATGGAGTCAGATGTTGTCAACAATATTCTTGTCTCATTCTTTTACCTTTACCCATTTGACAGAAAGAGAAACTAAGGCCAAGTATGGCCTTCACTATGGTGCCTGATTGCTCAGACCTAGTAGCAGTGCTTCAAAACCCATAGTGCCCAACCCCGAATTATCAGCAAAAGCCACAGTTCTCTGGGTCTCCAGCACCAACTCTTCCTTCTCCGTGGTGTCCTCAGGCCCACACCCAATTATATCCCAGCTCCATTTGGGCTTCCATAGAAAGCAGAACCACAGGAAGCCTTGAGACCAGGCTTTCTATTTAAGCTCTGATGACTGGTGCCAAGAACTCTCCCCATGCACTTTTATTCCAGACTGCTTGCTTGCTCAGACCTTTCCAACCTGCTGGAACCCACGGGCACAGTAATCTGCCTGAATTCCTTGTTTTACACATCTTTTCCCTTGGAACTTCCTGGAGTCTTTACATGTTCTGGGCAGAGGCTCTGTAACACATGACTCGCCTATGGAGCCCACATCCTAGCCTGCCTCACTTCTGCTGCCTTAATGCCACCCTTCTTCAGTGAGACAGTGACCATTCTGGGCATGTGCAAGCCTCTTCCCCAGGAAGCTGGAGCACCAAGTGACAGCTGTGTATGAGGGGTGGCCGAGTTGACATCTGATTCAGAACACGAGAAGATCTCATTACTTTTTGCCCTTGTGTTTACATCTTTCGAATGTTTGAAAAAAAATCAAGAAAACAACACAATTTGGTTTCCCAAATTGAAATGATAATAAAGTCGCCTTTGTATTTATTTTGCTTCTATTATTCCCATCTTCCCTGGGCCCCTTCTCGCACATACCACCAGCCCCCGCCCCCTCACCCTGTCTCAGTACCAGCTTTCTCTCTGGTAGAGACACCCCCCACTGTCGCTGTGCTGATATTTACTCACATACCGTATCTTCCCCTCACTGTCCTTCCTGTTCTCATCCACAGAGGACAGAGCTGGTGATGGTATCCAGGCCTGTGCAGGATGGTTGAAAGGGCCAACATGGCATAGTCTTTTTTTTTTTTTTTGAGACAGTGTCTCACTTTGTCCCCCTTGGTAGAGTGATGTAGTGTCACAGCTCACAGCAACCTCCAACTCCTGGGCTTAGGCAATTCTCTTGCTCCAGTCTCCCAAGTAGCTGGGACTACAGGTGCCCGCCACAATGCCCGGCTATTTTTTTGTTGCAGTTTGGCCGTGGCTGGGTTCGAACCCACCACCCTCGGTATGAGGGGCCGGCGCCCTACCCACTGAGCCACAGGCGCCACCCGGCATAGTCTTTTTATAACAGTTGTGCTTTGGTTGGCAGCTGTGTTTGCTGCTACCCCTCTGCTTTCCAGAAAGCCTGTTGCTTTTCCTTGTAACTCTTTACCCCAGGCTGTGGGGCAGGGGTGATTGCAACTAGTCAGTTTGTGCCAATTCAGTACAGAGGAAGAAGACTGAGTGCCTGTTACATCCAGGGCATCTAAGGAAAAGAAGAGAGTCCCTCTTCCTGTGGGAGCATGTGTGAGGAAAAGACAGGTTTTCAGAGAGTGTAGCTGGTTGGCAAGGGTCACAGGGAGGAATGACTTGGCTCTTGACTAGTTATCACCACTTCTTCTTATTTTTTTTTATTAAATGATAGCTGTATACATTAATGCAAACATGGGGTACAGTGTAGTGTTTTCATATACAATTTGAAATACTTTCATCAAACTGGTTAACATAGACTTTATGTCATTTACTTAGTTACTGTGTTAAAACATTTATACTCTAGTTCTAGAAAAGGTCACTTGTACCCTTGTTAGACAGATATATAGGTGATCTTTCTTATCACCACTTCTGACCACCTCACTTCACCTCTCATTTTATTTTATTTATTTATTTTTGAGACAGAGTCTCACTTTGTCACCCTCGGTAGAGTGCTATGGCATCACAGCTCACAGCAACCTCAAACTCTTGGGCTTAAGTGATTCTTTTGCCTCAGCCTCCCAAGTAGCTGGGACTACAAGCGCCTGCCACAATGCCTGGCTATTTTCTTGTTGCAGTTGTCATTGTTGTTTAGCTGGCCCAGGCCAGGCTCGAACCCACCAGCCTCCATGCACCTCTCATTTTAAAATCCTGTCTTCTCTTGACTTGATGAATACCGTGTTATTTATGTGATTTCCCCCCCCTGCACTTTTGTTCCTCTGTTGCTAGATCTTCTCTCTCTCCCTCCCTCTAATTGGGATTTCTTAGCAGCGCAGTCCTCGGTGTTTTATCTTTCTTTCTCTCAACTGACTACCCCTGCTATGAGGCCAGGCTCAGTTTCTCTAGCCCATGAGACTTGACATGTCTCTCAAGTTCCAGTTCAGGGACCTCATGGACATTCCTACAGGCATGTGTTACCAACCTTCCAGTCCCACCAATCAAAAACCAAAATCATCATCATCTCTTCCCTTTAAGTACTATTTTTTTCAAGATAGAAACCTTAATATCACATTGGACTATTCATCACTGTCATCTCTCTGCCATCTGCATATCAATTGGCAATTTTTCTTTATTAAAGAAATTTTAGAACTGGCAGTAACTTAAGAGATTATCTAGTATGGAGTTTTCATTGTCTCAGAGAGTCACAGGGTTAATATAAGTAAGGGTGAAACTACAGACCAAGTCTGAACATACCTAGCCTAAAGCATAGGTCAATTTCATAGGCTCTAGAAACAAATGACTGGAGTGCTCCACTCAGCTCTGCCATTTGCTTGCTTTGACCTTGGTTAAGTTGCTTAATCTCTCTGCACTTCATCTGTAAGATGGAGACAACAATACCTTATTTTAAGTTATAGTTGTTAGAACTAAATGAAGAAATACCACAAAGCACTTAGCACTTGAGCTACAGACCATCAGATCACTTCAGTTATGGATCTGCTGTTGACTCTTCTAGACATTTCCATGCTCACTGTTAAATCTTATCTAGCCTTTTCAGATAGGGAACCTTTAGACTCCTAAAGCCTTTCCCTGCTCTGAATCCTATTGTCCTAACCACTTAAGGAATTCAAATTGAACTAGAGTTTCAACACCTTTTGAAAAAGAGAGTTTCTGCAAATGTTAATGCCTTAGATTAGAGCAAAGAAAGATAAAACAAAGAACTCATTAGTAAGTACTTGTGAGGTGACTTCCAAAATTCTCCTTTGTTAATGTTGAGAGGCAAGCCAAAAAGCTAATCTGGATTTATACCACATTACAAAGAGTGGCTGACTGGTTTATTTGTGTGTGTAGGGGGGAATAGGATTGTAAGAGATACCTGTTTAAGAGGTCCTTATTTTCACTTATAATATATCTTGGTTATGCACTGTCAATGAGTAAATACCCACTTATGAGTCCTAGTGTATATGCAGATTTGGTAAGGGAACCCTAAAAGATTGGAGAATATATGAGGGGACGAGATTTCTGGAACTACAGGGATATCCAAAGGAGTCTGAATATCTTTGGGGAATTGAGAAAAGGGCTGGGATAGCTGACATCTCTCTGAGAGCGGGGAGGACAGAGCGAAGCAAGTCAGAAGGAGCAGGTTGCCCAAGAACCTATAAGACTAATTTCCCTGCTAATAGCTTAACCTAAAAGACTTCAAATCTTACAAACTGCTTTCTAAGATTAACCAATGTCATTTAAAATCACCTCTAAGGGTACCCTGTTTCTATCTGGTTACCTTAGACTGTCAAAGCTTGAAAGAATTTTAGAGATCTCCATATATGGAATGTGAGGGAACTGAGGCCCAGAGAGCAGAGGGAATAGTTTCAAGTCCTCCCAATGGCTCAATTCATAATGGCATAATGAACACGATTTAGGTGGCTTTTGTGTATGGAGAGGACACAGGTGAATCATTTGTATTATCATACTCATACTTAAAGAAATTAGGGCTGCACCTGTGGCTCAAAGGAGGAGGGCGCCGGCCCCATATGCCAGAGGTGGCAGGTTCAAAACTAGCCCTGGCCAAAAAGTGTAAAAAAAAAAAAAAAAGAAAGAAATTAAGTCATCTGTGACTTAAGACAGAGGACCAAAAGCTTGATTTTTCTCTTTTATTTATTTATTTTAGTAAATAAACCTGTGTTGCCCAATCATAGCAATCCTCCTGCCTCAACCTTCAGAATAACTCGGGCTCTAGGCACACATTACCATGCCTGGCTAATTTTTAAATTTTTTGTACAGATGGGATCTTGCCACATTGCCCAGCTGGTCTTGACCTCCTGACTTCAAGCTATTCTCTCACATTGGCCTTCCAAATTGCTAGGTTCCAGGCGTGAGCCTCTATGCCCAGCCTGATTTTTCTTGTTTAGAGGGTGGCTACACTGGAGATAGAAGCCTCCTTTGGCTGACCTTTTTAGCTTTGATAAAGGCAACTTTGATTCATGATGCATGAACCTGGGTCTTTGAAACTGATAAGAAATGGTTTGTGCATGGAACATGCAAACAAATTAGTTTCCAAAGGCTGAAATTTACACTGACATGAAGTTCCAAGACCATCTACATTTAATTATACATAAAGGCAAGAAAACTATTTGTAATCTTAAAATAGTAAAATTAAAAGAGAAGTCCCACCTATGAAAATAATTTATTTCATTGCAACACTACTCCTTTAGTTTTGCTACCCCATTTGTCTGGATTAGCAGTGCTGGTTTCCCTGGTATTTCCAGGAAGACCCTGACATGTAAGTATAGATCGGAAATAAGCAATCAGAACAGCTCCCAAGGCAGGCTAATGCTACAGAGCCAGGGAGTGTGGTAGCTTCTAACAATATTTGCCCTTCAGTAGAGGAATAATAATGAGATACTATCTATAATAATAATAATATTTCTCTCAGAATGTGCCTAAGGTCAAAATGTAGTGGGAGGAACACAGGCAAGAAAATACAGAGCTCTGATGCCTAAATGTGACCCAGAGAAATTCCCTTCTCCAGTCTGGCCCTCAGGTTCCTCATCGATAAATTGGGAGTCTCAGAACCAATGATCTCAATGGAAGACAAGGGAGAGAATGTAAAATGAGTCGTGTGAATCAAAGCAAAATGCCTTGGTTCTTTCTGAATGCTCTCTTGCCCTTCCGTACTCCCTGACATACACACATGCATATGTTTGCGTACATGCACTTTCTCCCCTCAATTGAGCACAGCTTGGTATTGGGGAAAGAGTACTGGACTGGGGGCCAGGATATCTGGACTCTCATTCCAGCTGTTTCTTTCTTTTTTTCCCTGTCCTTTTCTTCTTCTTTTTTTTTTTCTTGTGACAGAGTCTCACTCTGTTGTCCTGGGTGGAGTGCCATGGCTTCATAGCTCATAGCAACCTCAGAACCTTGGTCTCAAGCAATCCTCTTGCCTCAGCCTCCCAAGTAGCTGAGACTAGAGGTGTACACTACAACGCCCAGCTAGTTGTTCTATTTTTGGTAGAGACGAGGTCTCACTCTTGCACAGGCTGGTCTCGAACTCCTAAGCTCAGGTGATCTACCCGCCTCAGCCTCCCAGAGTGCTAGCCAGCTATTTCTTGAACTCTGTGCATCCTAAAGTAAATCTCTTCCTCTCTGCCTCAGTTTCCTTCCTCGTTGGTACTCCACCAGGAGTGTACAAATATGCGCAAGCACAGAGAGAGAGACAATCAGAGAGAGAGAGAAAGAAAAGATCTACCTGTAATTAAAGCAGGACTTCCCTTGGGGCGGGGCTCCGCAGGTCTGTGTTGAAGTGTCTTCCCAAGTGACTTTGATGTGCATCCTGACTGGCCAGTCTCCATGGGTCTGTGCAGCTCTGCCATTCTAGGAGGTGAATGAGCAATTGGGTGAGCCTTTTCAGGTACTGTGTGTCCTACTGCTGCCACTCTGGTGGTGCAGGGATTAGCCCCACAGTATTTTCAGCTCACCCCTTTCCAGCAGAGTCTTTTCATGGGGTGGGAGGTGTACTGAGGGCAGGAGGCACAAAGGCACACTCTGAAGTCACCGCATGGCAAACCGCCAAGACCCTGCTCTTAACCTCCCAGTTGTTGCCTGTGAGGGGCTTTCTTGAACTGTACAGGAACCTGATTAAATCAATTGATTCCTGGATTTTCGAAAATCCTCTCTCTGGTGGCTTGCGTGCTGCTTATCAGGATGCTCTGAGGCAGCCCATGCCGGGTTAAATTCTTTGTACTGAGAAGGCCAGAGCTGGCTTGATGCCTGTCTGTCTCTGTTGCTTTAGCAAGCATGGAGTGTTGCAGACCAAATGTGCTTGCAGAGTGGAAAGAAAGAAGCATGGTGGCCAGGGGATGTTCAAATCTAGAATTTATAGGGTAAACGGCTTCTTAGCACAGAGGAGAGCGCAGCAAATGGTAGCTGCTAGCGTTATTATTATTATTATTACTATTTTGAGACGCAGTCTCAAGCTGTCACCCTGGGTAGAGGGCCATGGCGTCATAGGTCACAGCAACCTCAAACTCCTGGACTTAAATGATTCTACTTGTAGTCTCAAGTAGCTGGGACTACAGATGCCTGCCACAACACCTGGCTATTTTGTTGCTGTTGTTGTTGCAGTTGTCATTGTTGTTTTAGCTGACCCGGGCTGGGTTCAAACCCGCCAGCCTTGATATATGTGGCTGGTGTCCTACCCACTGTGCTACAGGCACAACCCGCTGCTAGTGTTATTACAGCGGCAGCCCAGTGTGAGGGAAGAGAAGCTCCCAGAAGAAGACCTGGATATAACCCCAACTTCAGGACTTGCAGGTTGGTACTGTTGGCTTAAATGTCCTGGTCTCTAAAGTGAGGGGGGGCTACACTTCATAAGTTATTGTCAAGCTTAGACCCTCAGGGTTTGGGGGGTTACCCCTGAGCATTGCCTCAGGGGTATGGAAGGTGGGAGATGGGTCTGAGCAGTCAGGACTCTAACCCACCACCCAGAGCCTCTAACTCACCACCCAGAGCCTCAGGGCTTTGCACAACTCCCATTTACATCACATTCAATGTCAGAGGGTCTCAAACTTCTCTGTCCTGAGACTCCTTTACACTCTTTTTTTTTTTTCTGAGAGAGAGAGTCTTACTCTGTCACCCTCCCTAGAGTGCTGTGGTGTTATAGCTCACAGCAACCTCAAAATATTCTTGGGCTCAAGGGATCCTCTTGCCTCAGCCTCCTGAGTATCTGGGACTATAGGTTCCAGCCACAATGCCTGGCTAGTTTTTCTAGTTTTAGTAGAGACAGGGTCTTACTCTTGCTCAGGCTGGTCTCAAACTCCTGAGCTGAAGCAATCCAACCTCCTTGGCCTCCCAGAGTGCTACGATTACAGGCATGAGCCACTACGCCCAGCCGCCTTTACATTCTTAAAAAATTATTGAGGATCCCAAAGACCTTTTGTTTACGTGGAATATACCTACTGATATTGACTGTACTAGAATTAAAAACTGAGAAATTAACCATGCCTTTAGCTAATCTAGCCCTGTTCGTTTCTTTTTTGATTTTATTTTATTTCTTATAGCATAACTGTGTCCATTGATGCAATCATGGGGTACAGTGTGCTGTTTTCATATACATTTTGAAATACTCTCATCACACTGGCTTGTTCGTTTCTTTTGCATGGCCTCAGACCTTCTTCTTCTTCTTCTTTTCTTTCTTTTTGAAAGTTTGATTTGGAATTCTGTCACTTGCGGCCAGAATAGTCTTAATAATCAGTGCCATAAATTGTATATAGTTCTTCTTTTAAAAAACTGAGAAATTTTCAATAACACATATTCATCCATTTACAATAACAATAGTACACCTATTAGATATTGACATTTTATGAAAAAATAACTGATTTCCAAAGCAATACTTAAATGAATGCTATTGTTTTATATCTTGTAGAATCTCTTTCCTATCTGACTCCAGAGATGATAGATAGGCAGATTCCCATACCAGCTTCCACACTTGATCTGTTGCAATGTGTTGTTTTGCTTGAAGTATATGAGGAAAATCCAGCATCACACCGTCTCATATTTGGAAAAGGGAGGACCTCAGGGACCCCCCCTGCATGGTTTGTGTCTTCATGTCACATTTTGAGAACTACTGTTTTAGGGAGCCCTCTGCCGTTGTGCCGTGTCCGTCCTGTGAGGCAATGAATGGCAACCGCCTTGCCCTCAGAGCCCCCTCCTCCTGCACCCCAGGCCCTCTGCAGTTAGTTTTTATGTATTTTATATAATGGAATGTTGGAATATTATATTTGAAAAAAGAACTGTGCTTCTTAAAGTGTTTGAAATCCATCCACCTAAATCTTAAGTTACCCAAGATCCTGGGATTTGGGAGCTGATAGAGATCAATGAGAGGGCTTCTTCTCCCTTCAGGATACAAACTCTTAGACTTTGAAGAGGGATCTTTGAGATTGTGTCTCAGCTCTTCCTGGACAGTGAGTGGCATGTCATCTTGACAGTGACAGTCTCAGTGCATGAAAATGGCATTGAATGGCTTGAAAGATTTAATGCCACTTTAGAATGGTGCTGACCTACCCAGGAAGTGGTATAGGCTGGAGGCAGAGTGGATTCAATATTTGTCAAGCTGTCTGATCACTGGAGGAGAGAGACAGGCCAAAAGGGCAAGTTTCAGTGATATACTTCTATGTCGTCATCTTTAGAGCTAGACATTCATCATGATTATTTATTTCCTAGATTTATGCCAAGCCTTTATTACTAAGGACAGGAGTCAGTGTCGAATACCATGGGATCTAAGTGACTTCACAATCCATTGAAACTTCTTTCAATTTCTTGTGTAATAGAGAAGGCCATGCTGTTCTTGTCCTTATTGTCAGAATCATTATTGATTTCATGTTATTTCATTCATAAAATCACCTCCTGGATTTTGCTAGGCTTGGTTCTTGTAGCCAAGAATGTTCTCTCAGTCCTCCACTGGGGCCAATGTTGTGCATCCCATCCATGTAGGTCACGGACAGTTCCCCAGCCATCCTGTCGCCCTAGCGACCTGCCAACGTGCACCTTTTGGCTATGCGCATTCACAGAGGCACTCACAGAGCTGTAGAGGAGGAGGAGGGCCCCTACCCTTCCATCCCCGTCCTTATTTGCTTTGTTTCTTCCACTAGCCTATGCATTAATTAAGAGGCCCAGACTCAAATGCCCAGCATTAGGGTCAATCATTTGGTGGGCTGCGTGTCTCCAATTTAATAGAACTCTTCTCTAAAAGTAAGAAATAAAACAGCATCCCTGGGAGAAACCAGAGCCCTGATCCTTTGCTGGTGGGAATGTGAAATGGTGCAGCTGCCGTGCAAAACAGTCTGGCAGTTTCTCAAAAAGTTAAACGGAGTATTACCATATGGTCTCTAGCAGTTCTCCTCTTAGGTATATACTGAAGATAAATGCAAAAACTTGTACATGAACGTTCACAACGAGGTTTGATAGTGAAAAAGAAGTGGAAACTACCAAAATGCCCATCAGTGGATGAATGGATAAATAAAATGTGGTGTGTACATGCAGTGGAATATTGTTCAGCTGTAAAAAAGATTGGAGTGCTGTTGCGTGCTACAGTATGGATGCACCTCAAAAAGATGCCAGATTAAAAGGCCACATATTGCTGTACAAGGTGGCTCATGCTTGTAATCCTAGCATTCTGAAAGGCCGAGGCAGGTGGATTGCCTGAGCTAAGGAGTTCAAGACCAGCCTAAGCAAGAGCTGAGACCATGTCTCTAAAAATACCTGGGCATTGTGACAGGTGCCTGTAGTCCCAGCTACTTGGGAGGGTGAGGCAAGGGGCTCTCTTGAGCCCAAGAGTTTGAGGTTACTGTGAGCTATGATGCCATAGCACTCTACCAAGGATGATAAAAAGTGAGACTTTGTCTCAAACATATATATATAAAGGCCACATATTATATGATTCCACTCACATGAATAATCCAGAATGGGTAAATTCGTAGAGATAGAAAACAGACTTGTGTTTGCCAGAGGATGGAAGAGAGAGCTGACTATTTAACAGGTACAAGGTTTACTTTGGGGGTGATGAAAATGTTTTGGAACCAGATAGAGGTGGCAGTCATACAATATAGAATGTACTAAATCCCCTGAATTATGCACTGTAAAATGCTTCATTTTATGTTACATGCATTTCACTTCCATAAAAAAATGCAAAACAAATGAACAACAAAAAACCACCTGAATCCCTGGCTGCTACCCTGTCTTGGGCTAGTTTCTGTCATGAGTGTTTGTGGAATCAGGAATCCCATCCCGGGCTGTGAATTCCTCCAGAGTGAACAAGGAGATTTTTGGCATAGCTTGTAGGTACTTTCAGTAGTTATATTCTGTGGCACTACCATGTATGGTTTTCCATACGTCTGTCCTCACTGTGAGCTCATGGAAGGCAAAGGCTATGTCTTGCTCACCCTTGAATTCCAAGTACCTAAGCACCATTCCCAGCACATAGAGACCCTCAGTAGATGTGTTGAATGAATGAATAAATGAGTGCATGTGTTTGGAGCATCTCCTTATTCATTTCCATGTCACCGCATAGTGCTAGTGGTGTTTCTACCATAGCAGGTGCTCAGGGTAGATCAGTGGACTTGTCTGAGTGGAGATAATATTGTTTAGATGGATTTTACTTTAACAACATTTGGGTGTCTATACAATGGAATGTTGCCTGGGGCATGAAAAGGAATGAAGTACTGATAGATGCTACAACATGGATGAGCTTTGAAAGCATTTTGCTAAGGGAAAAAAAATCAATCACAGAAGACCACTATTATGTGATTCCATTTATGTGAAATGTCTAGAATGGGAAAATCCATAGAGACAGAAAGTAGATTCATGGTAGTTAGGCGCTGGGAGGAATAGGATAGGGTGGGGACCACGGGAGTGATGGAAAATATTCTAAAATGGACTGTGGTGAGGGTTGTACCTATCTATGACTATACTAACAACCATTGTATACTTCCATTAGGTGAATTGTATGGTATGTGAAGTTATAACTCAATAAAGCTGTTAAAGGCTCAGCACCCGTAGCTTAGTGGTTAGGGCGCCAGACACATACACCAGGTCTGGGCCTGCTAAACAACAATAACTAACAACAACAACAAAAAAAGCTGGGCATTGTGGTGGGCACCTGTAGTCCCAGCTACTTGGGAGGCTGAGGCAAGAGAATCGCATAAGCCCAGGAGTTTGAGGTTGCTGTGAGCTGTGACGCCATGCAAGCTGTGACTGAGGGTGATATAGTGAGACTCTGTCTCAGAAAAAAAAAAAAAAAGAAAAGAAAAAAACACTGTTAAAATTTAGATATCTGTGAGAAGAGTAAAGAACACGCGTCTGTGTTTTGGGAGAGCCCTCCATCCAAAATCTAAAATAACTGCCCAGATATATTCAAAGAGTTTCTCTAGAGAAAGATCCCTTTAACTTGGACTTTCCCTATAGCAGTAGCTTGTGTGAGTTTCCAGATCATTACTTACCTGATGAGAGTTTGGGGGCAGAGTGGCTTAAAGCCAGGGTATGAAGGGCAACTGCCAACTGTTGGGCAGTTGGAGATTGATCAGGATGTATGTCTGTGGGAAACCAGGATTCGATTTACACCAACCAGCTGCCTGGTGATTTCTCCACTGCCTGGGAGATAGACTGTGCAGCCTTGCTTTGATAGGAGGGATGAGCAAGCAGCCAAATGCTGTGCTGCTTGTACAATTAGCAATTCAGCAAGTCCAGCTTCAAATAAACAGTTCCAGGTTATTCCGCCCACTCGTGAGGACTGTCCCCGCTACTTCAGGGGCTACTGGCTTTCCTGAAAGAAGAGACCCTGATCGGCTACAGGGCTACCAGGTGGGGCTAACATGGGATTCCCACAGGGGTTGTGTATAAAGATAAGCATTGCCTTGTTAGTGCTGGGTATAGACTTCAACTGCATCCGCTTCCCTCAGGCATGAAGACACGGCATCATCCCCGTTAGCTGGCAGCCTGGCTGTCGTGATCAGGCAGGCACCCTCAGCAGCCTAAGGTGGGACGCCTGTTTCTGTGGGGAGATTACAAAGCCCTCTGTGGCTAGGAAGGCATTGATAGGCTTTTCTGATGGATTCCTGTTTTCCATGGTTCCCAAGGACAAGGGTAGTCTAAAGGTGTTCCCAAGAATCTGAGAACTAGCCATTTGTTGGATCTGGGTCCGCCAGGGAGAGCGCACCCTGAGTTTACTCTGTTTACAAAACACGAATTTGTTAAAATTCACTTGTAACTTGAAGGGACCTTGTTTCTGTTTGGGAGATGACCACAGGGCAATTAGGGGCCCCAAAGTTCGCTAGTATAGAAACACATAGGCTTTGGAGTCAGACCAACCCATAAGTCTCATTCATTCTTCATATATTAGTTACATGACCTTGGCAAAGTGCTTCATCTATCAGAGGCTTGGTTTCCTCGCCTGTGAAAGGAGATAGGAGAGGATCCCTGCACCTGGCTCCCACTGGCCTTTCTACTTTATCTCTCTAGCATAGATTGTTGCATTCATTTCCTTGTCAAGGACCTTGGTGCTTTTAAGATTCCAAAACTGAAAGTCATGAGATCTGGGAGATGGTTTTGACCCTGTTACAAACTGTGTGACCTTGGCCAAGTCCCTTTCTCTCTCTTAGGACCTCAAATATGCAGAACATGGGCTTGATGGTCTTTAAGGGTACCTTTCAACTTTGATAGGTTTTAAAACTAACTCAAGGGTCAAATTCTGAGTGGTCTGGCTCACCGTGCTGGAGGATGGACTTGATCGTTTGGCTAACACAGCTCTTTCCCATGGCAACAATCCCCCTCTTACTTCTGTAGTTACGTGGGCATCCTTGGAATGGGGCACATATTCTAGGCTCTTCCCATTTTTTCCCCTTGATCATCTTGCTTTGGACTTTCTGGATTCTGTCTCTATCTAATTTAATTGCATTTTCCTGTAGGTAAGAAATACAGGTGTAATAACAAGAAGCAGCCCCAGCTCCCTCTGCTTCACAGAGTAGACCTGATCTGCCTGCCAAGTTCCCTTTCCCTCAGGCCCCTGGCCCACCCACTGCCACCTGATTTATGTCCTAGGGGAGCAGCATAGCTATGGTGAAGATTTACACCAGGTTTTCATCTTCAAATGAGCTACTACCTGTGTTTCCTCTGTATTCAAGTGCTTGGCACTCATAGACTGCAAGTTTATCCTGGAATTCAAAATGAAAAATAGTCCCAAGAGAAGCTTAAAGAGAGGCAGGCGTACAAGGAAGCACTTCAGAGAATGCTGCAGCCTTGTACAGTAACTAGGGTGCAATTCCCCAGGTCTCAGTGGAGGGATGATGTGCCCAGAGAGATTATATAGAGTGATCTTTTCACATTAGTGCCTCGTGGGAGTGTGGCACTAATATGGCAGGAGGCAAGGTGTAAGATTTGGAACCAGGTATATTGAATATTCCAATCTCAGCTCCTTCACATATTTGCTGTATGACCTTGAACAAGCTACCCTTTGGACCTCCTTGTCTTTGCTATAAAATGAGAAGAATGGTGCCTACTTCGAAGCACTGCTGTGACAATAAAATGCACTCTAGTTAGTACAGCTTAGTGGCTAATGAGCTTGGGCCCTGGTATCCTCTAACTCTGGATTGGAATCTAGACTCTGCCACTTCTCTTGTGAGTCCTTCTGAGCCTCCATTTTCTCATCAATACAGTGAATATAGACTTTTGTTGAGGATGAAGTAATTCCTATAAGGTGTGTGATGCCTGGCATACAGTCAGCACTCAGGAAATGTTAGCTAATAGCATGATTGTTATTGTTTGTTATTGAGGTATAATATCCGGTAATTCTAGAAAAGATTCTGCATATTCCTCCAGGTGACGGCAAGCTTGTTTCATGTTTTGTATCCTTGGGGCAGAATCATGGGGTATTTTTCTTCTTGGTTTTGAAAGTGCAGGTAAGAAATGAAGCCCAGACTCCTGCAATAAAAGGACATCTGCTTCTCGTGGGGAACGAAGGCCTTGCCCTAATAACGGGGTTACATCTTCACATAAAAAGATGTCCCAAACCCACAAAACTGTTGAACTGGCCCTGATTTTTCCAAAAACAGTGTGTCTATCAATAACAACAGGGTTTATCCAGTTATGAATATTATACTTTCCAAACAGAAAGAACTAAATAAACAGTTTCAAGCACAACCCTGGATGTGTGGATTCATTATATTGATAGAGACTAGCAAGGTATGTAGGTAAGAGCAGCAGTGGCTTAAAATGTTTGTCACAGATTTTTGACAATGAAGTCCACCATCCAGATGTTTCATTTACCTGACTCCAAACATTCAGATCTTTGGAAAAATGAGGATGTGAGGTATCTCATATTTTCATCAAGTACTGGTTATATTAAATTCAGCAAGTTTTATCGATCACTTGGTTCATGCTCTCTGTTAGGTATTATCAGAGTCACAGCTTTTTTGAGAGAAAAAATGAGGCAGGCAGGTCTGAGACGGCCAAAGAAAGGTGGAAGAGCTGGAATTTGAACACAGTTCTGTCAGTTTCAGCACCTGTGCCGCTCACTGCCCTCTAGCACCTGGCCTCTTCCCACACCCTTCATTCACTCTTCGTTTGGGGCTGGCTTGAAGGAAGTAGTTTCAGACCACATCTAGGGAGTCCCAGGACGACTTTAGCAGAGACCTAAGCTTCCTGCTGATGAAAGCAGGTGACAGATCCAGAATGGACCTTTCCATGGGTCTCTATTGTCTGATTCTGTTAGTGACTTGGCTGCACATGTCTTGGGAATGATCTCAATCCTTATTTGGCACTGGCCAAATCATTACTTGTTAGGGACGTTTTCATTCTCTGTGTTTTGAAAGTGGGAAAATGTGAATGGGGTAGTTGTATCGTGTGCTGGCAGCTTGCCATCCTTTGTCTGTGTCAGCATGAAATTTTTGACATTCAATAAAGCAGTAGCCCCTTTGCGAACCTAACTAGAAAAGGTATGTGGAAACCTTCCTGCTGATTTGGGCCAGTGCTGAAATAGCATCATGATTAGACCTTTCAGACCTAAAATTTAAAATATAGAAGTAAAATGGGGCAAAATAACTCCCAGGGCACACATACTTATATTTATATTGTAAAAGAAACCGTTTTAGGCCCTTATTAACAGACCACAAGCCCTGTTATACCCAGAAAAAGTCTAAGGGATTCTTATTGGTTCCTTTTTTTTCTTCAAAAAGAAAGTACTATAAATACATGACCAAGCTGAGGAAATGCATTGCCGGAACCTACCATACAAATACAGATGTTTACATTCATAGAACTCTAAAACACTTAGGAAAATTACTGATAAGTGTTAATCGATGAAGTTGGCCTGTGCCTGTGCACCTTATTTTATAACTGGACTAGCACCTCCGTTGCCCCCAGCCTAAGTGGGAATAGCACTCCAGATTTTTTGTTTGTTTGTTTTGCTTTTTGTTCACTCCACTCGGAAGGGCTCAATTTTCACATAGATGTTGTAGAATTGCTTTCAGAATGAATGTATCCTGCCATAGCCAAGGTCAAGTTATAGAGAAACTCATGTCCCACCAAAGCAGGAAAGAATCCCTGTCTCCAGATTCTTAATTAAATCAGCACTAGAGGGCACTCTTATGATGCCAAAATGGAAGTTTGTGACTAAAATCTGGTGGGCCAGGGTGGGAGGGGAGGGGTGAGGTTGTTTCCATAAGAACTTCAGACAACAAACAGCCTACACAAGACTTCTGCAACTGAGAATTGACTGACTTGCCAGTAGATGATAAAACACTGTTTGAAAAGGGCCGTTCAGCAATCTTCCTCATCAGATCCACTGTTTCCAAAAGGTAGTTGGTGCTTTGGCAACACAGATCCCAGGTATTAGGCATTATTTCTCAAAATGGAAGGAATATAAGAATCACTGATTGTTACCATGTGCTGTAGTAAAAGCAGACTTAGGCAGAAAATAAACCATGAGAGAGCAGAGTAGGAAAATGTGTTTATGATTTAACAGCTACTGGAAAAGAAACAATTTAGAATCCTTGGGGGTATTTTATGGTTGTTTTCCTAGCCTTTTGCAGCCCTTGCTCTGTGAGTTGTTCTGAAGGATTGTGTGATTGGGAGAACAGGTGTTTTCTTGGTGGATACAAGGTAGATGAGGTGTGCTGTCAAGGAGAGGGATGAATAGAGTTGGTCTTGGCTCTGCTACTGATATGCTCTGTGATCTTTGACAAGTTCCTGCCCCCTCAAGGTCTCAGGGTCAGGGAAGGGTTGGGTGATACTAATGGTCTCTAGAAGATAACTAGGAGACATCTCCCAGCCCTCAGAGTCTGTGATTGATGGTTACAGAAAGAACTCTCAATAGCAGTTGTTTCTAGCAGCCTCTTGAGTTTGGAATCAAACAAGATGGAAGACTGGGTGCAGTGGCTCATGCCTGTAATCCCAGCTCTTTGGGAGGCCAAAGCAGGAGGATCACTTGAGGCCAGGAGTTCATGACCAGCCTAGGAAATATAGGGAGACCCCCATCTCTACAAAAAATTTAAAAAATTAACTGGATGTGATGGTGCATGCCTATGATCCTAGCTACCCAAGAGGCTAAAGCAGGAGCATTGCTTGAGCCTTGAAGTACAGTGAACTATGGTCATGCCCCTGCACTCCAGCCTGGGTAACATAGAGTCTTAAAAAAAAAATCCATGTGCAGTGGCTCATGTCTGTAATCCTAGCACTCTGGGAGGCTGAGGCAGGTGGATCACTTGAGCTTGGGAGTAGAAGACCAGCCTGAGCAAGAATGAGACCATGTCTCTACTAAAACTAGAAAAGTTAGCTGGGCATCATGGCGGGTGCCTGTAGTCCAAGCTACTCAGGAGGCTGAGGCAAGAGGATTGCTTGAGCCCAAGAGTTTGAAGTTGCTGTGAGCTATGATGTCACTATGGGATTCTACCCAGGGTGATAGAGTAAGACTCTGTGTCAAAACAAACAAATAAACAAAACCCAGAAAAACAACAGGATGTGTTAGGCATACCTTAGGATAGAAGGTGACTCCATGCTGTCAGTAGAGATGGTACTGAAAGGATTTTCCAACCCAGAGGTGCTGACCTGCTTGTATTGGTCATTCCTTTTAGGTTTATGGCCTAGTTCAAATATAACCTCAAGGAGTTACCACACTAAGCCATCAGTAGGACCCCTTGAATTGGTTTATTATGTCTAAATTAGATGACTTCTAAGTTATCTTGTGTGCTAGGCACTACCCAGAATCTCAGGTGAGTCCATGTACAGTTAGTTCCTTGAGGAGCCGGTGAGATGACCAGGGACCTTATGGGAAGAATGGGGCACTGAAGACAGACTTACCTACTCTGACATTGGCCCCAGAGTTTGTTAGAGAAATTTAGGAGCGTTTCTAAGTCACTGTAAGAACCCAAGCCATACTCCACAGGGATGTTCTTCATTGAGTCAAATTCATTTTAAAGTCTTAAAGTGTAATAGTGAACAGGGATCTTGGGAAGGGGGGACACCTAATCCAACACCTCACTGTGGAGATAGGGGAATAGAGAATCATCTTCTGAATTTTGGAATAGATTTGCCCAGGGTTTCCTAGCTAGTTAGTGGCAGAGCTGGCATGGGGATCTTAGTTTTTGACTTCTAGTCCAGATCTCTTTCTGTTATTTTGTGCTGTATTTATCTCTCTCCACCTAAGTTGACTCTAGGGAATAAGTGACCAGCTGCAACTAACCGAACGGTTTTTGGTCTAACTAGAATAGCTCTGTGTTATATATTGTGTCATTTAGGTGGCATAAATGGACAAATATGGGGAAAATTCCCTATCAAAAATATGCCTTTTCTAAATTTCATAGGACTGGCAGTTGCATCAATAGAGGGCCATTCCTTTGGGTCTAGAAGGCTCTGTAGTCTTGAGGTATTCTTGTCCAAAAGCAAAGTTCGGATTGAAATCCTTGTCAACTGGCTGGGGAGAAAGGATAGGAGGGTGGGTCTGGAATGCAGGTTTAGAATCTGGGGAGTGGGCAGAGACTGTGAAAGGAGCAGTTAAGACAAATGCAGGGAACTTCACAGTGCTTTCTTTTCTCAGTGAATATGAGGGGACAAGTGATTAGGTTATACTGCTTGCATTTCTAAGGTAAAGTTCAAGCTGTAGTTGAGCACTTCATCCAGAGGGTGTGCTGTACACTCTTACATTGTGCCCATTAGGAGAGAACTTGCAAATCCCTCTTCCTCTTCCCCTCTCCCCTTTCCCGACTCTTCCTCCCCTCACTTGAATTTAATTGTGTTTTTTCTCTCATGCGGGTGTGTAGTTGTTTACCTATTGATTTCATATTAGTATTGAGTATATTGGATACTTGCTTTTCCATTCTTGTGATACTTTATTAAGAACAATGTGCTTCAACTCTATCCAGGTAAATACAAAAGATATAAAGTCTCTATCATTTTATGGCTGAATGGCATTCCATGGAATACATATACCACAGTTTATTAATCCATTCATGGGTTGATGGGCACTTGGGTTGATTCCACATCTTGGCGATTGTAAATTGAGCTGCGCTAAACAATCTAGTACAACTGTCCTTATGGTAAAATGATTTCTTTTTTCTTTTGGGTAGGTACCTTGTAATGGGATTGTAAGATCAAATGGGAGGTCTATTTTTAGCTCTTTGAGGATTCTCTATACTTCTCCATAGAGGCTGTATTAGTTTGCAGTCCCACCAGCAGTGTAGAAATGTTCCCGTCTCTTCACATCCATCTACAGATTTGGGACTTTGTGATGTGGGCTAATCTCACTGGAGTTAGGTGATATCTCAGGGTGGTTTTGATTTGCATTTCTATGATGATTAGGGGTGATGAGTATTTTTTCATGTGTTTTTTGCCATTCATCTGTCTTCAACACAGAAGTTTCTGTTCAAGTGTCTTGCACATTTATAAATGGGATTGTTAGCTATTTTCTTGTTGATTAATTTGAGTTCTCTGTAGATTCTACTTATCAGTCCTTTGTCAGATTTATAGTATGCAAATATCTTCTTTCATTCTGAAGGTTTATTTGCTTTAGTTGTGATACCCTCAGCCATCCAGAAGTTTTGTAGCTTGATCATGTCCCATTTATTTATTTTTGATGTTGCTGCAATTACCAAGGTTGTCTTCATAAATTCTCTTTCCAGGCTGATAGCATCAAGAGTTTTTCCCATACTTTCTTCTTGGATTTTTATTTTTTTGTGTGTCTTGCATTTAAATCTTTTATCCAGCAAGAGTCAATTTTTGTAAGTGGTGAGAGGTGCAAGTCTAATTTCAGTCTTCTACATGTGGCTAAACAGTTCTCCCAGCATCATTTATTAAATAGGGATTCTTTTCACCAGTGTATGCTTTTGTTTGTTTATCAAAGATCAGATGGTCATACTTGGCTGGGTTTACCTCTGGGTTCTCTATTCTATTCCATAGATCTATATCTCTCTTTTTGTACCCTTACCATGCTGTTTTGATCACTGTAGACTTGTAGTATAACCTGAAATCTGGTAATTTAATGTCTCCAGATTTGTTTTTATTTCTTAAAATTGCATTGGTTATTTGGGGTTTTTCTGGTTCCACATAAAACAAAGTACTATTTTTTCAGGTTCTTCAAAGTACAATGTTGGTTCTTTGATGGGGATTGCATTAAATCTGGAGATTGCTTTGGGTGGTATAGACATTTTAACAATGATGATTCTTCCTAGCCATAAGCATGGTATGTTCTTTCACTTGTTAATGTCATTTGCTGTTTCTTTTCTCAGGGTTTCATAGTTCTCTTTATAGAGATCCTTTGTTAGGTATATTCCCAGGTATTTCATTTTCTTTGAAGCTACTGTGAAGGTATTGATTCTTTGATTTGAATCTCAGCTTGACTGTTATTGGCATATATGAAGGCTACTGATTTGTGGACATTGATTTTGTATCCCAAGTTGTTATTGTATTCCTTGATCACTTCTAGGAGGCTTGTAGTTGAGACTCTCCAGTATTCCACGTATAAGATCATATCATCTGCAAAGAACAAGAATTTGACCTCCTCTGTTACAAGGGATTTCACAGTTGTGCCAAAGCCTGGGCCTCAGGGGATTAAAACAAATACTCAAAGAATAAAAATTAGAAAGGATGTTCTGGGTTTCAGTATTCTCCGGCCAACCATAAAGCACTCCCTTTCATGGAGTATGCACGATGTCTGGTGGAGTTGGCATGGGATAAGGAAGAACACAGAACTGTTAAATAGTAGAACACAGGTGTAGGGCACACCCTCCTCTCATACCAATAATGTGGTTGCTTTTGAAGTGGCCTTTTACATGCAGGTGTCTTTGAGCATTGACTTTGAAAAGCTAATTCTTTTCCCAGCACAGCAAGGTGGTAACAGGGGGCTGGAAGCTGTTTCCCGGGTCTGTCATAGACTCACTATCCTTCTGGACAATTCTCTTACTGGTCTTCCTCCATAGAAGAAAGTAATCATGTGTAAAGATTATTACATGCTGACTCTGGATCTGGTATTCTATCATAGGGTTTATATTCATGATCTCATCTAATCCTTACGAGTACCTTGGGAGCCACCCTTCTACACCAAGGCCTGTCTATATAGGTTGATCACTGTAGGTTTCTGCTCTAACTGGGCTGGGTTCATTACTGATTGGCCAGTATACATGCCGTATCTGTTGTTAAATATGTTAAATGCCATCAATGGTGTAGGCACTGTTTGCCCCCATTTTGTAGGTGAGTATATCAGGCTGAGAGATTAAAGCACCTTTGCAGTGTCATATAGTCAGTGAATGAAAGAGCCTGGACTAACACCCAGACTGTGTGACTGCTGAGCTTATGTCATGACCCCATACCACTTCTCAGGCCTTTGCACAAGAAAAGGCTAAGGCCCAACATTATAACATGCTGCTTATAAAAAGACAAATAGCTTGTTTTGCCTGAGACCTTAAGAAACATCCAGACCTTCTGTCTAGCTATCCATTTGCCTCTATGAAATTAAATAAGATTTGGTGGCATGGGTCCCCTTCTTATTTAGTATGCAGAATGGTGAGTTTTCTTTCCACTGGAATATACTACATTTGACTTTCAGAGACCAAATGAGGAAGGTGGCCTGAGGTACAAAAGGAAGTGGTGTGTTACCGACTAGCAGTGTACTCATTGAGACCAAGATGAGGGTAAAAGCACCCTAAGTGAGGAGAATGTGGAAAAGCACAATCACAGCAGCTCTTAGTGTTGGATAGAGGATGAGCAAAGCAGTCCAATATTGAAAACCAGAGAGGCTGGATGGGCCGTTTGCCTGGCAGCCCTGGAATAGTGGTAGGCAATTATTTCCCATGGAGTGTATTATCCACCACAGATTTCCAATCAGACCGAAACGGTGTTGGTGTGGGGTATTTATCAACTCCCCTTCACAAAACTGAGCATCTTTCTACCCTTTATCTGGAAGTGTGTGGCTGTGGAGGTCTCTGCTGGTAGATTAGCCGTTACCCACATCCCAGGCTTCTGGAAGATGCAAGAGCAGAAAGAGAAATGGAGAAGGTCAGTTGTTCATCAGTTAGACTTTTCTCTTTTTCTCAATTAAGTTTCCTTGAATACATTTTTCATCATAAAGAACCCGCCTCTCTGTGTTTCCAATAAACAAAGCTGTTTATCTGGACAGAATCTTATTCGGCTGCATTTCAATTTGGCCATTATTGTTTTAGCCATATTCTCATTTACTCATAAATTCAGAATGCTAGGCTCTGGGTTTTCTGAACTACTAATAGCATGTTGCACTAAGAAAATAACTAGAGATTAGTATACTTTTTACTAATTTAGCACCAAAATTAAAGGCAAAGCTATTAGGGAATGAAAGAATATTGGGACTGGGCTCGGCACCTGTGGCTCAAGCCGCTGGGGCGCCAGCCACATACACCTAAGGTGGCGGGTTCAAATCCCCAGCCCGGGCCCGCCAAACAACAATGACGGCTGTAACCAAAAAAATGGCCGGGCGTTGTGGCGGGTGCCTGTAGTCCCAGCTACTTGGGAGGCTGAGGCAGGAGACTCGCTTGAGCCCAGGAGTTGGAGGT
>NW_003852504.1:4600635-4668366 GCF_000181295.1 Otolemur garnettii | reverse complement strand
AAAAAAAAAAAAAAAAAAAGAATATTGGGACTGGAGAAACCACTGTGTCAAACTCCTTCATTTCATTCTGAGAGAGAGGAGAAGAGAATTTTCCCAAGATCAATTGGTAAAACCAGGGTTATAAACCTGGGATCCTGATTCTCAGTCAAAGGCTTTTGGATTTTTATATCATCCTGCTTTTCCTAGGTCTTAATTTAGCTCCTTAATATCAAAGCGAAGAGCTTCAGTTTTATTTCTGACACCCTAAGCACCAACCCTGAGAATGTAGTCGGTGAATGGAAGGTAGCTGTCATAGTCTGGAGTTCCTGGTTAGGACGAATGCTCCTCTGGACTTTTTGGACTCCCCAGTTTCCTCCACATTCCCATCATCTGATGATTTATATGTGTTCCCTTCATTTTCATCGTTTGCTTTCCCTGCTAATTTGACACGTGGGCAGTTGCTGTCATGTGAGGGATGTTTAGTCACATGTTCTTGAACTTGGCTCAGAGGAAGGTTGTTCTTATGGCTCCTTCTCCAGCCAGTGGCTGGGACATGGGCACGATAACCACAGCTCCTTTGTCCACTTAACTGCTTTTGCTTTCTCAGGATGTGGCTTGCTTAGGGCTGATGAATCTCATCTCAGAGTGTCACCTGGGCCAGCTGTTACAGAACACGACAACAACCAATGAGAAAAACTCTGTTGGGATGTGGGTTGTGGGATAAAATTGCCATTTAGAGACTTTTTGTTTTTACAGCATTTCAAGGTGCAAACATATGGCAGTCTAGGAGCAGCAAATGGTCCAGCAGAAAAAGCAACCAACTGATTTACAGACTGTTGGGAGGGCTTTCTACAAGGAGAAATCCTAGATTGATAATGTCCTTTCCAATCAGAAAGAGAATTTTTTCTAATGCAAATGTTAAGTCTGATGCCGTTGGGTGTATTCTCCGTGCATAAATAAAGGCATAAATAAAAAAGGAGAAACTCTTTGCTAGAATTTGATAGCATACAGTACATTTCTGTGGAACTCTTTTCCAAGAAAATGGCCTAAAAATGTTCTATAGATTGTAAATTCCACGGAAACAGGGATTCTTCTCTATTTTATTCACTGCTGTATTCTCAGGACCTATAACAATCCCTGGTACATAATAGATAACGAACATTTTTGAATACAGTGTCATGATTAAAGGGTCTTTTTCAAAGATATCACTTAAGAACCTTCCAAGGTAAGAGAGTGTATGCGCAGATGTTTAAAATGTGTTCTTAAGAGTTCTTTATTATTTTTCTAATTGTTATCTCTCTCTCTCTTTTTTTTAACCCTTTTCCTATGGCCTTTGGTTAACTTCTGATGACTGCCCACCCTTTTGGTTGATACATCTGTAACATCTGCATGGATCATCATTGAATGCTCCGCCTCTGCCCATCTGGATTCGCAGGTAAGGCAAGCTCCCAAAAGCATTGAGGAAACTTTAAATAGGCAGTCAAGAAGTTTACATAGAAATTAAAAAAAAAATCTCAAGAGCAATAATAGTTTCCTGATTAAAGTTAAATTTGATCTAGTCCTCTAAAACCAATTATGTATATACTTATATTATTTGAGGATTTCTATTTTAAGTACAGTAAAGTGAAAATGACGGCTTTGGGAAGTGGTGTGTGCTTGACTTTGGAATTTTCTGATACTAAGAATCAACACATGGCTTTATGTTTTCCTTTGAAAAATGTTTTCTTGTAGTTTTTTTTTTTTTTCATCCAAAGTTGTGTTCTTTTTTTGTTCACAAGATCAGGTGCAATGGAAGGGATTTTAGCCTCTCTTCACTGTGTAGGAATCTAAGTCTCAGTCAGTACCCTCTAGATTACTTCTTTCTTGCAGCTAGAGTGGGAGATGGGCACACTGGGCTCTGGATGGTAAATCAGCTAATGGGGGTGTTGTGTCTAACCGATCTGAGGTCAGGGCTCACCAAGTATATCGTTTTTGTTTCTCATAACACTTACTTTCCCAGACATCCTAACAACTCAGAACCAGGGAATGGAGGCTTAACCACATTAGGGAGTGATATAAAAAAGGCATTTATTTTTTCTCAGATGGTGATGCAGAATTCTCTGCTGCCAGCCATGCTATTAAAAGATTCTCTTAACTCACTCTAAAGCCTGCAAACATATTTGATGTAAAGACACATTTCTCCCAAGAAAATACACAGGACATAGAACCCATCTGGGGCACAAAAGTGTTACTATATTGTAATATTCCTTGTTCTGACATAATAAAGAAAAAAGGCTGATTCCATTTGTACCCGCATATTAGCAACTGACCTGTGTACAACTTTACAGTTCCCACCTGCTGTTATCAGAAATCCACATAGTAGAATTAATGTTTTGTGACCCTTGAGACATATATCATAAAACAGAGCTAAGCAAGTTTTTTGAACGGGGAGACATTGCTTACTTTGATGGATGTCTTGCATTTGGGTGGAAGGGACTTGAGAAGTGATTTATACATTACTTTGTGTGCACTTTGAATTTTCATCTTTTAAAAGGGCATCAGCAGAATCTAATCATTCTTTTCTCTTTTTTTTTCTTTTATTTATTTGTGTTTCATATATTCTCGATCGTATGAAAAATTCCTGGAAATTCCTCTTATATTCTTTCAATCAGGCATTTCCATTTCATAACGTGGGTTGGGTTGGGTTGGGTTTTTGGTTTATTGGCTTTTGTTTTTCACTTAGGTTGCCATGCCTCTTTGTGAAAGGGACTGGAATTAGCACTAGTGAGTGGTACATCCATCATTCCCACCCCATAGCCCTCTGGGGTGGGGGGGGGGCTGTCTCTCAGTGCTGCTGTGCCTCTTTCAGCCCTCTGATTCAGAACCTCCCCACTCCTTGAGAGGAGCTAATGGGGAGCAAAGTGGGGGAGCCACCCATAAGCTTCTTCCTTGTGGTCTAGGAGACTGGAAAAATATGCTATCAAAGAAATATGGAAAACTTTTATTATTTTAACTCTTCTCTTACCAATCAATTGCTAGCAACTGGTTTTACTGTTCCTTTAACAGGTGGAGGATTTTTCAGATTCTAGACTCAGCAAGGTAAGTAACGATGTATTTTTAGCTTGACTGCACCCAAATAAGCAAGAAAAGATAGATTCCACTCTTGTCTATCAGTTGAATTTCAGCACAGCAAATAGTTAAAGTTTTGGCTGGGACAAATTCTTCACAGGGCTCTGCTTTAGTTTAAAACAGCTGAAACCACCCTGGCATGTAGGCTTAGTTTTTTTGTTGTTGTTGTTGTTTGTTTGTCTTTTTGAGACGGAGTCTCAAGCTATCCCCCTGGGTAGAGTGCCATGGCATCACACTCAGCGCAACCTCCAACTCCTGGGCTCAAGCGAGTCTCCTGCCTCAGCCTCCCAAGTAGCTGGGACCACAGGCGCCCGCCACAACGCCCGGCCATTTTTTTTTTGGTTGCAGCCATCATTGTTGTTTGGCGGGCCCGGGCTGGGGATTCGAACCCGCCACCTTAGGTGTACGTGGCTGGCGCCTTAGCCGCTTGAGCCACAGGCGCCGAGCCTATAGGCTTAGTTTTGAAGGCTGACCTAGTTCAGGAGTGGAATGAATGTTCAGGGCCACCACCCCAGACAGGTGGGCAGTAGGTCAGTAGCTCCTTTTTCTTTTTTTTTTTTTGCTGAACCGGGATGACATAGTAGGGTATTATAAGAAGACCTCAACCATCAACAAAGCATTCCTCATAGTGCTTCAGGCACGCCCCCCTGTGCCTAGGTGGGGATCCTGGTTTAGGGAACAACTAGGTCAGCACTTCATTGAAAGGAAATCAATTCTTTGAAAACAATCAGTCTTTTAACTTAAATAAATACTTAGACTTACAAAGTAGAGTAATCCCGCAGGCCAGAGGCCTTCATGACATATACCCAGTGGGAGGGCAAATCTAATCCCAACAGAAGATAGATAGTTCCTCTCTGTGGGGGCAAGGGACACTAGGAATGCCCCAGGAGAGTGCCCTGTCAACTGTTGTTTCAAGCCGCACCATCATTTTGCCGATAGAGAATCACAAGCTCTAATCGTTTGGCACATTGTTTTCTAAGGTGGCGATGCCCACCAGTACTGTATTTGGCCGGTTACAGACTTTTTGGCCCAGAAATATTTGCCAGTGCCTCTGCTTTGTCTTCCTACCTACCTATATCTCACCGTGTGCTCTGGCCTTCCTGCACAAGGACAGGTCCCATCAAAACAGACTAGATGGGCCATTTGGGGCTGCACTGGCTAGCTTTCAGTAGCTGGGCTTCCATACTCCCATTAAGGCCACAGTGGATTGACTTGGAAGATGAGAATAGTAATTCAGTGTTTAAGTTCATAGTCACATTATAATTCATTGAGATAAATGGTATGCACGCACACACAGACACCTAATCACACAATATTAGTGTGGGAGGGCATTTAAAGATCATAGATGGGATGTGTCATGGTAGCCAGAGTATGAGGTTCTGCTACTAACTAGTGGGGTGACTTTCATCGAGTCTTGTCCCTACTCTGAGCCTTGATTTCCTCATCTGTGAAATAAAATGGAATGAATGACCATTAAGAGAATGGTCGATAACACTGGGAGTAATATCCCTATAATAGATTTCATGGGGGAAATCTCGAGGATTTTGTTTTCTTTTTATTTTAACATTTACTACATGATAGCACCATCTCTGTATAACAGTTTTGTTGTGTAAACAAATCTCGACATACTCTTTGTTCTCCTCATGGTGCTGATCAGTTGGACCAGAAGTCATTATCATAGCAACTGATACCTGGTGTGTGTTAGTGAGAAAGAAGACAGGAGGGCGGGTGGTAAGATGGGAAGCCAATTCTGATAAACATCGACGGGGCCATTTTTGAATTCTGGTGAACTGAATGATGTATGAAAACCCTTTGCAAGGCGAGCATATTTTTCAAACACGAGTAAAATCATGAAATGTCAGTTCATTTGGTAATCCCCACTGTATATGTGGCCTCATAAATGTAAAAGATTATAATTATCCCTGCCTCATAATTAACAATTTGCATAAGTACTTTCTATATTTTAATTGTCTGAATAGATTTTTGTAATCCAGAGAAAGAAGGGAATGATCACTGGAAGCCATTCCCAACGCCTAGTGTTACCGCTATACACAGGCACAATTAACAGCCATACTAATTGCTTTAGACCAGAACCTTGTTTGTGTATAGACAGCAAAACCATTAATTGTCAGAGTGTTTGTCACTCTGTCTTTGTATCTCTCTCTCTCTCTTTCCTACAGCCAACTGTATCATAAGGTCTGCAGTTGGTTGTAAGCAAATTACTCGGTTGGATTCTCAGTGTGTCATTTTGTGATGGCGTTTCCAAGCTTCTATTTAAGTTAACAATCAAAGCTTTGAAAGCCAAAGACTTATTTTTATAATATTTTAACCACAGGCTTCTATGTATTTAGTGAACAAAAGGGGGCTGACATGCCAACCAGTTCTGCTGCTGCATTTACATTCTGCTTTATATTCCACATCTTTAAAATGTTCGGCATTAGACCTGTATGCAAGAATCACAGAAAACGAAGGCTCAAGGGGACCTTTAAGGTCATCCTGTCAAATTCCTTCATTTTTTTCAATGCGTTTGGTTGTTGGTAATTTGTGTCTCACTAACAACTGCCCAATCAATGATGCCACACTTTTTTTTAACCTTTCAAATCCTTGGGAATTATTATAGCACATACGTTTGAATTATAAACAATTGTTTGGGGATCATATAGCTCCAAGTGCTTTTCCAAAGAGCTGAATCCAAAGTCTTCAAATTTGCCATCAGAAGGTTTCCCTAAATCTAGCCATACTGTTGATGGTCTATGTGGGAAAGGAGACGCTCTATGTAAAGCCCCAGCCAATGAAACGTTCAGCTAATCTCAGCTCTCCTCCTCTCATGCCTAGATTACCTAACATTAGCATAGTGGAAATACTACTGCAGTGACTCAGAGTATGGGCTTTTACACTCAAACCAACCTTGGGTGCAATCCCTGGCACTGCCACTTTCTACTTGTGTGACCTTGGGTAGTTTAGTTTACTTCTGTCAGCTTCAGTTAGTTTTCTTACATGTAAAGCATAGCTGCCTTATAGGGTTGTTTCGAAGATTAAAATGAGATCATGCATCTCAAGTTTTCAGCACTGTTCCTGGCACATAGTAAATGGTCAATAAATGGTAGTGGTTATTGACATCCTTGTCTAGCATGTCCAGTACCAGCTTCACTCAATACTAATATTTAATCTTATGGTAGTTTGGGGTACCTGCAAATACAGCTGTACACCTAACATGGGCACACAGAGGCCGCAGAGCGGCATCAGAAAGACTGCTTTCCCAAAGGTTAGCTGTGACCCCCATGCTACAGAATCCAGTGGCCCCTTCTCTGGTCTCTGTCTTCTTGACCTCTTTGGAGATTCTGGCATTTTTGAACATCTTTACTTGCTTGCAACTGTTCATAATTTATCGTCTCGACACTCCTTAGGTTTCCTTTGTTGATATTTATTTTCCATGTACACACACGACACACACACACAGCCTGCTACCCCTTGCCCCTTTAAATGGAGCAATTCCCAAGGTCCTGTCGTTGATCTGCTTCTCTTCTCTTGCCATGTTTTCTCCCTGGGTAATTTCATCTCCTCACATAGCTTCACCTTTAACCTCTACACTAATGATTCCCGAATTGACTTCTCCAATCCTTAATTCATTCCGGAGCTCCAGGCTAACTCCAATTTCCAATTGCCTGCTGAGAATCTCCAGGGCAGGATATCCTAGGAGACTGAAAGTGTAGTCTGGCTTTTATCATCCTGTTCAGGAATGCAGATGGGAGAAACTAGCTTCAGAAGTAGTAAGCCTTGAAAACCAGGAGTAAGTGTGGAGCCTTCATCTAAGAGCAGAAGTAAAAATGGTTTGAGTTAGCAAAGTGGTTTCAAACAGGTAAACTGAATTTCTGTGATTATGAACTAGAGATTTCAGTTCAGAATTAGAACTTTCAAAGGTGTATTTTCTAGAAAGAAGGGAACAGCTTTCCTAAATGAAAATTGAGTTTAAAAAAAAAAGAAAACTGAGTTCACTTTTTAGGTGCTAGAAGGAGATTGATGGGTTTGGAAAAAGTGTTAATTAAAATCATCTTGCTTGGGACACTTGTTACGGTTAATCTTGTTCCAGTATTTTGTTAAGAACACTCACATGCCAAAGGGAAGGATGATGTATTCAACCTGAAGGCGGAGCCTGTGGGAATTTTGAGAGCTTGTGTAGGTGTAAACACATACACAGATGCTGGGTCAGGTATGCCTGAGATTTTGAATGTATGCAAATAATTCTATCCGGGGTAGATAGATTTTTTTCTTTCATTCATTCTGCAAATATTTACTGAATATGTCAGGCTCTCTGTGGAGCAATGAGGCTGTGAATATAAAACATACAGGATCTCTGTCCTTAAGTGTCTGATCCATTTTTCTTTTAGTTATTTGCAGGTCCATTGGCAATTTAATTTTGTTTCAAAATATCTGCAGCATGTCACAAATTGTTTGATGACCATAACCTTGCTGACAGTCTTAATGACCAAAGGGGAACTTAAGGGAAATAAGACAGTGCTAAAGTGGGAAAAGAATGTGCAGAAATCTGAATTAGAAATTGATTACTTCCTTTAAATTTAGTACATATTGAATTGCTTTTGGGGTTTTACATTTCAAGTTGGCTTGACAATGCTTCAGGCCAGAGTAAGAATGATTATGTTTAACCCTAAAACTTAATTAGAGCAAAGAGATAGACAAATCCTGGTTAATGTTTGTACCATTATTGAGAGAATTAGTCATAAAGGAGCTATTCCTATGGAAAATACAGACTCGGGGTTGATTTTTATTTTTCTTTGCTTTTTTTTTTTTTTTTTTTTGGTTGAGACAGAGTTCCACCCTATGCCCTGAGCAGAGTGCAATGGCGTCATAGCTCACCACAACCTCAGACTTGGGCTGTGGGCATCCCATTCTTTCAGCCTCCAGAAGCTGCTGGGATTATAGGTGTTCACTGTGGCACCTGGCTGGGTTTTTCATTTTTTTTATGTCGGGGGTCTGTCACTCAGGCAAGTCTCGAACTCCTGAGCTCAAGTAATTCTCCCTCCTCAGCCTCCCACGATGCTTGGATTACAGGCATGAGCCACCACACCCAGCTAGGAAGCTGATATTTTTATCACAGAGAATAATATCCCATTTGTAGAAGGGTGGTTCCATTATCCACTTTCCCAAAATTAAGTACACTCACTCTCCTTGAACTACTTACTACCCTATGGAGTATTCAAAGATCATTTTGCTCTACAAATGGGAGTCATCTACTCAGGGTGAGTTCCTTGCCTTAAAGGTTCTACCTCATCCTCCCCTTTAGAAAGGTGGCATAGGCCTTTGTCTGCAAATCTCAATTCCAAATGATCTTGGTCCCAGCTGTCAATTTCAAAATCCCCTTCCCAAGGATCCCTCATTGCATGAGTAAACCTAGGGATCTACTTGAATGCCCTAGAGCTTCTGCCACGACTATGCAGATGTTACCTACTTCCCATTCCACTATGCTAGCACCTTCAGATCTCTCATGGCACCAAAAACTCTCACGATGATGCACGTGTTGACCAATGCTTGTATTTCCTTGATGAGTTAAGGGTGATCTTTTATTCTTCCTGGAATTAAGTATAACAAAAATATCCTTGAATGTAGAGTCTTGAATGTCTTTATTCTCACGGTTGTCTTCAATAATAGTCTAACTTCTTTTACCTTTCTCAGATTTATTCATTCTATATCTATCTATGTATTACTTACTATGATTCAGACACTGTCCTAGGCACTGAGGACAATAAGACAGACAAGGCTCTTGTTCTTGTGTTTTCTTGTTCCCTCTGTGTCTATGGGAGGGAAATAAATTGAAAGTAAACAAGGCTGCAAGTACCTGAACAAGCTTATCTTAGCGAGTGCTAGGCACCATGAAGAACGTCAATCAATTGGATAGTGAATTGGATCAGATCAGATGGGTGGCAAGTGATCAGGGAAGGCCTCGCTGATGAGGCGAATTTTGATTTTTGTTTATGTTGGGTTTGTACAGACTTCAGTTACACTTTGGGTCCTTTGGCTTCCTCTCTGCCATGCTTTTCTGGATTCAATGCCCATTCTAATTTTGCTACTTCTGGTCACTCTATCATTAGGACCATCTCCCCTTAGCTAGTTGTGAAGCCTAACCCAACATACCCCCTTGTCAAACTTTTGTTCCCCACTTTTCTTGTCCTTTTCAGCATTAACGTTCAGCAGGTTCACTCTCTTCCCTATATGGAAAATAAATGGGCCTGCTTATCACTTAGGAATATTTTATGTGATGATTGAGAGCATTTTTGTTACTCAAGGCAATCTACCTGTTGAAAGCTTTAAAGGTTAGTAAGCATTTGGCTTTAAGTATTTCTCTAGAGGGAGGAGCTATTGGTAAAATTATTCCTCAAACTAGATGATCCCTAAGGTTCTTTCTAGCTCTAAAGTGGTACGATTAGTTGTTTTCAGAGACATGAGCCAAAAATCTCTTTCCAACATTCTGTTTAATTTTGTAAAGTGGATTGTGCAGGAACATTTTCTAGTGTATCAGAACTGCTTAGATTACGCATACATTTTCCAGCAAAAGCCGGCTTTACAATTCTAGTAAATGTCACAAAAGTTAAAACATTGCTTCTTGTTTGAACCTCTTCCAACAAGGGCACCACAGATGCAATTGTGAATGTCCTAAAAGCGAATATTTGGAAGTCCGCTGTCCTTTCAGTTTGCCCACAGGGAACCTTAAAAAAAGATAGAACTACAACACCACCAAAATGGTTGGTTTCAAAATGATATGGTACAGGTGTTGTCTGCTGGTGACTGAAGTGCCACGAAAGTCGTGTTAACTCTTACAAGGCCATCAGGACTCTTCCGGCCTTCATTTTGTTGTCTTCCTGAAGCACCTAGTCAAGCCCTTTGACTGGGAGTTAAGAAGTTAGAAAGTTTGCCTCCCCTAACTTCCCCACACCTTCCCTCCTGTCCCACTGAACTTTGGAGAGAAAGATGGGGAGAAGATTGCCAATATCTGAATATCCACTTCAGACACTGGCAATCTCCCCATCTTTCTTCTTTAAACACATTAACTGCCATAGGAGTTGTATTTAACTTATGCTGCTTTTGAGCCTGAGGTCTTGTGAAGCATATGGACCACACCACTCTTGACCTATCTTGACCTAATAAAACACTGTGGGCCCAAGGAAAAGGAACTATTTTCTAGCATGGCAATGTGTTAAAACTTCTATGTTGCCCCACATTATTCCACTCATTACTTAGTAATGTGGCCATGTTTTAAATGCAAGAATCAGCCCCATGACTAGATTTTAGCAAAGCAACCTTTTAAAAAATCCAAAGAAAAGAGGCAGTGCCTGTGGCTCAGTGTGTAGGGTGCCGGCCCCATATACCAAGGGTGGTGGGTTCAAACCCAGCCCCAGCCAAAATTGCAACAACAATAAAAAAATAGCTGGGTGTTGTGGTGGGCGCCTGTAGTCCCAGCTACCCGAGAGGCTGAGGCAAGAGAATCGCCTAAGCCCAGGACTTGGAGGTTGCTGTGGGCTGTGTGACACCATGGCACTCTACCGGGGCGATAAAGTAAGACTCTTGTCGCTACCAAAAAAAAAAAAAAAAAAAAAAATCCAGAGAAAAGCTGAGTGTGATTCTCTGGTAAAGAAATCTTCAGGAGAAGAGGAGCCAAGAGGATTTGGAAACTCCAACAAATGCAACTCTGATTTCTGGTGACAGAGCATCTTAACATGAGTGGGGCTTAGGGAAACAAGTGAGGAAGGGACACTACCCATGGCACGGGGAGTTTTCATGCGCCTCTAACTGAAAAGGACATTACGTTCTACTAGTGAGGAAACAGATAAATACCTGCCAAGAGAATGACTTTTCCAAGCACAGCGGCTAATTAGTGGCAGATGCGAGACAGAAACCCAGGTCAATTGAATCCTCTCTAGTACCTTGATTTGTAATTAATTATACTCTCTGACTTTTTTTTTTTTCCTGTTAGCTTGCTTTTGCTGTTTAATTCTTGGTGCTATGTTCGTTGCCAGCGCTTATAATTCATTACACTCAGAGAACTTTAGCAACAAAGATGTGAGCAAAATCCCTTAAGAGTAGGTCAATGAAATTTGTTTTGGTGGGTTTGGGCCAGTTGACAGATAGTGCAGCATCACATAGATGAGAAAATGGCTGGATTCGAAATAGAGCCCAAACTCAAGACTCAGCCTAAATAAATGAAGAGAGAATTGTGGCTATAGACTGGGCATGCACAGTTAAAAGGTCACATCATCCCTTTAATGCTTATTCTTTTTTTTTTTTTTTTTTGACAGAGCCTCAAGCTGTCCCCCTGGGTAGAGTGCTGTGGCATCACAGCTCACGGCAACCTCCAACTCCTGGGCTCAAGCGAGTCTCCTGCCTCCGCCTCCCAAGTAGCTGGGACCACAGGCCATTTTTTTGGTTGCAGCCATCATTGTTGTTTTGGCGGGTCCGGGCTGGGGATTCGAACCCGCCACCTTAGGTGTACGTGGCTGACGCCCTAGCCGCTTGAGCCACAGGCGCCGAGCCTTTAATGCTTATTCTTAACGACACCTGTAGCCCATTCTCCATCGGAAGACTGAAATGTCTTTTCTGGGGGAGGAGGGTGTTTCTCAGTTTTTTTTCCAGGCATATTTGTGAACTTTGCCTTGTCTTTTCTATTTCACTATTCTGGATGGTATTTCATCTGTAATATTTTCCATTAGTTTGGTCTCACCGTCTTAGCCAGGGCGTTCAAACACAACTATATATCATGGAAGCTCTTATGTGCACATAAAATGGGGAACACTATTTCACAGCTTAGAAATTACTAGATTATTTCTGCTCCCCTTTTGGAGTTGAAGTATTTCCTGCTTGGCGAATGGCTCTTCTCCAGAACCTTAAAATCACACCTAGGAAAAAATAATGACTGTCACTGTGGCCCCATAGGGCTTCCTGTCCCTTTGTTTTCATTGGCTTTACCCTCAGATGGGCTCTGTTGATTTTCCAAACAGCTCAGCCTTGCCTTATCATGCAGACACTGGACTTATAAGACGGCTCCATCAAGGCCTTGTGTGGTTTAAAACCTTTTCAACTTTCCTAATATGGGCAGTGGATATGCTTGAAACCATATGGAAATGGCATTTGGTAGCCCATCGGTCTTCCTTCTTGCAACTTCTACAATTTCTGACTTGATTTCTACTAGTCACAGGGCACAGTTGACCTTCTCTTCTCTGGGGGCATTTATTCATTTGCTGGGAAACTTAAAAGAAGGCTGCTTGTGTACAGCTAGGGAGTGTCAGAGTCATCCTAAGCTGGTGCAAAGGGGCCGTTCAATGGTCTTTCCTGATTTTCTGATATTAAAATGTAAATGCACATGAGACTCTGGGAGGAGCATGAGCAGTCTTTCTTCCATGTTTTCTTGTGAATTGATTTGACAGTGTCAGAGATGAGACAAAAGAGTTTCTTAAGCTCATTTCAGCTTATCTGTATGAAAAGGAATCAAAGCTACAGGGAAGAAATGAACATTGCCAGATGCTTTAGGCAGGAGCCATTTTCTGCCTCACAAACACCTTTTAGACAAGAGCCCACCTTCTGAACCTGTGCAGGGCAAAGTGGTCACTGTGAGATGTTCTTTTGCTTGAATAATCTCTCCTGGCTAATAAATTAATAAGAATTAATTTCTGGGGTGTTGCCCATAGCACAGTGGTTATGGCATCAACCACAGGCACCGAGGGTGGCAGGTTCAAACCCGGCCCAGGAGCAGCTAAGCATCAGTGACAACTGCAACAACAACAAAAAATAGCTGGGCATTTGTCATGGGCACCTGTGGTCCCCGCTACTTGGGGAGGCTGACACAAGAGAACCACTGAAGCTCAAAGAGTTTGAGGTTGCTGTGAGCTGTGATGCTACAGCACTCTATGGAGGGTGACAAAGTGAGACTCTGTCTCAAAAAAAAAAAAAAGAATTAATTTCTGGTTACATAAGAAACAGAAGTTTTCTGAAATTCATAAGGCATGAAATGAACAGAGTCTCAAAAAACTAATTAGTTCTAAGTGTTGGCACTTTATATGAGAAAATGAAATAGGATAGGAGGATTGGAGCTTTTTGATGAGGATTCTCTGAAAAGCACACCAAGTTGTATTATTGAAGAGCCATGTGATTTAGTACTCAGCGATCATGAAATCTCATGGAGAGCTATCCACCAGGAGAGTTTGGGAAGCCTCCTCTTTTTTTCTCTTCATATGAACATACTCAGTTTCTCCTTTGCGATGCTAGTAAAATATTTGTCAATTAAACGGCACTCTTGAGGTTGATTTTAAATTCAACCCACGTGAACTACAGTTTACCATGACTTCTTGAGCATTACCTTTTTAATCTAAATGAAAACTGGATAACTAGGGTAGTCCTCATTCTCACTCTTTTGTCCTCTAACAATTTTAAGCATATGCCTTCTGATCTTCTCATGCAGGAGGTGTTTTATGTCTTGGCATTGAGTACTTTTTAAGCTATATTCCCAGGCCTGCGACCATAAGTCAGTTAGCACTGAGTCATTTTGAGACTCAAAGGAAACCACCAAGAGTGGACTTCCAACTTGGTCATTATCCAGTTCTGATATTGAATATTTATGAATTCTTTCAATCATTGCAGCTATATTTATTGTGCACCTCCCATAAGCCAGCACTATCCTTAGTGCCAGGGATGTGACAATTGAATAAGACAAAGTTCTTGCTCTTAGGGAGCTAATGTTCTAATAGGGGATAAAGATAATCTGAAGGAAACAAGTCAATAAAACATGTCCCGATTGTGATGAAGGTTACGAAAGAAATAAGCAGAAAGCTACGTAGGGAATGTGCAGCCTTTAGAGTAACCTTAGTACTCAAATGTCAAGAGTGATAAACTTTTCCATGTTTTTACCTACCTACCTTCCTTCTTTCCTTCCTTCCTTCCGTCTTTCTTTTTCTGTCTGTCTCACTTTGTTGCCCTCGGTAGACTGCCGTGGAGTCATAGCTCACATCAACCTCCAACTCCTGGTTCAAGTGATTCTCCTGCCTTAGCCTCCTGAGTAGATGGGACTATAAGCACCCACAACAATACCAGGCTACTTTCAGAGATGGGGTCTCGCTCTTGCTCAGGCTGGTCTCCAACTTGTAAGCTCAAGCAATCTGCCTGCCTTGGCCTCCCAGAGTGCTAGGATTACAGGTGTGAGCCACTGTGCCCGGCCTTTTCCATGTTTTTAAATGCAGTGAAAAGACCGCAGCAATAGATGTTGTCTTTTGGTAATCATTTGGGCATCTGTAGCTACCAATAGCATTCCCTGTCTCTATTTCCCTGCTTCTCTTCAATTCTGGTCAGCTCTTGTCATCACTGGCAAATGAACGTTAAGCGTTCTGTTGGTATATAAAAATAGACATTTAGAGATAGTCCAAACTATGTAGTACAGCAAAACACACAAAATTTGATTGTCCCAGCTTATAATTCAGTACTTTCATCTCATTAGTCTAAAGTGAAATTTCATTTATGCTATTTTGTATCAAGTAAATCCATAGAATGCTAGTATACCACTTTTATGACATATGATCAACTTGAATCTAGGAAAAGAAAGAGTATCATAAGCAAGAATGTTAACATGGAGATGAATGGACGAAGGAAGCCATAATAGAATTACAGACCCTTTGTGTGCTAATTTAAGTGGTTTCTACCCCTTCCCTTTAGTGATTCCACTTGGAATTTCTAATTCCAAATTAGAAATTTCCCCAGTAAAGGAGAGTTTATAGAGATGGTTTTGTAAAATGGGCAGAATACAATGGTAGCCATTTAATTATTTCTTTAGTGTTATTTTAGCTTCCTGTTTTGAGAAGCATTGATCTTCTCAATGGGTTTTTACTTGAGCTACCACTTTGCCAGACACTGCCAGGCACTGTGGTTACAGAGGCAAATCATAGAGAGACCCTGCTGTTATGGAACTTGCGGTGGAATTGGGGGAACAGAGATAAACATTGTAGTGGCATATGGCATATGCTTATAAAAAGATACACACTTGGTGCTCAGTCTGCACTAGGTTAAGGTTGTTGGGTCAGAAGCTGCTAAGGGAACTATCCTGTGATTCACTGCAGCTAGCGATGGAGCAAGTATGTTCATTTTCTTTATCTCATATGCAAAGCTCTTTGCAGTCTTGACATGATTAATATACATACATGTTCAACCTCTTTGGTAGTTCCAAGGGCAGGTAGAGTAGTGAGATCTAGCACAAAATAAGAAGCTTTGGCTGGGCATGGTGGCTCATGCCTGTAATCCCAGCACTTTGGGAGGCTAAGGAGGGAGAATTGGTTGAGCCTAGGAGTTCAAGAGCGATTGAGCAATATAGAAAGAACCTGTCTCTACAAAAAATTAGAAAAATTAGCCAGGTGTTGGGGCAGGCTCCTGTAGTCCCAGTTCCTTGGGAGGCTGAGGCAGGAGGATCACTTGAGCCCAGGAGTTTGAGGTTGCTGTGAGCTAGGCTGATGGCACAGCACTCTAGCCTTGGCAATAGAGTCTGTTTCAAAAAAAAGTAGCTAAAAGTAGCTTTTATAGGGAATATCCTGTAGTTTCTTCTTGAACAGTGGACTTGTTTAGAATAACTCTCATCTAACTTGTTGTGAGAAGCTGGTCTTAATTTTCTTTTCTTTCTTTCTTTTTAATTTTTTTTTAATTTTTTGCAACACCTGCTCCATTTCTAGCAAGAAATCTGAGCCAAAAGCACAGATTCATTGCCTGTTTGCCTAAGACACTAAATAGGCATTGAAGAGGGGATTAAGACAGCCCTGTCTTCTGGGAATTTATAATCTAAACCAGACAACAAACTGGAAAGAATACCCAACACACCTGAGATGCTCATTTCCCTTCGCCTATAAATCCAAAGGAAACAGAAAGTGGCAAGTCACATTCTACGGGATTGGAAAACTTCCCTAGAGAGTATTCTCTCTCTTTTGGTGACTTTTCAAGTTGAAAGGTATTTAGTGTATAACATGCAACAGATTACAGTGTTATTTTTAAAAGTGGGGATGAGAAAGCAAGCAATATTCTTCCTTTCTTTTTTTTACTATCAACATGTTACATCGGAAGGTATGGACCAAATTAAAAGTGGATTCTCGATTTGCCATGGGGAAATATGGGCAGTATTTTTAATACTCTAAGGTCAGGGTCAACTTGTGGGAAGAGGAGGTATCATAAAAATTAATTTACGAAACTAGCCTGGAGCTATTTTCTAATAATCCCACAGGTGAAAGCAACATCTGGGTAGTAATAAAGGTGCTTAGTGTGACTTTCTTAGCAAAAGGAGATATTAACAAAACATGACCACAGCTTAATGCTGAGGCAATGCAGTGAAAAAAAAATAAGCGTCTACTAGCTATTTATGTTTTAAGGATGTGATCATTTGTTACAAAAAAAGGCGAAAAAGTAGGGCACCTGCCGAACCAAGATTAATTTCCTTAGGGGTGTGTGTGTCATGTATATGAGAGAGACAGAGGCAGAGAGAGGAACAGAGAAATACAGAGATAAAGAAACAGAGTGGCATGAGGCTAAGCCAGAGATGGACAGAGACCAGGAATTGAAAATCATCCACCCTAAAATTACATTCGAACTCTATCATTAAATTCACTGAGAGACCTTGCTCAGGTCACTTCCCTTTGAACCCAAGGGGTTCTCCCTCTTTCAAATGAGGGGATGCTTCTGCCCTCTGTTTTCACTTACGTGTCTGTATTTTCATTAAGATTTCTATAGAAGGACCAAGAGGAGGGAAGTGGGAGGAAATATAAGTAGGACACAGAGAGCGAACTTGTAGTTAGGTAGGAGGAGTAAGTCTAGAGATACAATGTCCAGCATGAGGACTGCAGTTAATATCACTGGCTACTAAAATAGTGCTAGGAGAGTAGATCTGAGGTGCTTTTACCCCTAAAAGAAAAGGAAAAGTGGAAGCTGATCGACATATGAATTTGTTTGACCGCAGTAATCATATCAAAACATTTTATGTTATCATTTTAAATATATACAATAAAAGGGAATTTAGATTAACAAAAACTTGAGGGATGCATTAGAAGATGACTCTACAGAATTCACTGACTCTCTGGTTCTACTCTTGAGTGCTGGGTAAATGAAAAGGCAGGCAGGTGGGGGGAGTTAGGAAATATACCCAGGCAGATGTGCAGACCAAAAGGAGGGCCATATCCATGCAGAAGCTAGCTTAACAAAAGCAGGACAAGTCCAAGGTTGTGATGGACCCGTGAACTGTGAATCTCAAAGAGCACCAGCCAGATCCACAACAGCGTCTCCTCTCTTTTGACATATTGCTGTGGTGAACTGAGGAACTGGTGGCTTTCCTTTCGCGAGATCCTTTTCTGACTGGCTTGGCTGACTCTCTGTCCTCCACAGGCTCAGAGGAATAGAGAGGTTGTGTGAGGATCTGTAAATGACCTCTGACTCCCAAATGGAAGAACTCATTTGTCAGGATTTGCACAAATGACCATGACCCTAGAGCAGAACCTCCCATTGGAGGAAGAGGTGCAGCCTGCCTACTCTTCTACCTTTTAACATTTAAGGCTGAGGAAACTCGAATAACCTACCATGCCCATTCTTACTGAACTTCCCTTCTGGATACCTGTCTGTTTGTAAAGTTCTGTGTTCCCCAGGCATTCAAAGTTTGCCACTTTTAAATGTTTCCCAGAATTGTTTGCCGGGTTGTGGAACTGATGAGAATAATTAGTACTTGTCAAGCTCCCAGCCAGCAAGTGACTTTAGTGAGCAGCTAACAATGTACTCAGTGAACAAGCTGAGGGCAGCAACAAGATGAGGCTTTACACATGGATGCTCGTGTCTGGTTTATTTCATTTCATTGGGTTATGCAAGAAGTAAAATACCGTGGTTTTCTGCTTTGAAAACGCTTAAAATTTGCCATTGTTCCCCAAAATAATACCCTAAGAGTTTAGCCTGAGAGCACATGGGCTGATAGTAGGTCCCCCTCCAGGTGAATTGGATTGGACTGCGATCTCTCAAGAAACTTTCTTTGGCATCTGGGACACGGTTTTGAAATGTATCCAGATCTTCACATTCTTATGCTAGTACATCTTGTAACAATGCATGAAAAGCAACCATATTGGGAGTGCGTTTCTCCAATGAAAGATCATAGGAAAGCAAAATCCATCCTGTGTCCATCACTATGCTACTTTCTTAAGAGGCTTCTGCCATCACTGGAAGCTGCAATTTTCCAAGCCTCGTGAGCCCTGAGAACAAAGACCAGGATCAGCATGGGGTATAGGATGATGAAGAAGCCAGGCTGGTGCAGCCAAGCTTGCTCTTACTCCAAGTGTTGGTTGAGCCTGCTGGAGCCTGCTTGGAAATGATGCTGAAAGGGGGGGGGCGTGGTTTCCACAGACATCTCCAGACTGACTTCTTCCCTGGACTTGAGTCTCCTATAACTAATAGTCCACTTCTCCTCACCACTGGGTTATTTAATTTGTATCTCAAAGTTTACTTGCCACCAAACAAACTTCTGATTTCCCCCCTAACTTGGTCTTCTCACGTTCTTCCCCATCTCAGTAAGTGGCAACTCTGTCCTTCCAGTTGCTCAGACAAAAACCCTCGGAGCCTCTTTCATATTTCTTTCCCAGGCCATGTCTAATCCATTAGCAAGTTCTCCCTATTCCACCTTCATAATTTATGTGGAATATGACTGCCACTTGCCACCATCAACTCTGCCATCCTAGTCCAAACTGCTATCATTTCTTACATGAGCTTCTCTAAAAGAAGGGCTGGCCCCTGTGCTTTCACCATTGGCCCCCTGCAGTCTTTTCTCCACTTAGTAGCCACAGCACTGATCCTTTAAACATGCTAATTCAGACCTTGTCATTTCTGTGTTCCAGTGGCACCCCCCCATCTCATTCAGCATAGAACATTACAAGGCCTTGAAGAGTGTGGCCCCTGTTTTCCACCTGACTTCATGTCTTATTCCATGTCCACTTCTCTCTCTTCACATTGGTCTCTTTGATTGACCTTCAATATACCAGACCTTATGCTGCCTCTGGGCCTTTGCACATGCTCCTCTCTCTGACTGTAAAGCTCTCCTCTAGATATGTGTAGAACTGTGTCGTTAAGTTTATTCAGATCTTTCTTCAATTGTCATAGGAAGATTGCCAAGAAGTCTGATTCTTAAAAAGAGGTTCCTGGACTTGGCCAGCAGGAGGTCACTGGTGACCTTCCCAAGGGCAGGTGTAGTCAGGTCATAGAAGAGGAGCTGGGTTGTTTTGCTACTCATCTGCAGCCCTGACTAGGCTGTGCACTCCTTGGGTTTGATGCCTTTCTCTCATTCATCCTTGTCTCTTCAGCACCTTTCACAGTGCCTGGCACTCAGGAGGCCTCATTCCGTGTTTGTGGAATGAGAGCAGGAGTCTTCTTTCTAAACAGTTGATGATATTAAAGCACATTAAATTGCTGAATGTGATTGCCATCTCAGTTTTTTGCACAGAATATGTTTGAAAAATAAAATCTGCATTCACTGTAGACCTATTCACTGAGTGACATGGTGTTAAACATGTGATTTGGAGGTTTTTAGTGCACACAGATTTGGAGGGGGTGGCTGAGATCATTCTCAGTTTCTTAGGGAGCTGAGAAAGTTCAATCTCTGCTTGTGTATTAACTAACTCACTTCCCTTTTGAAATCCCCCTTGTAACACTGGAAGGGCAATTTAAATTCAAAAGCTATCCTTGGGTTCTAGCAAAAATCTTAATGACTTTTGAGACACATATTTAACAGATAGTTCAGATAGTTAACATTCAGCTGGTGGTGAAACAGCACACTTAACATGAGTACTGTAATATTTTTAATTGGGTTCAACCTCCATCTCCTTTATCTCCCTTCCTTTATTTAACAGTGTGCTGAAGTTCAAAACACCAGCGTAGGAACAGCTTTTCTTCTTACATACTGCTCCATCTTCCAGGCTCTGCCCTCTGAGATCTTTCCCTAGACACCAGTTAGAGAAGGTTGGCCTTCCCTAGGACTCTTTATTCCTATAATGTGCTGACACCAGTAGTAAGTCCTGCTTTCCTTTGCTGTCTGAGAACTGTATGAAGTTCACTTCTACAGTGTGGGCCTGTAAGCCGATGGCTGGGAAGTTTTGGCAGGACTCTGCCCCCATTTCTAGCATTTCCTCTAAAACAGCTCTGCCTACAGATGCCAGCTATAGACTTCAAGTCCTTTATTCCCTGACTGTGTTCATGACTTGGTAGCCCCTTACTCAGGTCAGTCCCCAGGGGCTGCCCCGTTGGCCCTGATGTCTACCGTGTTTATCATGTGAGACATTCACCTATGTGGGGGGAGAAACAGTATCATGAATGTGGCTAAGAATAGGTAGCCCTTCTACCAGGTGTGCAGAGGTCATTTCATGCTCCTACCTACAGAAGATTTGTCTGTGAGGCTTTCTGCTGTAAATCAAATGCATACTTAGTTATATGTCGTCCAGGCTCACTCAGCAAACATTTGCTCAGTGTTACTAAGCCTGGGTATAGAGGAGGTCAGGGAAATAAGATAAAACATGGTCCACATACTCTGAAAAAGTCCACAATCCACAGAAGGTAGAAATAGCGATCACGGTGTAGGCAGATCTTATGATTTAATGCAATATAATCAGGTCTGAACAAAGGGAAAGCAAGAGGAAGGGATTTATGTTGGCTGATGCTGTAGAGAAGGCTATTTAATACACCAGGCAACTGTGGGCTTTTTGGTTTTCTTTTTTTTTTTTTTTGCAGTATTTTGGCCAGAGCTGGGTTTGAACCCACCACCTCCAGTATATGGGGACGGCACCCTACTCCTTGAGCCACAGGCTGTGGGTTTTCAGAGAGAAACAGGAGGTTGTGGATAGAAGATGGAGAAGGAGAATCTTGTTAAAAGATGCAGCTTTGTAAAGGCCCAGAGGCAAGGACACGCATGAAGGATCAGGAACGGTAGTCGGGTGGCATTTAGAACACAGGGAGGGGTGCACTCGTGGAGGGGTTTGGAATCCATGCTGAGAAGTAGATCTGATTTGGTGGGCAATAAGGAGCCACCTATATTAATCGGGCAGGGGGGTGGTGAAATAGCTGGGGGGTTTTTTTTTGTTTGTTTTTTGAGACAGTTGCCCCTGGTTTGTTGCCCCTGGTAGAGTACAGTAGTATCATAGCTCACAGCAACCTCAGACTCCTGAGCACAAGTGATCTTCTTGCCTCAGCCTTTCTAGTACCTGGGACTATAGGCACCTGCCACAATGCCTGGCTATTTTTTTGAGGCAGGGTCTCACTCTTGCTCAGGCTGGTCTCAAAACCTGTGAGCTCAGGCAATCCACCCACCTAAGCCTCCCAGAGTGCTAGATTATAGGCATGAGCCACTGCGCCCCAGCTAGCTGTTCCCCCTGCCCTCCAAAGATAATACTGGCATAATCATGGAGCATAGAAGGGAGTTGATCCCATAACAGGTGACTATCACTGTCCTCCCATCATCATTGCCCTAACCACAGTGAGAAAACAACTATCAGTGCTCATCCTAAGTGCTGGGTCACCTGAGCAGAAGACCTGTATTCCCATCACTTGTGCCTGATCACTGTTATACTGACTGTGGGCCAGGAGCTCCACGTTCCTAGGCAGAAACCCTCAATAGGAGACTGTAATCATGCCTAAAATTACTTCATTACTGGAACCTGGGTTTGATCTGTGATTAGGAACTGGATAAGGAAATCAAGTAATCAGCCATTGAAATTGTAACCATAAATTGTTCTGTACACAGCGAACTGCCTCCGCCTCCCCCCGCCAAGCCACAAACTTGAAAACAGATGCTTTCCTGTTGCTTTTCTACCTGATGGGTTTTAGCCAGTGCTTTTGAGCTTTGTGCAAGCCAGAGCGCGATGCTTCACAGCCACAATGACCCTTTTTCTCCTTACATGTGGATCACTTGTGTTATCCCTTGTCAGACTAAGACAAGGGACAGACACCCAGGGAGTGAGAAACTTAAAAAATATGCAACTTATTAAGATTTGCCTAGTGAAGGTAGAGAGATTTACTCTTAGGGGACCTAAGGAGAAACTGCCTGGAGTTCAAGATGAAGAATAGGAAAAGAAAACCCTCAGAGATTATTCCCTCTTGAATGATATGTTCGAAGTAGCTTTTGTCCTGAAGGGTTTCATTCTAGGCCAAAGACATTTAAATACTACAGCCCATAGAGACATGTATGTTCGTAAAACAACCTTAGGGCTTATTGACTTTTTCCTTTCTGGGCCTGCGCTGTGCTTAAGCTTCCAGACATGTAGTAAATAGTCATAAATTATAAGATTTAAATTTCATTTTGGGAAGACCATGGCAACAACCAGGCAATAATGTCACATGAAGTGACTGATAACTAGAATCTATGGAGAACTCAAATTAAACAATAAGAAAAGTGCAAACAGCCTTCTCATTAAGTGGGCAAGAGATTTGAACAAAAACTTCTTGGAGGATGACAGATGAATGGCCAAAAAATACATGACAAAATGCTCATCGTCTTTTTTTTTTCCTGTTAATTTTTTAAATTAAATCGTAACTGTGTACATTAACGCATTTATGGGGTACAATGTCCTGATTTTATGAATGGTTTGGAATACCACTCTTAAGATCTCATCGAACCCCAGCAAGATTAGCCCACATCACAAAGTCACAAAATACCAGATACTGGTGTGGATGTGGAGAAAAGGGAACACTTCTACACTGCTGGTGGGAATGCAAAGTAATACAGCCTTTTTGGAGAGAAGTACGGAGAATACTCAAAGATCTAAAAGTAGACCTTCCATCTGACCCTGCAATCCCATTACTAGGTAACTATCCAGAAGATAGTTGGCACCAGAATGTTTATTACAGCTCATTTCATAATTGCCAAGTCATAGAAGCAACCTAAGTGCCCATCAACCCATGAATGGATCAATAAACCGTGGTATATGTATACCATGGAATACTATTCAGTCGTTTAAAAAGATAGAGACTTTACATCTTTTACATTTACCTGGATGGAGCTAAAACACATTCTTCTTAGTAAAGTATCTCAAGAATATAAACAAGTTATATTACTTCTACTAGAAGATATAGTTTTATATAGTAATTATATCACTTCTACAAGCAGATATCGTTTTTATCTAGTTATCAGTCACTTCATGTGACATTATTGCCTAGTTCCCGCCGTGGTCTTTCCAAAATGAAATATTTTACTAACCCAACCTTAGTAAAATATCTCAAGTATCTCAAAAATAAATATCCAATGTATTCCATACTAATGTGAAATCAATATATAAACAATTACACGCACATAAGAACAATAAAACACTAATATAGTCCAGTGTGGGGGTAGAGGGAGGCAGGAGGGGGAAGGGGAGGACATTTGGCAGAAGGAGGGAGGGCAGGAGGTGGGATCTCACCTAACCTGCACATTGTGAGGGTGTATAACACGCCCCCCTGGGTGAGGGGCTCCTCTACAAATGGAACTTTGCCCTGAAAGTGAGAACAATGTAACCTAAAAATGTGTACCCTCATATTAATTTGAAATAAATACATAAAAAGAAAAGTATAATCACAACCTTACTTTGCTCCTTTAATGTCTGGAAACAAGCAGACAGGAGCAGGTTGAGGCGTTATCTCTCTGGGCCATTTTTCTTTTTTTCCTTTAAGAGGTAGCACCTCATAGCTGCTCAGCAAGTTTCAGCTTCCTCCTTTGTTATTATTTTACAGCTCAATATACTTACAGGTCATAACATGGAAGAGACCTTAAGGATATGTCCAAACCCTTCCATTTTATAAAATAAGTATGAAGGCTCATGGAAGTGAGTGACTACCATTTGTCCTCAGCTAGCTGTCAGCAGAAGTACAGCTCCAATCAGTCCATAACTAGGGTGACCAGTCGTCCTGATTTTGGCGAGACAGTCCCGCTTTTTAACAATTTGTCCTGTGTCACCCAGCATTTAAAAAAAGTCCCGATTTTTGGAAAGAATGCACAAACGGGCTGGAGAACAAGAAGAAGGGAATATACGGTTTTCAGCCCCATATGGCTATTTCGCCAAAATATGAGTTTTATATTATTTTTGTTAATTTTATAATGTTAAACTGTAATAAATAATTGCTGAGAAGTGATTATCGAGAACTGCTTATCAAAGTTTGCCTTGTCAGGCCCTGCCCTGCGCCGTCCCCTCCCCCGCTCCGCTTCCCGGCCATGTTGTCCCACCTTACAGATGTTAGAATCTGGTCACCCTATCCATAACCCATGTGTTCTGCCCGGTTAGATGCGAGCAGGCCTTCATCTGCCCCTTTGGATAATTCCAGAGGTCCAGTAATAGCATGGCCTCTTTCACAGAAAAAAAAAATTGTCTTTCGCAAGTATGTGTCTTTGGCCCTTGGCATGATAACACTGACTATAACTAACAGGTACATAGAAAGCCCCTTCCAGTTTGCACAGTGCTTCTCACCGTAACATCTTGAAGGGAGCTGCCACTGTTGTCCATGGCTTTCCCAGTGGTATTTTACTTGTGTGTTGTAGACTGAGATCTACAGAGAAGATCGAATTCCTTTTTAAAAAAGGAGGATCAAGGAAGGTTTCAGTTTATGTTCTTGTTATTTCTTAAAGGATTTGTGAATAAAAAACATGGAAATATCCTGCAGGTAAAAGAAAACTACCTTAGCACTGGAATGGACTTAAGGTACAGTGAATGCTTCTAGTAGACAAGTCAGTAGAAGATTCTACGTCAGGAATAAATGCGGATAATGGGTTTCTAGATGCTTCTCTTGAATTCTAAAAACCACTAGAAACTTCCTGGGGAAGAAAAACAGAAGAAAGAAGGTAAAAGGGGCTGGGTGCAGTGGCTCGGGCCTGTAATCCTATCACTCTGGGAGGCCAAGTCAGGTGGGTTGCTTGAGTTCAGGAGTTCGAGACCAGTCTGAGCCAGAGCAAGACCCCCATCTCTAAAAATAGCCGGGCATTGTGGCAGACACCTGTAGTCCCAGCTACTCAAGAGGCTGATGCAAGAGAATTGCTTGAGCCCAAGAGTCTGAGGTTGCTGTGAGTTATGATGCCACAGCACTCTACCAAGGGTGACAAAGTAAGACTCTGTCTCAACAAAAATAAAGATAAAAATAGAAAAACTAGCTGGGCTTTGTGTCTGGCATCTGCAATCCCAGCTGCTCAGGAGGCTGAGGCAAGAGGATCACTAGACCCCAAGAGACTGAGGTTGCTGTGAGCTATGCCACCTTGGTATTCTACCAGGGCACAGAGTGAGACTTTGTTTCAAGATAAAAAAAGGTAAAAGGAACAGGCTAAGGAGAAGGGAAAAGGTTAAGAAACCTCTTTATGTGGAACTAACAAAACTTGTGTCTCTTTTTTCCATACACATGCATTTGCTAGGGCAAACAACTTGATATTTGAACATAGAGTACCTGAAGCTCCCAGGACTTCAATTGCTTTTTGCTTTGGAAGTCACTACCTTCGGAAATTGAAGACTTTCCCATTTCATAAAGGAATTTACCAATTCAGGATTTTAACATGAAGGGCAAATTATAGCCCCGGGCCAAATTTAGTCCATTGGATGTTTTTTTCCCCTATAGCCTGTGAGATAGGAATTTTATATTTTCAAATGAGTGAAAATGTTAAGAACAATATTTTCTCACACTTGAAAATTATATGAAAATCAAATGTCAGTGTCTGTAAATAAAGTTTTGTTGGAACACAGCCACGCATTTATTTACATATTGTCTGTGGCTGCTTTTGTGCTGTAATACCAGAGTCTGCAAATGGAAAGATTTTTACTGTTTAGCCCTTTACACATAAAAAAGTTTGTCAACTCCTGCTTTAAATTGAAGTAGCTTCATGATCCAGAAGAGTTAAATAACTTTTTCTTGGGCCCAACCCTTAACCAGAGGGGAGTTTAGACTCTGGGCTAATCTGGTTTCATATAACTTCTTTCAATGACTGGCCATTTGAACCACCACATTTTTAGAATCAAGTTAGAAGAGTGGAATCTTATGCCTACCATCTAACTTTCAGTTGCATTCTATGGAGGTATGCCAAGTGTTTCAATCTTCTAACACGTCATATTAGGTTTCCTAGTAATTCCAAATGAGATTAAGGGGAAATTTTTTCATTTGCCCTTTGTAAGAACTTGCTTCCTACAACCAGCAGCAAACAATTTGGGGTCTTTAAGCTGTTGGAGGACATTAGCTGTAGCTTGAGCCTGAATAGTTAAGTCAGCAAATTGACTTTATTTATTTATTTTTGAGACAGCGTCTCACTTTGTCACCCTTGGTACAGTACCATGGCATCACACAGCTCATAGCAACCTCAAACTCTTGGGTTCAAGGGCTCCTCTTGCCTTAGCCTTCCAAGTAGCTGGAACTACAGGTGCCTGCCACAACGCCCGGCTTATTTTCTTTTAGAGACAGGGTCTCTCTCTCTCTGGCTCAGGCCGGTGCTGAACCTATGAGCTCAGGCAATCCGCCTGCCTTGGCCTCTCAAGTGTTGGGATTACAGGAGCACGCCACTGCATCCGTCAGCAAATTAATTGACTTTAGGAAAAATAAAAAGCTGTAGATTTGAATATCTAATACCTCCCCAGCAACATCTTTGCTGTGAGGCGGGTTCTGGAGACAGGCAGTTCCTTGTACTGATTTCCGGCAAATTGTGCCTTGTGGCATCTCCAAGCCAGCCTTTCCAAGGACATTTTAGAATAATGGAATTCAAAGGAATTTAAATGCTACCTGAAGCTTCTCTCTGGATCTCTTCACTGTGGGTGAAGGAGAGTTGATTCTGGCTTGGGACAGATGGATGCCCAGGAGATATATGAAGGGGCTGAGCATCGGCCCTGGAAGGTCAGGAAGGACATATTTTGCATGTTGGGACTCAACCACTGAATCATTTCTCATGCAGTTGAAAGACATTTTGCATGGACTAGCTGTCGTTAAAGCCCATATAGTTAAGGTAGACTTTTGCGTTCTGCCTCTTCATTGAGCACCTCTATTAGCTGCAGCTTAGATCTAAGAGAAAAGGATGAGGTCTGTGCCTCATTGAATTTATTGTTAGCTGAGAGGGCCAAGGTCTTTTCAGCCTCAGACTTCCATACGCGCCTTTTCAAACTAGATTACTTTAATGAGTTCTGTACTTTGTAATTTTCCCATTAGTTCCTTACATTTTGAATCAATACTTTCATAACATTAGGACCTTACGTTCCCCATTAACATTTTGTTTTGGAGATCTAGCCATTTTTTCATGAGTTTTTCTAGCCCTCTTGCTGTTGGCTTTTGTGGAGTCTAGGAGGAAGGTTCCCTTCACTCCCATCCCCTGGTTTTTCTGCTCTGTTAAAATCATCAGAGCAAACCACATTTGTATTTCACGAGGCTCCTCTGAAATCAAAACAGAGACTGGAGATTTGTATGAAGATTATCGAAAATGTTGACTGGAGTCCTCTGGTTGGGCAGGTTACAGACAATGCATCTTTCTTCATGATTTTTTATATGTTCACTGGTTTAAATTCCAAATGTTTCACCTGAATACTCTAAAAACTATCATGTAGCTGATAACCTTGAATGATTTCTAGTTAGCCCTTTCTTATCCCAAAGGAGTGTCACTTACGATGAAATTCATTCACAGAAGTATTGATCCATCAGCCATCACACTCCATTGACTCTCCCCTCCTTCAGAAGCCAAAAGAGTGTCCTTCATGGGACCAGAATGTTCATATTGCCTCTAGGTACGATTGTTCATTCAGCAAGGACCTTCATTAAGCCAAGCAACACTGTTAGGTAATGAGGCTGCGGCTTTAACATAGCAGAACGTGTACATCCAAATGAATTCTGGCTTCCTGGCTCTCCTTTTTCATCTCGCTGCCCTTTCCCAGGAGAATGTAGTACATTGGAGGGTCCATCAAAACCCTTCCTCCTCCCCACCACTGCTGAGTTCCCCTAGGGACTTGGCCTCAGTTCCTGTTCCAGATGGCCCACAAAAAAAGAATGACAAGTGGATAGAGGGCATCCAGGCAGCAGGGCAAAGAAGTGCAAGAGGCAAAGTAGGAAAAGTCCTGAATACAGTGGACACAACAGAGGACTTCTTTGGGTTTCTAAGGGATTCGTACAGCCAGACTGGTGTGGATTAATTTTTTCTTTCTTTCTCTTAAATATTCTATGACTGAACCTCAAGGAGCAAAGAAGAGGGCTCATTGGAGTGTCCTAGAATTCATTATTCCAATGCAGTAATTTCTTTGAGAGTAGGGAGCCAGTAATAGATATATTAATATCTTTGTATAACTAGCCTTTTGCCCTTAGCAGGTGGTAAGTGGGTGATCGTCGAAACAACAGTAGGTCTGAACTGTGGACTTATACAGTAAGGCCTATACTGCTCTAATGAGTATAAAACCAGAATCACCACATTTCTACATTTTAATTATCAAATAGTTAATATTATTGTACTCTGCTATTTCTCATTTAGCAGCATCATGACTCTGTGAAATCAGGTGATAGGACTGCATTATTTTTACCCTATTTTTCATTTGTGTGAACCGAGGCATACCAAAAAAATTGGTGGACTGGTGTGATGGCTTAGAACAGGAACCCCAGTTTTTCAGCTCTCCATGTGGCACTCCTCTCAACAATCTGGATAAAATCAGGAGCTAGCATCGTACACAGTTGCTATTTACAAAAGTCTAATTAATACCTCTCACTCCCTAATGAGATACTTCTTCTGACTTCATAGACAAGCAGAGCTAAGCAAGTCATGTCAGAATGCCAGAGTGAATTATTGGGCTTGTGTCAACCAGGCAGGGATGAAAAATCACCCCTGTGAACTTAATCCAGGAGCAATCAAAGGGCCAAAGTTTTAATTAGTGAGGGTTGTGATTTACATTTGCATCTGGCATCCTGAGACTCTGCATTAGTCTCCAAGCTCCTGCACTTCCCCGGTTGTTTTCTAATACTGGATAGGACAGTTAATGTGCTTTTAAATAACACTATATTTAATGGACCTTTGAAGGCACTGACATATGAATCCGTTTTCTCACCTGTCAGCAGAAGTCTTTCCATTAGAGAAGCCAACGAGAGATCATATGTTGGGAGGAGTTAAAAAAAGGAGAGGTGCATTTCAGCTTGGTTCCTTCACCCACATCTACCCAGGAAATTTATGCAAAGTTATCTAGGAATACTAATAGTAGGATTCATTCCTTTTTTAAATCTTAGGTAAGTTTATAATTAAAAAGGAAACATCTATTTACATGACACATAACATTTTCAGATAGCAACTAGAGTTATGACTCATAACATTAGATTTTTGTGAATTTGTATAATTTTTGAAACATTCATAGTAACAAAATGCCCATTAATGCAACTATAAGATCTGGTATCACTTATCATTTGACAGTAGTCAAAGGGAGAATGAGAATGACAAAGTACTACAGGGAATAAAAGAATGCAACAGATTTATTTTTAACAAACACAGCAGAACTGATATTTAGGAAAAGGTGGTGATTTCGGCACATATCCAACCAACCTTTTCATGTTGCTCCATTGGGTACTACATTTAACAGCTGTAGCTTGTGCTCTTGACTCTGCTGGGTTGGGAGTTATCTTTGTTCTGTAATAAAGAACAACCAGTCATCAGAAGGTGATTAATTGGATTATCAGGCTAGGTACTACCACTGGGGCCAAAATTGAGATGTGACTACACCATCATAAATGGTATCTCTCATGTGACTCATAATTTCTATGAAGGCAGTTCCCAGGGAAACACTCTGGAAATGTTGTGAGACCCAGCAGTATCTCTGGAATCTGTAGACAGCCTCTCCAGGTGACAACTTTGAGGGGACCAGCATGCATTGGTATAATATAGGCCCTAGTGGGCTTGCTAAAGATCTGTTTCAAAACTTTGTCACACCGCCTACACTAGTTCCTCATTTGCCAAGTAATTCTGAGCATGGTTCCCCTTCCAACAATCTGGATAGAGCTAGCATCTTTCATGAGTGTAAATCTACAAAAGTCTAATTAATACCTCTTACTTGTTAATGAGTTACTCCTTTTGACTCCATAGACGAGCAGGGCCAAGTACGTGATGTCAGAATTCCCTAAGTGAATTATTGAGCTTGTGACAACCTGGGTCAGAATGAAAAATCACCTCAGTATATTTAATCTAGGAGCAATTAAAGAGCCATAGAATTAATTAGTGTGAGTTTTAATTTGTTTAAAGTCTTGAAAGAGGGAGCCTCTTTGTTTGCTCTGATGCCTTTTTTGTATGTGTGTGTCCTCTTCGGTTATAGGTGAATATGACTTTGGGAAAAATTATTTACTTTTTTACTCTGTTCCTTGCTAACCTATGGACAAGAAGGAAAAAAAGGGGGGAGGGGTGCTTTGAGTCTGCAAAGAGATTGAATCATTGGATTTCCAGTTCTGATGATGAGCCAATGTCCTGCTATGAGGAACAGCTTCCCGAGGAATTGATAGGATGTACAGAAGCAGAATTGCAGAGAGTGGAAGAAGATGATGGTAAAAGAGAACAGGTGCTGGAGTTGGACAAAAAAGCAAAAGCTCAGGAGTCCTGAATGAATAATTAGAAAGAGATGCAAGGGAGATAAGGAGAGTGCTTATCTGCAGCCTTTGGCCAAGTCTCCCTCACTCCCAAACTTTGTTACATCCCTACAAAGAGGTAGACTGCAGACACAATGGCTCATTGGAGGGTTGGAGCTAGGCAGATGGACTGTGCTGGATAGGGAAGGGGCCACCAAGGAAAGCCCCAAATCCACTGACACATGATGACCCAATGGGAGAATCCTTCCTGCTACCCAGTGAGCGGTGGTTCGAGGCAACACTGATCTCAAGCCTGTGTTCAAATTCATCCATCTGGGTTCTTCACCTCTTCCCTAGGATCAGGTTACATCACTAGAAAGGCTGTCCCTGTGCCACAATAGCTTAGCTGTCACTGGTTTACCTTTTGATATAGTATCCTCAGTTGCTATCAACAAGTTAAACATGGCTGAATTTTACTGAATGGAAATTGAACTTCAGGCAATTTGACTTTTTAAGAAGTCTTTCTCTATACACATAAGAGACACTGTCCTGTGCAGAATGCCTCTACGTAGCCTGTAGAATTAGTGCTTCTTGGACATGGTATCAGGAATAAATTTGACTCTCCCAATGGTATCCTTCCTTTTTTATCACAAGCTGAGAATACTTGTTACCCAGCATGTTTCCCTTACGGCTTTGGTTGCTAGGAAACTCAGAGCTAACCCCAGCTCTCAATTTCAGTAGTCTTGCTGTTCAAATTTTGGAGAACAAGTCTCTCCCCCCACCTTTGGAATCTTTCTATTGATCTTGTTTTTCTTCCTCAGGGTATCTTATAGGTGTACTTCAGGATAAGCAACCTCAAATTTGGGGTGAAAGGTTGATAATAAATTAGAGAATATACGTGTTCTCCCTGGCTCATGGAGCTTTGACCTGGTGCTCCTTGAAATAAACTGGGTTTCTGTTAGTCCCAGCTCTTATTTTCACACTAGAATTGTTGCTTTTCTCTTATATTAATCTGGAGTCATGGGGTGGCGCCTGTGGCTCAGTGAGTAGAGCACCAGCCCCGTATACAGAAAGTGGTGGGTTTGAATCCAGCCCTGGCCAAACTGCAACAAAAAATAGCTGGGCATTGTGGCAGGTGCCTGTAGTTCCAGCCACTTGGGAGGCTGAGGCAAGAGAATCGCCTAAGCCCAGGAATTGGAGGTTGCTGCGAGCTGTGATGCCATGGCACTCTACCAAGGGCGATAAAGTAAGATTCTGTCTCTAAAAAAAAAAAAAAAAATCTGGAGTCATGATTCTATACATCCCCACATTTAGCAGAATAGGTGAGGGAGGCATGGAGCAGCCCTCACTGCTGCTCCATGGCTCTTCCTTTTTCTTCTTATCTCTGGAGCTGGTTGTATAAACCTATCGAGAAGGAAATTTCCACTTAAACCAGAACCTTCCAGCACTGGGATTGTTCTAGTTGGCACCTTACTTGACTTTTCGTTTGTGGCCATCACTTGACAGAATTAAAAATTGATTCCACCCCATCTGCTTATTTTTTGAAGTGGACAGTCTATTCCAGAAGAGATAGAGTTTTATAGTTTCTAGGAAACAAGGGCCCTGCACTATGCCTGGTAACCAGAACTAGATGGGTCAGGGCACATGCCTACATGACTTGTCTCCCTACAGCCCAAGGTTTTCCTTTCTCTAGAACAGCGGACAGTTGGGCAATGTGCTTTGATTGAGTCTGACTGAATGTGAAATCCTGGTAAGTAGGCAATAAAGGACATGTCCCCTTCATTTAAATAAGGCCTCCAAGAGGTGGGGAGAGCAGGAGCTTCTAAGGGAAATTTTTGAAAAGAAACAACAACAAAACTTTTTGAGAGCAAGAGACTTATACTTTCCCTCTGGGGCTTCCTCTACCCCTCGAATTTCTGAAACTTTAAATGAACTGCCCTCCCACAAACTGTAGACAAGCTAAGGATGTCAAAGGTAACTTTAGTAAACCACTGGGGGGGGGGGAGGAAAACATAATTAGCATAGAATAGATGGGGTCACAAAAATCTATACTTTCTAAGAATTTCAGGATAAACAACAGCTTTTTAAAGCCCATTTCTTTTGCCCCTGAGCCACAAAGGATTGTTTGTATCCCTTTTAGGCTGCTAGCTGGATGCCTTTCCTGCCAATTCTGGGTTTCCCTGAGATAGATACCATCTTTCCCCCTTAAAGTGCTAACTCTGCTTTCCCTGGTTGGAATCTTCTGTGCTTCTTCCAGGGCCCTCTTCTTCCAGATGCAATCTGAAGGGCTGGTCTGCTTCCTTAAGTTAAGGCGTGATGCTGGACTCACATTCTTAAGCCCCAATGAAGGTTCTAACACTTCATGGCTTAAGTTATCTGCCTATCTCACATAGAATCATTCTCTAAAATTTATCTCTGAGGTGTTCAGACCCATACATCCTCCATTGAGAGGGGTCTGGAAATGTTTTAATATGGGTTTTTTTTTGGGGGGGGTTGCAGTTTTTGGCCGGGGCTGGGTTTGAACCCTCCACCTCTGGCATTTGGGGCCGGCGCCCTACTCCTTTGAGCCACAGGTGCCACCCTGTTGTAATATGTTTTAACACTTATGGCATCTCTTCACAGATAACAGAGGGAAGAGAGCAGTTGTCTCACTAAGGTTGATGGAGGTCAGAACTAGGGTAGGCCCTTCTCATACACAGTAAGGGCCTTTGCCAACAAGAAGGATAGTCTCCGCAAAGACTTTGCTCTTTGCTTCCTTTGTACTTCAGGCATTTTTAGTAATAAGCTTCATTTCTGGTCCCATGTTTTTCTCACTGTAGTTTTCTACTACTCATTTCTCTAAGCCAGGAAGGGGCCCCAGACATTACGATTGAAGTGCTCACTATAGAGAAGTACATGGACAACTGGTTTGTATAGTTTTAAGGAATTTATTAGATAAGAAGTTGATTGTTTAGTGGCTGGGGAGAACCAGAGTACCATGGTTTCAAATCCCAGAACTTATGTTACAAAAAAATATGAGAGAGAGATGATATCATGATTCTTAGGAGGTCCAGGCCTTCCCACACATTAAACAAGTAGGTTTTGGCATGAGACTAACTTAAATTCTGATTATGCCAGAGCCAAGATTTTTCCTGAAGTTTTGAAGCCAAATTGAGAGCAATAAGGCTGTTTATGATTTTGCACAGAATAGAGGAAACAAACAGGCACCAATAATTCAAAGCAAATTAGTTGTTTCTTTGGGAGTTTGTAGCCATATTTGAATAAACTTTAGTTACTGCATCTAGTTGAGGCACTAAACCAGTTTCTTTTTTCTTTTTTTTTTTTTTTGAGACAGAGCCTCAAGCTGTCCCCCTGGGTAGAGTGCCGTGGCATTACAGCTCACAGCAACCTCCAACTCCTGGGCTCAAGCGAGTCTCCTGCCTCCACCTCCCAAGTAGCTGGGACCACAGGCGCCCGCCACAACGCCCGGCTATTTTTTGGTTGCAGCCGTCATTGTTGTTTGGTGGGTCCGGGCTGGGGATTCCAACCCGCCACCTTAGGTGTATGTGGCTGGCACCTTAGCCGGTTGAGCTATAGGTGCCGAGCCTAAACCAGTTTCTTGTTTGATTAAGGCCAGACTGAAAAGACATATCTAAAGCCTGTAACTATGGATTTGTTTGGCACAAGTTGCCTCCTCCAGCATTCTTCAGATCTTCCTTGCCAGGAATTGATGAGAATAGTTTGCATGTGATCTAAAGACTGCTTGGTGTGATAAAAAGATAGATAGCATGAGTGATGAAAACCCACAACTAATCAGAAAAGTGCACTAGGAGAAAGCAACATGCAACATCTAGGAACCCAAGACACAAAATTATCATATAATCAGCAAGTGAGTGTCTTACGATTGGAATTCTCATGCCCTCATACCTGGTGTCTCCTTTGGATTGTGTGAGCTCCCTTTTTTCTCTCTGGCCTGTCCTATGTTCTTCCTGAGCTAGTTCCTTCTCACGCTGCACACACTCCGGGTGTAATCTCTTCTACTTTAAGGTTTCAATGACCAAAGACTCTCACCTCTCTGGAAACCATTCTTTCACTGAGATTTCTTTATGTAACTCAGTTCTGCATCCATATATCCAATTTCTAACCAAGCAGCTCGCTGAGGATACCACAGGTGCACAAAACTCAATGTAGCTCCAAACTGTACATTTCATCTCCTACATACCACTCTAAAAAGGCCACTTGCATTTCCTGAACTACTTATATTAGCAAATGGAGTCCCAATTTATTTGTGTTACATCATCTTTGATTCTAAGCCTTCCTGCCTTGTTCTATACTCCATGGAGGCGATGGCCCTGTTTGCTTTATGCCTGCCAAGTTCTATCAAGTCAATCTTGCATTGTTGGATATTTCCCTCAAATATATCCCTTCTTCTCTCTGGGCCTTACTTTCCTATCTCTGAGGAGCCTTCCAGATCCATTAATCTATGAGTCTTTCCCTTGTCTAAGGTGGGGTCAATAAAGAGCCTCAGTCTTTGGCTCAGCCACGTGTCTTGGGATTAACTAAGATTGTTGTTAAAAACTCATGTTCATGAAGTATTTGTTATAAATTATACAAGGCCTAACATTCAACAGTGATTAGTAGGGGATATGGAGCAAGATGTGCTTTGTTGCCATGAATTGTCAGAATTTTAATCTTCTGTAAGCAGGCACACTAAAATAATGCTCTGCTCTCCAAATTGTAACACAACAGAACGAAACTGACTATTTGGTTTCATTAAGAAAGGAAAATTAAAAGTAGTCTATACTGATCATAGAACAGATAACATTTGCAGAGGAGACCCTACTTAGAAATAAATGTGTGATGCCTGAGCAGTTTTAAAAATGAAAACAATTTCAAGTTTTAACTGTCCCTATAAATATATATGAAGAGAAAAGTGTAAAAATCTTTGATTTAGAGTCTCAGTGCTGTTAATAGACACATGGGAGCATAATATGGGAGAACTTTTCTTCCTTACTGCCCAGAAAGCATTTTCAATACCTTGTCGACATAGCCCTTCTATATCTTTTCTAAGGAGCCAGATGCACTTTTAAATCCTGGCTATATTTCTCTCTTTAGAAAGCAGTTAAGATGCCAATTTCAGCAACAAGGAGGTATTTGAATGCTTTTGTCTTTAGACAACAAGATGTAGGTATAGAATTGGTCTCCTAAGCCCCAGTGTTAGGGTGAAAGGTCTTAGGTGGGTAGCACCAACCTTACTCAATGACTCAACTTGTCCAAGATCTTTTAGCTGCCACAGAGATAGCATACGACCCAAGCTCTGCCTGATTTTAGTGCCCAAGCCTTTTCAACAACACCAGGGATGCCTCCGGTTGGTTTGGCAGTGCCAATCCCCAGAGTTGCTACCTCCCACTGGTTTTACTCGAGTTTCATATCTGTGGGCACTGGAACTCAGAAGTGGTTCTGTAAGAGGCTGTCACCTTTTGGGGGCATGCAGTGTGGTCTGACATAAGTAATTTAAACAAAAAATCCAAAGCCATATGACTCCCTTAATAAACCTCTAATCTAATATGTGTCAGTCAATTCAATTCAATAAACATGTTAGAAACCAGATTTATCAGGTGTGATTGTCAGTCATCAGGTATTGAAAACCTTCTATGTGAAAAATGTTACAATAGACATCATGAACAGATATGAACACAGTTGGCCTTTGTCATCAATAAGTTTAATATGCAATGTGAGGGCAGAATGGACATTCATTTTTTTTTTTTTCGAGACAGAGTCTCCTTCCATCACCCAGATTAGAGTGCAGTATTGTCATCATAGCTCATAGCAACCTCACACTTCTGGGCTCAAGTAAGCCTCCTGTCTCAGCCTCCCCAGTAGCTGAGACTAAAGGCATGAACCACCACATCTAGCTAACTAACTTTTTTCTGTTTTTGTAGAGATGCTAACTTGATCTTTGTTGCTCAGGCTGGCCTTGAACTCCTGAGCTAAAATGTTTCTCCCACGTTAGCCTTCCAGAGTGCTCGGATTATAGGCATGAGCCACCCGCCAGCCCAGAGAGTGGACATTTTTGTTGTTGTTGTTGTTGTTGAGACAGAGTCTCATTCTGTCACCCTATGTAGAATGCTGTGGCATCATAGCTCACAGCAACCTCAAACACTTGTGCTCAAGAGATCCTCTTGCCTCAGCCTCTGAGTAGCTGGGGTTAAGGGTGCCTGCCACAATGCCTGGCTAGTTTTTCTATTTTTGGTAGAGATGGTGTCTTATGGTTGTCCTGGTCTCGAACTCCTGAGCTCAAGTAATTTACCTGCCTTGGCCTCCCAGAGTGGTAGGATTCCAGGCATGAGCCGCTACACCCAGCCTCCTGTGGCTTTCCTTAAAAAGTTCACTGAGATTTTTCTGGCCTACTCTAGGGACTCCCTAATGTATAATGTTCACCAACTGGGCTTCAGTTGTGAATTTTTAATTATGCCAGATCATTTTCAGTAAATAGAACTTCAGGCTCAATTAATACTGTCAGATTCAATTTCTGTCTCACCTGCTATTGAGCCCCACTCCACCGTGTTTGCAGTAATTGCCACTTCTCAGGAAAGAGGAGCTTCTCCAGAGATGGATGTCAGCAGCCCTTCTCATGCTCATCTCTCCTGCCTCAGAAGCCCTACTGTGGGGGCCACTTCATCTAGCAAATTCTAATTGTGTTGTCTGGAAAGCAGGGAAAATGGATGTGGCTGATTATTCTCTCTTGGTTTCCACCGAGCGTGGCTGTTTCATGCTTCTTGTGAGGCAATGGTTCTCAAGTGTGGTCCACAAACAAGCAACATCACCTCACCTGGGAACTTGTTAGAATTAGAAATTCTCGGGCCCCATCCCAGACCCACTGAATAGGACATTCTGGGGGCTGAGCCTTGCAATCTGCATTTTTAAAATGTTCCGGATTATCTATTGTATGACTGAGTCTATGAGCCACTGTTGGAAGATAACTCTTTCAAACCAAGGATAAGCATAATTTCATTCTATTTTGTGAAAATTCTCATAACCCAGAGGGATTCTTTTTTTCTGATTTATATTTTTTTAAGAAAATGATTACAACTTTATTAAAGGTCAAAAAATAAAACCTAAGTAAATTACCATTTGCCTAGATAAGATTTACGATTTCTAACACAAACCAAAATTTTTATAGTAGTAACTCAACTTTACCTTTGCTTTCCTTGATTTCCCCAAAGCACAGGCAGTTCCTTGTTGTATTTCACTAGCACTTTCCCCCCCACTATTAATGTATTTTTATTAAATATATGTGGATTTTCTTTTTTTTTTTTATTATTGGGGATTCGTTGAGGGTGCACAGAACCAGGTTACATTGATTGCTTTTGTCAGATAAGGACCCTCTTATAATTGGGTCCCGCCCCCAAAAGGTATATCACACCCCTTGTCCCCCCACCCTCTCTCCCTCCTTCCCTTTCTTAGCTGTCTCCATCAAACCACCCTGAGATATCATCTAACCTCAGTGAGAATGGGCCCACATCACAAAGCCTCAAAACTGCAGATGCTGGTGTGGATGTGGAGAGAAGGGAACACTTTTACACTGCTGGTGGGACTGCAAACTAATACAGCCTTTTTGGAAGGCAGTATGGAGAATCTTCAAAGAACTCAAGCTAGACCTCCCATTTGATCCTGCAATCCCATTGCTGGGCATCTACCCAGAAGGAAAAAATCCTTTCACTAGCACTTTTTACATTTGTTCCCGAACATTGCATTGCTAATGCATCTGTTAACATTCTTGGCTCCTCTGCTAGGCTTTGGGCCACTTGAGGGTAGGACTCTTGTCACACTCATCATAATATCCCCAAGGCCTAGCATAATAAAGGCCATCCAGTCAACACACACTGATTGTTTTCTGAGTGAATAAATTGGGTAATATTTTATAATTTTCAAAACTATATAATCTTAAGAAACAGGACTAGCAGACAAGGAAACTGAGATACAGAGACCTTGAAGGATTCGTTTGTAAGTTGCAGAGCCAGGGCTAACAACCAAAGCTTACTGGAATTTGGGAAGGTTATGATCACAGGGTCCCTAAACAGTGTCCTAACAAACTACACTCAACTCAGGAAGTCTGGGATAATTTGCCTCTTCAAGGGCAGAGCCCTTGATTTGCTCCCAGACCAGTTGCTCCCAACCCAACTGTGCTGATGTTATTACGCTATGGCATCCTGGCCCCCCCAGGATGCTAAGAGAGGGTGGCTGATGGTGCCAGTTAGTGAGACACAGTGATGACACTGAGAACAGGAAAAGGGACAGCAATGATACAGAAAAATAGTGGATTTTAGTACAATAGGCAGTAAGGTCCCTAATATTTGGTTAGTCCTTGGTCAAGAGGAGCTAAAGAAGAGATATGACCTGTAAGTGAAGCCAAGGTTTAAAGCCCATTTTGCTTATCTGCCGAGGTGTCCTGCTAACATCAGGGTGACAAGAGCATGGGATATACCTTATAAGGTATTTTCCGGTAAGGGAATGGGTTGACACTAATTGGCACTCAGCTTGCCTTGTAATCAGTCAGCAATCTGGCTGGCTAGCAGAATGGGGAAGAGGCAGGCTATGGGCATGGGATAAAGCAGGAGTGTCCAACCTGTGGGCACAGGCCACATGCTGATTTTGTGAGGAGTTTTTGGCTTATCCATGGTGTCAGGTATCATGAAAAGTATGTACTGACTTTTTTTTTTGCTGCTTATCAGCTTTTGTTAGTGTTTGTGTATTTAATGTGTGGCTCAAAGCAACTCTTATTCTTCCATTTTGCAGCAGATTTAAAAAAAAGGTTGGCCATCCCTGGAAAGAAAGCCACCAGCCCACACAAAGAATAAGGCCTGTACTTTCCCTTATTAGTTTTCATAATAATAACTCAACTTTCTCTTTGCTTTCCTTGATTCCCCCAAGCACTGATCTCTATATAATAAGTCAGCTGGCTCAGACTCTTTTATTTGGACTCTTGGTACAAATAAAATAAATCCTTCTAAAGTGGGGTGGAAATAAGCAGATTCTGGGATGGGATGCGTCCCTAAACATTCACTCCTTAATCATAATGGATTAATAGAGTCCCCTCAGGCCTCCCTACTTAACTCGTGGCTTTGAGTGCCACTGGTAGCAATGACTATATATGTGACTCTACCTTTCTTTGTGAACTCTGCGCCATCTTGCTATTTGCCTGCCAGACACTGTCCATCCATACCCAACTCCATATGCTACAAACCAAATTCATTATCATCTCCTTTAACCTAGGTCCCCCACCTAAGTAATCGGTCTCTTTCACTGACAGAGTAAATTTGTTTCCCAGTCATCCAACTTTCCAAACTTTCTCTGCAGCTTTCGTTTAGAGTTTATTCTCATTCTCCAGATGTAGTCAATCCCCAGATTCTGTCATATTTTATTTTGCTATGCCAGACAGGGTTTCTTTCTTTTCACCTCCATAACTACCATTCCAGCCCAGGCTCCCATCATATTTCAGGTCTCAATTACCCACAAACCATCCAATCCCAGAACTATAATTTTTGCTTCTCAACCACTGATGTAATGGAGGAGCTCAGAGCTAGACGTGAATACAATAGTTATGTGATGCCACTTAACTATAAAATACAGTCCTATTGGCCTCTGATAGTCTGTAACCAAGGTCCATGCTTAAATGAGAAAATAATATAATTTAGGAACTGACTCATGTCCTTTCTTGATCCAAATGAGGCATCAGGGATGTGACTGCCACTCCCTGGGCAGAAGCAGCATGTGCCAAGAGGTGAAGAGAGCAAAATAGCAACAATAATCAATGAGCTCATTGCTCAGTCCCTGCTGCCCTGTGGTGAGCTCTTAGAGTGAAAAGTTAATGGAAGGGGAAAGGGCAAGAGAATGTGAGTGCCCTGGCTGCCTTTTCCAAGAGCTTTGTAATTACAAAGTAGCTGCGAGCTTCTCTGTGAATGGGTTACCTGATCAGTTTAATTCCCTCTGCTTTAGAGATAAGAAGCCTAAGACAGCAAGAAGTTAAATGTGTTGCTGGCAGCCAGGATTAGAACTTGGGATTCCTGAATAAATGCTTTGAACTTATGAGGTTACTTCTAAGAGATCATAGTTACACTGGGCTTCCTAGCAATAAAGATGAGCTTTTCCCTTCTCCTCTAAAATCCTCAGTCATTATCCAGAGCTAGGGAAAGGGGAACTAGGGTGGAAAGCTAAAACAAAGTACATCTGAGTGACTTGAACTTTCTTTGCCAGGATGATGGACAGAAAGAAATAGAATGGGCAGAGGATGCTTAAAGAGGTGAGGACTGTAATTCAGACACCTCAAGTGAAAGAAATGAAAATGAAAAAGTTTGAAGCAAAGAAAGAGATCCACTCAAGACATAACCTAACAAGATAGAAAAATGAAATGCAGAAGTCTCATCAGCTTTAATTAAAGGAAATCAATATTTGAAGAGCTGCTTTGCCCAGTAACAGAACAAGGGTAAAAATACTTTAGAAGCACGAGCCTCTTAGAAAAGAGAAAAGCGAGCTTTCATAGGGAAGCAATCATGGTTTAAAAGCCTTTCAGAAGATGTCCACGTGGTGCATCTGTTGTAGAGGGGACTCAAGTACCTGTTTGACAGGCAGACTAGATGAGCTTCTATCCCTGGGAGGGTCTATACCAGTGGTTCTCATCTTGTGGTTCACAACCCACAAGAACTGTATTAAAGGGCCACGGCATTAGGAAGGTTGAGAACCACTGGTCTATATATTATAAGTGCATTTTCTTAGCTTAGGAGCATTCAGGAGCCAGGAGTTACCTCTAGGGAGCAAAGACTTGCCATGATTTTCCCCAGAAAGACTTCAAACAACCCCTCGGTGGCAATAGCTTGGGTTTCATCTCTGTTGTCACTTACAAAAACACCTGTAGGGAACTACTCAGAGCTATGTAAAGGCAACACCCTTCTTGTTACTATTCAGAGACACTATTCAACCATCCAAGCCAGCTTGCTGGAGTGTTGGGGTCTAAACTCAAGTGTTCTTGTGATGAACATGAGGATCAATGATCAGTAACTAGAACCCAGTTCTCCCAGACCATCCCTCTTCAGCAAGGGAAGATATCTGTGCCAGACATTGATAGCTATGACACTTCTTTCCACTGAGGCCACACGCAGCCTTTTTATTTTTATGTGTTCAACAAATATTTCTTGAGGCTGGGCGCTATGGCTCATGTCTATAATCCTAACACTCTTGGACGCCAAGGTGGGTGGATTGCTTGAGCTCAGGAGTTCAAGACCAGCCCGAGCAAGAGTAAGACCCTTGTCTCTACTACACATAGAAAAACTAACCAGGTGTTGTGGTGGGTGCCTGTGGTCCCAACTACTTGGGAGACTGAGGCAGGAGGATTGCTTGAACTCAGGAGTTTGAGGTTGCTGTAAGCTATGATGCCATGGCACTCTACTCAAGGCAACAGAGTGAGCCTTTGGATATATATATATATATATATATATATATAGAAAAAGACTTTTTTTGAGTGTCCACTAAATAGCTAGTTGGAAGGACTGATAAGTGTTTCAAAATAAGCAACACTTAAGCACCACATGCTGAAAGGTATATAGACAGTATAATAGCTCATCCCTCTTTTTTGAAATACAATGTCAATTTCCTAGGACCCTGAAAATTAATTTTAAAAATCACAGTACTCTCAGTACTCTTGTAGTTGCAGCAGCACAACTATTTTTTACGGATCGAGGATGAATTCATTCCACAAAAAGCTTACGAAGTACTACGGGAAATGCAGGCGTTTCTGTGTGCCGCCCATCAAGAAAGTGAGTAGAGGGCGCTTTAAACCACTAGATTCTCCCACAAGTACCTCTCTGACCTAAGAGAAAAATCTAGATCAGAGTAGATCTGATTGCCATTTTGGTTTAAGTACACTGGATACCATTTCAACGTCAAATTGTTTAATCAGAAACCTGAAAATGTTGAAGTGTTGGCCAGTGGCAGTTTTCCCACCTGAATACAATGTGCATAATACAGCAGGATTGTTTTTTCACTTACGTAGCATTGGAGACATTTAGGGAGCCTGTGGGAAAAGGTTTTTTTTTTTTTTTTGGATAAATGGAGACAGACAGGTGATCAGGTGGACAGAAGGAGGGCTGGCAGTCATTAACTTTTCCTATCAGAAACTCACCTGGAATCGCTCTCATAGGCCTTTGATGAGGCTCAGTGGTTGAGGCACGGGAGAAAGCAGCTTATCCCCAGAAGAGGATAGCTACTCAGGTGGGGGGCAGGAAGGCTAGATCCGTCCCCTCAGGGATTTCAGGCTGCTGCCTTTGAGATTACAACTCAAAGATGAGATGAAAGTGAAGCCGGTTGACAGGTGTTCTAGAGACAGGCAGATCAAAAGAATGACAACTGGAGTTAGGTTTGTTTCAGATGCGTAGGTTAGAAACTGATTCAAGGCAGCCCCTCAGCAGTCTCATATACCCCCAATTATATATTTATATACTAGAAACAGGCAAGGTTGATTTCTGTAAATCCCTGGGATTGCTGGATGTTTCAGTGACCAGGGTCTTTGGCAGTATCTTAGTCTTTGGGTCTTTGACTCGTGTCTTTACGGATCTTCGAGGCTCCCAGACAATCTGTAGCTGCAATATTTTCTTTTTATCTCTCATGGGGCACTTCTGGAACACTCAAGGTCCTTGATATCATTGTTTTAGATCTCCTTATGTCTCAAGGTTTCAGAATGACAATATCTTACCCGGGCTTAACTACCCAGCCTGGATCTTTGGGGAGAAATAAGGACTTTTCCTGTCAACATTTGGCAAACCTTTCCATACGACATTCATTAGTATATGTACGAAATTAAGCTCCTAGCATCCAAGCCTGCCACAAGTTCTTCTTGTACCCCGCCACCACCTTCAGAAACATTTTGCTGCTGTTAATGGGTCTGTACCTGTAATTTGCACAGAACAAACATTTTGAGTTACTTAATTACCTTCATCCCTAGTCTTGGGCTGTGTATTTACCTTCCCTGTGTGAGTTATTCCTGGGAATGTTTTTGTTTTGATTTCCCACAGAGCTGCATTTGCAGGATTTGGCTGTAGGTCAGAGGGGTCCTTATTCCTATCTATTAAAGGGCTACTGCTCCAGGACCACCCCCTCCAGAGCAGCACTAAACAATAATAAGGCTGCCACTGTCAGTCGACAGTGTTCCCTGGTGTCCTACAGTGCCCTGCGTGGACTTTAATCAGACTCACTTGTAATGCAGATTATGGAGGACTGTGATGTGGGAATCCAGCAGTGGGAATGGATGTAACTTTTCTTCAAAACCATGTGGATGCCTGAGCTTAGGGACACGGGAAGAGTTAAATGACTACCTATTCTGAGCCCAGTCCTGTGCCAGAGACACATCAAAAGATCCCTTGTTTTGGAAGTTGTCCAGTCAAGTTTCTCACTGAGTGAGCACCTAGGAAGAAGGAAGGTCAGTGGCCAGTGACCAGGGCTAGAGGTGAGGAAGTCCAAACTCACTTGTATTTGACAACACATATCATATTTCGTCCTTTGCATTAGGCTATATTGCTGAGACAATTTTAAATTCTTTTGATTTAGAGTTTTTTGTTTAATTGGTCCGTATTGTCAGTATATTGGATATGGTTCCAGGTCCCTAAAAAATCTTTTGCCAGGAAGCCATTATGATAGAATGTGTGCCCACTCTCTCCAGAGCTACCCACCCGCCAGAATCAGAGCTGCCCTGGGTGTGGTGTCTCCCACTTCAAAGAGCTGCTTTTTGGATCTTCTGGACACACTGCATGCAAACTCCTGGGACTGTTGCTATCTGTCTGATTCTTCCTGATCCTGATTAGCCTTTATTTGTGCCCACACACATCTCTAATACCTTAGCAATCACCAGGAACCCGTGATTATCTCTTGTTCCAATCACATCCATGTACTCATTTGAAGCCAATGGGTACATATCAGAACAGTGTTTGTGACCCCCAGCCCACCCCACATATAAATACAACTACTTGGCAGACACCTATTTCAGAGGTACTTAAAAGGTTCATAGATATCTAGAAAGCTCTTTGACATTTTCTGAGACAATATTCTGTGCCACTGGAAGGTTCTGTTATCTGCACTATAAGCCAACATGTGCATTTTTCTTTTTATCTTCATTTTTATAAAAGATTATGCTGACGTAGACCTTACTAACAAAAAAAATTCTGATGAAATCAGGATAAATAATTCCACGCATCATCAAGGGGAGAGAAGGGCTTTGAATTGGTTTCCATGGAAATTTGAAAATGAAGGAAAGTAATAATTTCAAGGCAGAGCGGCTGAATTGAAGATAATGGTAAAATAGTTTGATAAAGGAAATAGAATAAAGTAATCAAGAAGGCTCCAATCAATTATTCCTTTTTGTTTACCTTCAGGTGATTAATTTGTCTGCGTTTATTAACCTGATGAGATTAAGCAGACCTTCCTTGTGATTTATTTCGTAATTGTTTCCAAGGTTTGACATAAGCTATGGAGTTATTGAAGGTGGAGATTTAAATTCAATTACTCATGAAGCAGGTGGTGCTTCTCCTGAAAAAGTATCTGAATTCACGGCCTTCCCATGTAACATTATGAGTGGAAATTATTAATTCATCTGATAGTATCTCCCAAAGACTTTTAGAAGTCATTTGACATCCACATACTTCACTAAAATTCAGCAGCTTCAGAACTGAACATGTAATGCAGAGAATCCTGTGTCTGGAAATAAAAGATTTTATGTTAAATACTAGTTATTTGTATACTTTTTTTTTTTTAAATTAGAGTCTCCCTTGGGGCCTGGGCTATGGTGCTATCATAAATGGAATCCGTGAGCTCAAGTTTTGAATGCCAAAAGGATAGCTTTCTTTGAACTTGACCAATGGTTCCCACTCTTTTTACCTTTGAAGGGCACCACGGGGTAAGATCATGGTTTATTTTGACAGGAGAGAGAGAGAGAGAGGAGAGAGAGAGAGAGAGAGAGAGAGGCAGGCTGACCTTGAAAGTCTTTAAATGTTGTGACTAATTGCTTTTTTGTCTCTGTGGTCCTTGTTGTTTATATTTTTTCTTTTTTTTTTTTTCCTGTGGGTATAGTAAAGATAGACGGGGTTCTCCAAACACTAACCCAGGTGCCAACCCTCCGTCATCCACAAAGGCCCGGAACACATCTAAGAGTGGAAAGTAAGTGAAAACTGTTCCTGTACATTGACGCAGCGATCCAAAATCCTTGTGCTGTTTTCGTTTTGTCATTCATTCATATTCATTCAACAGAGATTTCCAGAACGCCTTGTGTGTGCCTCCCACTGAGCTAGTCACTGGGGAATTGAAACAAAGCGTGTGTCAGTAATGCTGGGTGTGTCAAGGACTAAGGAGGGAGGAGGGCAGGGATGGGAAAGTCAGGAGATGACTTTGGGAAGCCAGTTTAGGACGATGAAGGGCAAGGACATATGTTTGTAAGGACAGATGCAAGATTTGTCCTGTGAGTTTCAAAAATTAAAGAAAAAAGAAGCCCCAGCACTGATTAATCGTTTTATCATGTGCAAAATCCATGAAAGTCTGTCTTTGATCCATACATTGCGGTTTAGGTTTGAGTTAGAAGAATCTGGTAAGCCATTGCAAAAATGTCCTGGTTTAAGTACATGTATGTTTAACCATATCACTGTTTTACATGCAACATATATTCTTTTCCCAGTACCATGTCCCATGTGAAACTGTCTTTATAATATTACCCGAACTTGTATTGGTTGAATATTTGTGATATTGGATTCACTTCCTCGGGGCTTATTCCAGAAGATCACACTGGCTGATCTTTCCCTTTGGATTCAGCCGAGCATGGGAACTTGAGAATTTGGGAATTCTCCTTCTGTGTGGCTCCAGCCCTTTGGTGAATGACTTGGGTTCTCTGTAAGCTGTCTCTCCAGGATGTGGGACATTGTGACAGGTATAAACACAGCCCAGAAAGAGCACCAAGTCTGCATCTAGGTGAAGATGAGAGAGGCCTTCATCATGCTAAAAGCTCTAATCTAGCAGTAAAATGTGTCACAACAAGAGAGCACAGCTTTGCAATGAAAGGTGAATTTGTAATGGTCACATATTTTATGTATTCAGCATTGGACTGTAAATGCTGCACTTTGAATATGATCTTATATTCAATTCCCAAAGTGAAAGATCTATTGGCTGCCTTTTTTCCTTCTTCTCCTGAATACCATTTCAGGTTTGCATATAAAGTTGAATGTGGGCTATCTCAGAGAATATAAAAAACAGCGGTAAAGACATAAGACTAAATCTCTGAGCAGTTAGAACTCATTTCAGTTATTTATTGCTGAAAACCACAATCAAAATGCTGTATAAATTATGAAGGAAGGGAATTGATGCACACACTCCCAAGCAGCTGAATGTTTTCAAATTAGTCCCAATTCATCGTTAACGTGCACTCTCTGTTAACAGAAGTGGCTTTGGAAAAATGCTTTTAACTCCATTGTTGCAGAAATGGCAGACCCTATCTGGGCACCTCGTACCTACCTGGCACATTCTCCATTTTTTAAATGCTACTGTATAATTATGGATATTTGTGATATGATGTTGCATATCAAAAGGGGTGTTGTTTTGTTTCTTTAGGTTTTGCCAGAGCTCACTCTTACCTTTTGAGTAAAGTACCTAATATTATAGTCAGACTTTGAACAGTAGGAGACCCGAATAAATACATCCTTAAGTAGATAAACATGATCTATATCACACTTTCTATATTTGGATGCATCCCAAGCTTCCGCCATAGTGAAAGGCCTCCCTCTTCACACACGCTGAGCTAGGTGGCTTTTATTTGCCATGTAGAGTGGTTTACAGATTGAGCTAGTTCTTTTCAATTCTTCAGTGTTTTGTTGATTTGGGGTTTTTTTTTTTTTTTTGAGAGAGTCTCAAGCTGTCGCCCTGGGTAGAGTGCTGTGGCATCACAGCTCACAGCAACCTCCAACTCTTGGGCTCAAGCGACTCTCTTGCCTCAGCCTCCCAAGTAACTGGGACTACAGGTGCCTGCCACAACACCTGGCTATTTTTGGTTACAGGTGTCATTGTTGTTTAGGTGGCCCAGGCTGGATTCAAACTCACCAGCCTCAGTGTATGTGGCCAGCACCCTACCCACTGAGCTACGGGTGCCACCCTGTTTTGTTGATTATTAGTGAAAAATTAAAAGTTTTCCAGTATTCCCCTCATGGATATGTGTGCCAGGTTCTTTCGAACTGTGCCCGTCCTGTCACTTGTCTCATCAGTTTTTCAGGAGGATTTTGAGTTTGAGGGGTTTTTTTTTTTTCTGTCACTGAACGTTTTCTCCTTCTCAGGATGTCTTGATCAACAGAAACAGTACTGACATCCATGGATATGGCGAGACTAGCAGGGGCATTTTTCACACTTTCTAGAACAGTCTCTGAATGTTGAGTCCCTGCGTCCTGGTTTGGAGAGGGTGGTGATTTGCAGTTCCTGCTGTAGTATCATCTGCGTGTCTCCTTGGTTATGGTGAGAACGGTGGTCCATGGTGCAGTCCCACAAGAGCACTATGGAGGTCACTATTTTGCTGAATTTTCTGATGTTATTTGACCAAATGGGCAGGCTATAGGGCAGTTTTGAGAATTTCTCTTATGTGATTTTTGAGGCCAGATACAGGCTGGGAGACAGAAGGAGGGTTCTTTTCCTCTCTGAAAAGAAATTGGATCTCCTTTAAAAAAAAAAAAAAAGAAACAAAAAATGAAGGGCCAGGTGCGGTGGCTCACGCCTTTAATCACAGCACTCGGGGAAAGCTGAGGCAGGTGGATTGCTTGAGCTCAGGAGTTCAAGAACAGCCTGAGCAAAAGCAAGAACCCCATCTATACTATACGTAGAAAAAAATAGTGGGTACTATGGCGGATGCCTATAGTCTCAGCTACTTGGGAGGCTGAGGCAAGAGGATTGCTCAAACCCACGAAGTTGATGTTGCTGCGAGCTACGATGATGCCATGGCACTTGACTCAGGGTGATAGAATGAGACTTTGTCTCAAAAAAAAAATGCAGAATCCAAGCTGCCTCAAATATGCACCATAGCTGAAAATAATAATATATGTTGAGTGCGTACTATGAATGAACTTGCATACTGCGCACTTGATACACATTGTCTCATTAATGTTTACCCACCAAAAGCTCATGAAACAAGCACTATAATTATTTCTGTTTGATACATGAGGAAATTGAGACTGAGAGGATTATAGTGTGCCCACCTGTGGTCTCCAAATGACCAATTTTAACAAAAACTTTCATTGGAGCCAAAAATAGTACTACTAATAATAACTAGAATATATTGAGCACCTACTTTATACCACTGTGCAGGGTTACATAGATAAATATAAGATACAATAGGTGATCTCAAGAAGCTCATAATCTTGATAAGAGACAGAGGATGACAGTGTGGTGGTTTTTTTTTTAAGTTTCAACAGAAATAGACTTTTGTTCCTATGAAATTAAACTGAATTTTTTTTTGAGAGAGAGAGAGTCTCACTATGTTGCCATTGGTAGAGTGCAGTGGGATCACAGCTCACAGCAACCTCAAACTCTTGGGTTGCCCTCAGTAGAGTGCAGTGGCATTACAGCTCACAGCAACCTCAAACTCTTGGGCTTAAGCAATTCTCTTGCCTCTGCCCCCCAAGTAGCTGGGACTACAGGTACCTGCCACAGTGCCCAGCTATTTTTTTGTTCCAGCTGTCATTTTTTATTTTAGCTGGCCTGGGCAGGGTTCAAGCCCTCCAGCCTCAGTGTATGTGGCCCCCGCCCTATCCATTGAACTATGAGCACTGCCCTAAACTGAATTTTTGAAAAACCATTTTTAAGGTGGTATCTGTGAACTTTTCGATTATTTAAGTAGATCAGATATCTTTCAGTATTCATTAAAAGCAATATGATAGGCGGGGCTTAGTGGCTCACGCCTATAATCCTAGCACTCTAGGAGGCTGAGGTAGGTGGATTGCCTGTGCTCACAGGTTGGAGACCAGCCTGAGCCAGAGTGAGATCTCATCTCTAAAAAATAGCCGGGGGTGGGGGCAGGCACCTGTTGTCCCAGCTACTTGGGAGACTGAGGCAAGAGGATCCCTTAAGTCCAAGAGTTTGGGGTTGCCATGACCTATGATGCCATGACACTCTACCGAGGGCAACAAAGTGAGACTTTGTCTCAAAAAAAAAAGTAAAAAAAATGGGCAGCGCCTGTGGCCCAGTGAATAGGGTGCCAGCCCCATATACCGAGGGTGGCGGGTTCAAACCTGACCCCAGACAAACTGTAACAAAAAAATAGCTGGGCGTTATGGTGGAAGCCTGTAGTCCCAGCTACTTGGGAGGCTGAGGCAGCCTAGGAGTTGGAGGTTGCTGTGAACCGTGATGCCACAGCACTCTACCAACAGCAATAAAGTGAGACTCTGTCTCTAAAAAAAAGTAAAAAATAAGAAAGCAATATGCTATATGTATCATGACATTACTATGTGCCCCATAAATGTGTACAATTTTTGGTGTCAATTTAAAAATGCTTTATGCCAGTATAAACCATTATGCTATGACTCAAAAATCACTTTTTAATTGTCAAAATAATGTGTAACCGGGTAGTGTCTGTGGCTCAAGGAGTAGGGCACCAGCCCCATATACTGGAGGTGGCCGGTTCAAGCCTGGCCCTGGCCAAAACTGCAAAAAAAAAAAAAAAAAAGTAATGTGTAACCATTATAGAAAGTTAAGAAATTAAGGGAGAAATAATTAATGATTCTACTCCTTGAACATAGTAAGTGTTATCTCTGTGTATTCCTGTCTAAACTTTTTAATATGCATGCTTTTACATATATGAAATGAAAATATAAGTTTAATTTAGTATATTTTATCTTTTGTCTAGTATTGCACATAAAATGAATGTTTTAAAATATCCTTAGCCCGAGTAATTGTTGAGAAATTTTGTAGAAATCAGTAAGCTTGAATGTATCAGAATCTGAAATATCATTCTTATGATTAGTACTTTCTATCCTATATATGAATGATTTCCTTATGATCTCCATTTAGTTTGCTCTTAGTCTAAGGGTAATGAGGAGTAGCTATGAAGAGTCTGACAGCTGATGCCATGGGAGCACTCCCATTTATCCCTTTCCTCTTCTGCCTTGATGGATTTGGAATCTGCTTAGAGATTTAAGAGTAAGAAGATCATCTAATAACAATGTGGTGTTTAAGTGCTACAGTGAGGTAATCACGGGTTCTTTGGGAGCCAAAATAGTCACCCCCTAAACAATGCCAGGATTAGAGTGGGGAAGAGGTCATGTGGGGTCATCAATGAAGGCTCCTGTGAAATGACCCGTGAGCCCTTTAGTTTTATCCACTTACCTGTCAGGTAGCAAGGCTATGTCAGAGAAAGAAAATGCAAGCCGGTCATTCAGGCGGGCAGAATCCTATGTGCGATCAGAACAAGTTGGAGTTGTGGATTAGGTCAGAGCTCCAATTGAATGGCTAATTCCACCTTTTGTCCGACTTGCAATCCATCTGGCGCCTACTGAGATGCAGGGCATACAGCGTGCTGAGTAGCTTAGGAAGCCTCCAGCTTAGAAGTTGTGGCACTTCTGCTTGCTGTCTTTCACTGCCTGGATCTGAAGCTGGGTAGCCGGCCCTGTTTCAGGGAGGAACAGATGGAATGGGATATGTCTGAGCAGCAGAGCCAGACTACCTTGGCAATGACTTTCAGGGAGGTGCAGGCAGTTCCTTGTATGCCGACAGTAAGCCAAATTGACAAGATAGAAAAGAAAAAAAAAACCAGCGCGGAGCTGTACCCCTGTGATCAGGAAGCATAGAGTTTGCAGAGGTTGACCCATGACCAGCCATGCCAGGCTACCACATTAAGCCTCATGTATGGTTCCCTCTGAAATGTGAACCTGTTATTCTGGCCAACACAGCAGGCCACAGTCAATCCATTTGCTGACCCACTGGGTTGCCCCCAGAAAGCACTTAAACTGTCAAAGATGAACATGCTTAGTAGCCACAAAGAGCCTTTATAATGTTCATTTTGTATGCAGACATTTTCATATTTTACATGACACACTAATTCTTAGTCTGAACAGATAAGGACAGGTAAGTCCCTTTCCATAAGCTACACACTTAGTTACTAGTGGGGGGTACCCTGGAGACCAATTCTTTTGCTGAAAAGATAAGGACAGGTAAGTCCCTTTCCATAAGCTACACACTTAGTTACTAATGGAGGGTACCCTAGAACCCTGATATTTGTCAAATGCTCTTTCTACTGTAATGTATGCTAGAATTCTTCTCTCAGAGACCAAGATATTTTGAGCTTTGATCACACCAAGGGAGGCCAGGAGCCAGGCCTCAGGATGTCCAGCTGAGTGCTTCTTCCTCTGTGTAGGGGGGTCTGCCAGCCACTGTGAAAATGGTGACTTTTAGAGAAATTATAATCATCCCACTTAAAATAATGTAGCAATGGCAGTGATGAAAGGAAAGGTATATCCTCCTCAAATACTTCACATTTTCTCCAAAATAACATCATTCTGATTATGTTTAGATAGCTACCCTTTCTCAGCATCTCTGTTGAGCTATCTTGAGCCTCCAGTACACTCCTTCATCAATGAAGTCATAAAGAGAATTCATAGATGACTACAGCCGTTCTCACTCAAATCAGCCAACCAAGGCTGAGGAGATGAAGGTTTTGTGTGTGTGTGTAACATTCAGAGGCATCCATTTAAAAATTAGATTGCAAGTAGTTGAGATGATGATGGAAATCAATCACTCTCAGTCTGAGATGTTTTTCACATGGGCCGTGCTAGGGAATGACAAGGGCCAAGTCCAATTTTCAAATACTAGTGAAGGCCATAAATATTACAGGGCCATTGCCGAGCAGCCAAGAACAGTGCCTGGTAGATGGTGCTATAAATGTTGAATTAAGTACTGTAAGTGATGGCTTGAATGAATTAAGGCGAAGGGAAAAGAAGAGATATTAAAACAGAGGGAAAGGTGCACAGAAAGGGAATGTAAAATGACCAACTCAAACCTTGCTCACTTCACAGTCTACTCAGGGCCGGGCTGGGTCACAGAGGCTGCGGGAAGACCTACTCCAACGTGTCCTTGCCAAAATGTCTCAATAGACCTGTTTATCTGTTCAATAGTGTCTAGATGAGAACAATCAGGAGCACATAGCTTCATTAATAAAATAAATATACTGACACCCCTTAGCTTTGTGCTGGAAGCAGCCAAATGAAAAACTTCTGCTTTGGAAAGATAGAGTGAAGTCTTGCTTGCTCTGTCTAGACTCAGCATGGTGCAGTTTTATGCCCGGATTCAGCTGTTTCTGTGTTCATCACTGGAGTCAGAGTCCTGCATGTTAGCTATATCATGATTATGCTGTTTTCTCTAGTTGAGAGCCCTGCATTGCTCCTAAGACAATAGGCTATGACTGTTGCTAAAATCCCTCATTTGAAGTAGGTGTGGGAGAGTGTTCTTTCACCTCCGAATAGTTGTGTGCTGGATGAACAGAACAATCAAATGGCCAAGTATTTGACTTTTCAAATAATCACTGGAGTTTTATGTGATGTGATGTCAGTGGTTCCTTAGTTCAGCTATTACAACAAGTCTAATGTCACAAAAGCCTGTGACAAACCCAAGTATTCAAATGACTGCTTATTTGTTCTCTCTCCCCCCCCTTTTTTTTTGTAATTGCTCCTTTGTAGAAAAAGACAAATGACAAAAGCATAAACTGAAGTCAGAATCTGTTCCTAAAAATGGCTTTTGGTAGAGTGTGCTGGAGGATGAATTCATTTGTAGCCTAATTACCTTTTCCTTCAACATTCCCCGTGCAGGACAATGTAAGACCTTTGATAACAACAAAAAGTTCAAATCTGTCCCAGAAAGTGCATCCATTTATAAGGCAAGAAAGTAGCCTAAGCCATTTGCAAAAGTCTTTCAATAACAAGGGATAAATAACATGGCTTGACATACTTTGATGTTTAACTTAGTGCTAACCAGCTGCGGTGCAGGGCTGTTCAAAGATCTCTTTAAATAAATTAATCAGGCAGCCTTGTGTGTATTTGAAAGGACATCAGCTTTAGAGTCAGACAGACCTGGAATTGAATCCTGGCTCTACCACTCATTAACTTTGTACCTACCTCATTGGGACTTTGTGAGGATTACATATCAGAATCCAAGTAAGGCTTTCATAGTGGCTGGCACATGGCAAGTGCTCAGTAAATGTCAACTAATGATTATGTTTGTTTCAGCTGCCAATGTATTGCAGCTGGGGACAGTGTGACCTGGCCAGTATGATTGCAGCCAGTGTGATACTGATGAGCTCTGGTTGGCTCAGCTTGCCTAGTTATCTGCTTTGCCAGCTTCTGAAATGGGGAAGCAAGAGCCCCAGCACCACTAGCACTACATAAATAATGCCCACAGATTGGATGTGACAAAAAGTGAGTGGCAGATCCAGAAAGAAAGAGTCCAGCCATGGAAACATTTCCTACCAAGTTCACATGCAACTCTGTTATGATTAGGATATAATCAACTCGCTGACATAATAAATCCCCCCAGCTCACCAATATGTGAGTGTCCATACTGGTCATGGTTCTGTAGCTTTGTCAAGAGTAGGCCAGGTACGATGGCTCACAACTGTAACCCTAGCGCTCTGGGAGGCCAAGGCAGGTAAACTTCTTGAGCTCAATTCAAAACCAGCCTGAGCAAGAATGATACCCTGTCTCTACCTTAAATAGAAAAGTTAGCCAGGTGTTGTGGTGGGCAGGTGTAGTCCCAGCTACTTTGGAGGCTAAAGCATGAAGATTGTTTGAACCTAGGAGTTTGAGGTTCCTGTGAGTTGTGATGATGCCATGGCACTCTACCCAGGGTGACGTCATTTTTCTCTCCTCTTGCCATCCATACAAAATCTTGCAGGCAGAGCGTTGCACCTTTCTAGAACAGGGGTTCCCAATGACTTTTTTGTCTATACATGGTTGAGGATTTTCACTGCATTGCTTTGGCAGATCTCAGAGTTATGTGTGGGTAGAGTCCAAGGCAGAAGCAGGGGTGGGGAGAAGAACGATGATACCAACTGAAACTGCGGACAACCAGTCACCCACTAGGAGTAGTTGGTAGAGTCCAAGGCATATGGGGGGAGGGAAAGAAGGGTGATCCAAGCACCCATTAGGAGTAGTTGGTAGAGTCCAAGGGGTAAGAAGGGTGATGCCAACTGAGACTAAACCAATCATCCATTAGGAGCAGTTGGTAGAGTCCAAGGCAGAAGCAGGGGTGGGGGGAAGAAGGGTGATACCAACTACACATTACAAGTCCTTGGTAGAGCCCAAGGCTGAAAGGGGGGGCGGGATGAAATTTAAAAGAAAAAAGAGTTATGTGTGATTCCCAAGTGCTATCTGGAATTCCACTCCTCTATCTCCCATTCAGGAAAGGTTAGGAATGCAAGAAATAATGATGTTAGGATTCTTCTATTTTCTCCAAGTAATAAAAAGAAATCTCTCTTTCTCCCCCTATTCTCTCTCTCTCTATCCCTCCTCCTTCCCTCCTTCATTTCCTATTTTGTATATCCATTAATTTATCAATTCTTTCATCTGTTCTTTCACCCCAATAATTTTGGCTCTCATCTGAGCTCTTTCTGTACTACCTTGACACTGATGTTGAAAATCAGTTAACCATATGTATTTGGGTCTATTTTTGGACTCTCAATGCCATTCCATTGATAGGTATGATTATTTATGCAAATGTAACACTGTCTTAATTACTGTAGCTTTATAATAAGTATTGAAATTTGGTGGTGTAAGCCATCCAACGTCATTCTTCCTTTTCAAAGTTGTTTTGAGTCTTGTAGGTCTTTTCCATTTCCACATGAATTTTAGAATCAGCCTATACATTTCTACAAGACGAGGAAAAAGCCTGCTGTGATTTTGGCAGGGATTGATTGTGCTGAATCTATATATCAAATTTGGGAAGAACTGACATCCTAACAATATTGAGTCACCGCAAACTTGGTTTATCTCCCCATTTATTTAGGTCTTCTTTAAAAAACATTGATGAGGACAATTAGTTTTCAGGGTATATACCTCTCTTATCTGTTTTTGGATATGAAAATGATGCTATTTACTATAGCATCAAACTATACTAGTCTGATACTAGGTATAATATCATACATTTGATGCTATAGTAAGTAGTATTATTTTACTTGAATTTCTGATCATTTATTTTTAATATATGTAAGTATAATTGATTCTTATATATTAATTTTGTAGTCTACAAAGTTATTAAGCTCAGTAATTAGTTCTAGGTGTGATTTTTTTTTTTGGTAGATTCCATTGGACGTCCATAGATATTCTTCATAGAAGTTCTATCATCTGTGAACAAAGACAGTTTTATTCTTTCATTCCAATATGGATGTCTTCTTTTGTCTTGTCTTGTTGCACTGGCTAGAACCTTTAGTACAATGTTGAATAGCTCTGAGTTTGTTTGCGTGTAAATAATTTCCACCCACTTTACTTTGTAAAAAAAAAAACCACATTTTTTTCCTAATTGTTGGGGATTCATTGAGGGTACACAGACTTGAAAAATGAAAGTGTCCCCTGAAGATGCTATTTGGGGAGCAAATAGTTGATCACTGCCTTTATCACGTGGCCAAAACTAGAGTCCCAAAGCAGTGCACAAATTTCATCAGTGGAAAGGAAATCCTAGTCATAGGGAGAAGGAGGAGTACAAAAAGTGGAAAAAAAAAAAAAGGAAAAAGAAACTCTGTAATTCATAGAATCACATACGCTCCTCTCATTATCCTCATTCTCTCGTTCATATTTTCTCCCTGTCCCATCCTCTCTCCCTCTCTCTCTCTTTTTCTCCCCTCTCTACGACACAAACACAAGCTTCTTAAAACAGAGAGTATAGTAGTAAAGTATAATGTTAAGACAGCAAACATGGGAGCCCAATTATAGCTTTAAAATCCTGGCATTGCCCTGCATCAGCTTCCTCACTTACAACATGGATACTAATCGTGCCTGTGTCACAAGGCTTTCTCGGGGATCAAATTCTTCATTCAGGTAAAAATTTCCTTGAGTACATGTTAGGTACCGGGTACTATTCTAGGTTCTAGGGATATAAAAGAGAACAAAATAGACAAAATTCCTTGCCCTTATGTTCCTTCTAGTGGAGGGATGTAGTCATTAAACAAATAAGTAAAATACATAGTATTTTAAAAGAGAATATGTGATAATGGGGGGTGGGAGGGATAAGGAAAGATGGGAGCAGAAAATTTGTAAGTGTAAATAATGTACTTGGGGAAACCCTCATTAAAAGGTAACATTTGAGCAAAAGTCTTATTTCATTGAGTTAACACATGTAAAGACGTTGAAATAATTCATCACATATAACAAGTGTGTAATACTTTTGTTAACTAGAACTTTTTGAGTGTTTTTATTCACTGTTCATGGTACTTTACATATTATCTTGTTTAATTATTACAAGAGGCCTATAGAGTGTTATTAGTCCTTTCAACTGAGGAGGAACCTGAGATGACATTGACCTGTCCAAGGTCACATAGTTAATATGTGATTGGGCCAGTACTTAGACCATATATGGGATTGCCTCATGAGGCTAAGTTTGTCCACCCTTTCTGGAGATAACCTTTGTGCTAAGGGACTATACTGGACTTAGATTCACAAAGATTAGAGAGTGGTCCTGCTGGAAGCTTTATTTGGAATAAGATGGTATAGTTAGAAGGTTCTGCAAGGGCTGTGGGGAGTCACAAAATCTCACCATCCCCTTAGTAATTCAACTTGAGAGTAAAGGTGATATTGCCTGGCATTCCACCACCAGCACCTGGTTCAGACACTTTTATTACTTTGTGTGTTGTGTGCAAGCAACCTATGAATGGAGGTATAGGAAGGACAGAAATAAAATGACGTTATTGGTCAGTGGCAATTACTTAATCACAAAAGATGCGTTGGGTTTTCAGGATGGTCGCTTGCTAAAGTTTAAACAGAAAAGAAAAATGAAGCAGGATTCAGCTCATTGATGAGTGAACTATAAATTTTGCCTGGAAAAGGCTGGCAAGGCTATAAAATTCAGGCCACCATCTGTTAGTGCTTGCTTGAAGTAGCATTCGTACGGGATAATTAAGATGTCACATGTACTTGTAGCACAAATCATCAGTGCACGGTGCCTAGCATCCCTGGAAAGATTGGGGGTGGTGAAGACTGTCCAAGAAGAACATCATATTGCTTAAAGGGTGTATTGATATTATATCCCGGGAGCCAGTGTTTTGGGTCCCTTGAGTGGGGTAGAGGACATGAGGACATCTGAGAAAACTTGTTGCTTGAATTGACTGGCTCATGTAATCAAAATAATCAACTGCGTAGCCCTGTGCAGTCTGACCTGCCTAATATATGTTTGGACATCAGTGTCTGAAAAGCTCAGAATGACCTGTGACAATGAGGGAGAAGACAGGCAAGTCTGGCTAAGTCCCAAATTCCTAATAATAAACAATAAAAAAAAATCATTGCATGGTATTTTATAGTTTGCAAAGAACTTTCTCATCAGTTATTTCATTTAATTTTACTGACAATCCTATGAGAAAGGAATGATATATGCATCTTATGATGAGAAAACTAAGGTTGAGGGAAATGGCACATTTTGCCCAAAGCCACCCAGATAGTAAGTAGCAGAGCCATGACTGAAACCAGGGCTCATTTAACTCTAAATCCTAAGTGATTTTCCCTACTCTGTAGAGCTCAAGCCCAAGCATTCTGATAATAGAATCAAATAACTGTAGGTATCCCTCCCCCTCCAGCGCCAAGCTTTACACCTTTACATGCAGGTAGAGAACTTACAGAATTTATTGCCAACAAAGACGTCAAAGATTGACAAATAGAAGGGGGCCAGGAATTTTTAAATAATAAGAAGTAGCATGTATTGAGTGCTTCCTGTGCACCAAGCCAGGTTCAAAGTGCTTCGAATGCCTGCATTATCCCATTTAGTCCTGAAAACTACTCATGACATTCGTTGCTGTGGTCACATAGCCCGTAGCAAATTCTGAAGGTTCTTTCTGGGATGGATGTCCAGGCACCCCCAGCAGACACAGCATGGCTGGGCTGTGGAGCTGAGCCAGGGCTGTGATTCTCCCAGCTTTGGACTCTAAAGAGCTTTGCTTTTTTTGGCATCAAAGACCATAACTGATGGAATTAGGAATGCTGAGCTCGCCTCCAGGTGGCCCCTCAAGAGTGTGCTTCTTTCTCACCGTGATTGGGGAGGAGATTTGTGCTCCACAGGTTTGAATGTGATGCTCTCTGCCCGGCAACTGCATGTTTACCTTCATTGCCTGATTTTGTGCCTATGGACCATTCAAGGGTGATCAAGCTCTTTTGTGCCTTCACAGTAGGCCCCTGGCACCTGCCACTGCCCACCCACATTATGGTTAGGACTGCTCCCTCTTCTTCTGCGAAATGCAGATAATCATTCTTGTCACTCTTCCTGGCATCACTAGGAGGGTGTGAAAACAAGCAATATGATGTCTCGAAAGACCTTGCCAAAAATAGCTAGGCACAAGTCCACTCTGCCTAGTGGTTCTTAGGAACGCTGGGGACCAAGTGCTTCCCCACATAAGTAACGTTGACAGGTTCATATCCTTTTCCCTGAGAATGTCTTCTTGCCACCCTAATGGCGGGTTTGCAGTAGCGGTCCCCTTTTTCACACAGATCATCATGTTCTTTCCCAATTGCATGCCCAGTGCCTCGCCAGCTCATTTCTCACCTGCTCTGCTTTGACAGCCATATTTCAGGGACTAATTAGACATACTCAGCTTTGTCCTTGAAAGCACATCAAGTCCGCAGGCTGTGGGTTTCTTTACCTGATTACCTGGGTCTCTACCCCCACTTGGTGGCAAGGAAACAAATGCATAATGTTGTGGATGGCTGTTTATTTTTGCTGCCTTCTTGTCATAGCGGAGGCAGTGTTGCCATTCATTACTAAATGCCTACCATGGGCAAGGCATTTTGTGCTAAGTAATAGGAATACCAAGATAAGAGCTATTCTCCCTGGCCTACAAATGCCTCCTGGTAGGGAATCTCTTCCTGCCAGTCACCAGTCTCCACTTCAATTTTGGCTGCTAGCAGATGACAAAGGACTAAAAAAGGTGTTCAGAGGCAAGCTGCGCTCATGGAGCCACTGCAGTGCACTTACTACATCCTTCCTTTGTGTAGACAAGTGGTTTTCAATCTGTGATATGTGCAGCCCTTCGGTTCTCAGAAGCAGGATCCCAGAGCCTACCATAAGTGGGAGTGATGGGGTAGTCTGAAGTGGTAAGATAGGACTGTAGGCCCCCACTCCACCTCTATCATTTTAATATATTTTTTAGATATTTAAGTCTGCCTAGATTTAATTTAATTTAATTAGCTTATATTTTTTGAGACATAGTCTCACTTTGTTGCCCTGGGTAGAGTGCTGTGGCATCATAGCTCACAGCAACCTCAAACTCTAATGCTCAAGTGATCCTCTTGCCTCAGCCTCCTGAGTAGCTGGGACTACAGGGTCCTGCCACAATGACCAGCTGTTTTTAAAGACAGGGTCTTGCTCTTGCTCAGGTTGGTCTCCAACTCCTTAGCTCAAGCCACCTGCTCACCTTGGCCTCCCAGACTGCTAAAGATTACAGGTGGGAGTCACTGCGCCCAGCCTAGATTTAATTTAAAAAAACCCTACTGCTCAGGATGAGTTGATAATTACTGGTGTAGATGCAGCCTGAGAATACTCAGGGAGCAGAATTTCGGATAGCAGCTTTCATCCCCCATGCCTCAGCTCCCTGGCTGCAGGCAAAATAGTTCTGGCTATTGGACATCCTTGCAGTCCCCTTGCTCACTTCTGCAAGATCTTTTAAAAAAGAAAAAGAAAACAAAAGAAATACTTCCCTTGTAGTGGCCTAATGGCCTAATTGCCCTGAACAGATGAAAGGGACCAGACTGACAGGTGATTGTTCCCTTAGATTACAGCCTATGCCCAGGCTGAACCTGAAACTCTTGGAGGGAAAAAAAAACCTGCCACAGATTTTGAGTAATGCTCCCAACTGGCTTCTGCTCTCAAGACTAGATGAACACACACTATTTCCACTCCATTTCCTTAAACTGGCCTCTGTGCTAGGCTGTAATGAAACCTGTAGGGGAAGAAAAGACCATTAGCTTGGGGAGAGGATTATTTTAGTTGCTTAAGTCAATGCTCTCCCGGAAAATAGTCAGGAGGGCGTTTAGGCCAAAGTCTGCCTTGTTAATTCAAATGCCGTTAGAAGGTCCAGGGGTGTGTCTCATATGTAGTCATTGTGGCTATTTTATATAATCCTATATATCATTTTGTTTATAAATTCAAAAGTTTCTCTCTCCCTAGGGGTTTATATTGTGCTCACTGACTAATTCAGTCTTATCACCAACAATATAGCGCCTTTTTCAGGCACAGCCCTGCCCTTGGTTATACTGGTCTCGTCGTCTACCAAATGCCCTTCGTTCCCTATCACACACCTAGCTGGAAAGACCTACATTCTTCAGCTACTCCTGTACAAATCCTAGTTTATTGGAAAGAGCTCAGTCTTTCAAATTAGATGAACACAGTCTTCTGTCCCAGCTCTAACACCTTAGACAAGTTATTTAAACTCTTCGAGCCTCAGTTTCCTCACTTATAAAACGTGGATGGTAATGGACCTCCCGCTCTACTAGAGATTCTTTGAATATTCAGTCAGAAAACTTACACCAATCTTCTGATACATATTGGTGTTCAGTAAATGGAATCACTGTTATTACTCATAATTCAAAACAATTACTGTGCTGCTTCCTCTATCGTGTCTCTCTTGATGCAGCCTGAGAGTGTCTCTCCCTCCTCTGAACAATATCCATTTAGCATTTAACCAGGCACTAAGATGTGCCATTCATTTGTTTATAAATTCAATCAGCAAATATTTATTGTACATTAGGACATGGTAAGATGCTGGGGTGGGAGGATGTAGAGACGTAGAAGTGAGAGAAGGAGGGGAGGAGGTGGAGATGGCAGGGTTGGACAGACACAAATTCAGTCACTGCTCTTAAGCAACTAAGTTTCTAATAAAAATGGTACTCTTATACCCAAATAACTAGAATAAAAGGGACAAAGTGGCTTGATTTGCAAGGAAGGTGCAGCCAGAGACGCTGCTAGAGGACTTTGGATGCTGGAGAATGAAAGACGAAGGCCTGGAAATAACAGGCCTCTTCTTGATTGTTAACTTTCCTTCTGTTTGCTTATCTCTCCAGCAAAGTTACAGCTAATGGCTCCTTGAGGAAGGGTGGGCGTACTGCTTTCATCTTCCCCGGAGCCTACCGGAGTACAAAATGGGCCCTTAGTATATGTAGTATGTGCTGATGTGAGACACATCTGCAGAGAGTCTGTGGGAAACGGAATGAAGTGTCTTGAGCACACCCTGGAAAAGACCACCTCGTCTCTTGTTTCATCTTAGAGAAAGGGCAGAAAGTGACCACACCACAACTCAATGTGTGCAAAGATTAAAGTGACTTAGCCCCATTCAAAAATAAATAGATGAATGAATAAGTAAATAAATAATTTTTTTTTTCATTTTGAACTTTAAAGGTCCTCAAGCTTATTTTAAACAAAGAGCATTTTGCTGAGGGTTTTGGTAATAGATCGAGTGTAGTACTCTTGCCTTCCCCTGAGCCCCATGATATATATAATAGGCAGGGGCTAGGAGCATCACTGGGGTGTTGTTGGCCGACAGACGCCTCTGTTGGAACCTACCTCTTATCTTCGCCTTTCGAAACTTAGTGCTTAGTGTCTGAGAAATCGTGCCTGAGAGCGCTTTTTAAACCACTTTATTGAGATATGATTGACATATGAAAACCTTCATATATGTCATGTATACATCTCAATGAGTTCGGGGAGAAGTGTATATATATATATATATGAAATCATCACTACCATCAAGGCCATAAACATACTTGTCTTACCACACTAAAAGTTTCCTGCCACCTCTTAATTATTGTTTTGTTTTGAGTTTTGGTAATACTATTTAGCATAAGATCTACCTTATTAGCAAGGTTTACATATAAAATACAGGATTGTTAGCTATAGGTGCTATGCTGTACAGTAGATCTCAAGAACTCATTTATTTTGCATAACCGAAAGTTTATACCCTTTAGCCGTCATCTCCCCATTTCCCTCTTCCCCAGCCCATGGTAACCTCTATTCTACTCTTTGCCTCTATGATTTTGTGAACTAAAAATAAAATCCCAAGCCCTCTGCTAACTGAATGGACCCTTCTTGGGCAAGGGGAACCTAGAAATACCTTAAAACTGAATCCCCACCATGACAGGATGGAAGAGATGTAAAGCACAATTATAAATGCATAATTTCCCTTCATAAATATTCATGACTCCACCCATAACTTGTTGAATATGTATATTTGACCACTTGGCTTACAGTAGGATCTTGTTCCTTTTGTCTGTCCTTTGAAGCACATATTCCTGGCTCTGGCTGGGGCTCTGCTTTCTGGCCTGTTGGCATGGCTGCCCAACAGGATGCTACCCTTTATGAGAAATAAAGCTCTCCTTTTTCCAAAGGATAAACCATGATTTTTTTTAGTTAACAAGTTTGACCTAACTGTGCTTTTGATGGATGTTAGACCCATCTTCCCTGGCCTGGCTTCAGCCATAGAAGACCGCTGCAGTGCCTGTTGGAAGTTGGATTCTCCACCCCTTCTCAGCACACAATTCCCCTTATCCTATTAGTCTTCCTCCCTCCATCCTCAGTAGCCTTTCTTTAATGGCGTCTCTTTGCTAGTGTGCTATCCTTCTAAGGCAGATTGTAATGACTTGAAATTTGTCTTGAGACTGGGCTAGACGCAAATAGCAGTGGGTGACATAAAACCCTCCAAGTCAATACTCTGGACTTTCTATCCTAGACTTGACCTTAATTAACTCTGCTACTTCGAGAAAGTCACCTAGCCTCTCTGAATCTCTGTTTTCTCTCCTGTTAAATGAAGGGGCTGACTTTGCTGACTTAAGTACAAAAAAATAGCTAGACAAGCCCCCATTACCACTATCCCCACAAATAATGGAGCTAGAAACACAAGATCCTTTCCAGGTGATTTAATACTGCTGCATTTTGAAAGTGGTGAGCTGGGAAGATGAGTTTTAAGAGGGGGAAAAAGTAACTCACATTTCCCAAGATAGTGTTTATAATGGTCTATTAAGAACACACTGAAAAGAAATGGCCTAATTCTGTAGTCTTCTACCTAGCACAACAGGCCGGTACAGCCAAAGCGTTTTTTTGAATAGGGCTATAAGCAAATCCCTTTTGGTGAAACCTAGAGCTGCTTAGCAGAAAGCCAAAAAGTGGAGTTTTCCCCTAATACTTTTAAAACTGGTCACTTCACCATTGCCAAACTTCATTACCAATCTAAATTGCTAAAGCTTTGAGATTAATGATCCTCGTCTTAAAGAGAAAGCAGTGACCGCTAAAAGAAAGAAAATCACAGCACATGATATTTACTATGCTGTGTTCTTTGAGAATTAATGCCAATAATGGTGTTGCAATATCTTTCAAAATAAAGGATGGAGTGTTCTAATTGTCTAGTAAAAAAAATTCCAAGTCTGACTCCCCAGAGAATTTCAATCCCCCCTGAGTTTAAGTCATTAGCACCACAAATCTCTGATAATTCTGGCGTATTGCCAGTGACTTAATCAAGATGGTACCTCTGAGTGGCCTGTTTTAATTTGATCGCACTGATTAAATTTCTGTAAGCTAATATATGTTGCATTTCCAATTCAATTAAATGAGAATCTCCTGCCATTACTAGATATTACCAAAAAGCCCTGATGGGTGAATACTAGAGTTGGGATTTTCAATTGCTACTGACTTCCTGGTTATATAATTTTTGTATTAAATGAAATCGATGAAAGCTCAAATTAAATGCAGCAAACTTTATGGAGTAAATATGTTTCCCCCATACTTTCGGTATATTTTTATGTTGAGGTGTGGAGTGTATTAGTTGGAACTCATTGATTACCGTTAGTGATACATTTTATAGGGCTCTCTCACCCCCCCCATATACCAATTCCTAGAACAGTATATCCTTTATCCTTTTCCAAGGCACTGTAAATGTGGGTGATGAATAGGCGCTCTCCCTATTATATATGTATTATAGTTGTGCCTCTTTCGGCTGTAGATAAGAGCCATCTTATGTAAATGCAATTGCTTTGTAAATGTAAATGCCTATTGGGTCATCGATCATTCCAGAGATAGAAGGAATAGAACAATAGGGGGAGGTGTGAGAGAAACTATCTAGGGACTGAAATGAAGAAAATTGCTAAGTGGGTAACAGATTGAATCGATGGAGCTGTTGAGAACTTTGTGGAGGGGGCTGGGATGAAAAGAATAGCAGAGAAGCTACTAGACGAGGTGCATTGACGCTGTCTGCTGGCTTGTGCCTGCAGAGCCCTCCAAAGGCCTTGCTTTCTCAGGGTCCTGAGGACTGACTACTAAAGAAGAAATAGGTCTGGTCAGGGGAGGTTTGAAGTGGGAGGCATTGAAAAGGAAAGCCCAACTTCATTGTTAAGTGAGACCAGGCTATAGGTGCCTGTCTCTTGTCTGTGCATAGTAAGTTTGGAATCTGCCAAATCCTTCCCACTCTCAACAACCCACACAAGTTGTGAGAGTCTTATCTGAAAACAGTCCCTTGGGGGTGCCAGTCATGCGCCTCCCCCTGGAGGAAGCGGGTACTGAATAGACTTAACTGTTGCTAATTTCCACGCCCTGGCAGTTCCCTCAATTTCTTGGGTGGTGTCAGGGGGCATGAACGCAGGAACCATCTGGGTGAGAGTGCCCCTGGAATTTTCTCACAATATGCTAGGTCCTTTTTGTGGCATCTGGCTTTCAAAACCAGCTACACGCCAAATGTGTGACTCACAGCGTGATAAAGCCCTCAAAATCAATTTGTAAGACATCTTGAGGATAAACAAGACGGAAGGGCTTTCTATTTTTGCCCCACATTTTTTATATTCTGCCTCCCTCCACAGAGGATTTGAGGTGACTTCCAAAGCCTTTCTTACTCATACCTAGGAGTATTTAAGAACTATTTCTGAAAGTTGATTCCCTGTGTACCATATAAATAAAGAAGAATGATTGTAGAGAAACACAAACGCATCAGGGCTCTTTGACTTAGTACAATCCATCAGCTCTAGGGGAGTGGTTATGTGACAGAAGTATTTCGGGCACTCGCTCCATTCTTCCTCTGGTTTTCTTTTTCACTCCTCCCAGCACCCGCACTCTCCAAGCCCTACTGCCTTTCCTGCAAACCCAAACTGCCCTGTCTCGTAGCCTATGCTTGCAAGTACCTTTATTTACTTTCTAATAAATGTGCTAATAAATATGAATTGGTGACTACTGGAGGCTTAATATGTCGGTTACCGTAACACTCAAAGGATTTCCTGCAATGATAGGAGAGATAATTGGAGCCAGAAATCATGCTGTTAAGAGTTGATCTCCACCCCACTGCTGGAGAGTGTACGGCATAGTCACAGGAAGCAAAAATAGTGTGTGTCCAAATTAAGGGCAAGGAGATCGGGCCTGACTCTAAGTGCACTTGGGATTCTGAGAAGGAAAAGAGCAAGGCCATCTAGTTGGAGCCCAGTGCAAGAGCCTTCTGGTGGTTCCCAACCTGCAGTCAAGGAAGAGTCCATGTGGACAGGAGTGGGGTCACCAGAAACAAGGAGGGGGAAGCTCTCTGTCTGTCTTCCCCTCCATCTCCCTCATTTCTCCATGTCCTCCATACCTTACCTCATGCTATGCACATCTCCTCTTTTCAGTTGACTCTCTCCTCCCTCCCCATGCTTTTGTTGTTCTCCATGCCTCTTCTTTTTCCTTGTCCACATTCCCTAACTTCTCTTTCTTCCTTTCCATCTTCTCTACCTCTCCAACCTCTATGTCCTCTCATCCTCTTATTCTGATGAGTCCTCTTCGCTCCCCTTTCTTTAAATTGCCCTCAACCAGTTGCCAAGTCAGCTGAAAGAAGGCCCAGAGGAGAGCAGTGGTACTCAGAAACCCTGAATATGGGAAGCCCCAAAGCTTAAGCCTGGTAGCAGCAAGGGGATCCTCAACTTGAGAAACCACTTTTCCTCTGACTCCCCTGCTGGAGGGTCCCGTTGCCCCTGGGTAGGCATGGTCTTTGGCCCCCATCTCTCCTCCTCCCAACACCCTTTGGCTTTAGTCCTGTCCCTCTAGCATCTGTTCAATCCCTGGTAGAAATGAACAAAGCTAAGTTGTTAGTTGCAAGAAGCGTTAATGTGGGGCAGGAAGATTAAAAAAAAAAAAAAAGCCTTTCTACCACAGGCATGGGACACTTGCAAAAGAATCCAGGCAGGACCTCTGACAAGAGAGGGTGTGAGCTCTGCAGCCACCCTGTTGGGGATTTGCATCCCAGCTCTCTTTGTCTTACTAGCTAGCTGTGTGACTTTGGGGAGAGTTGCTCAATCTGTCTGTGCATCAATTTCTTCATCCATAAAATGAGGATGATACTATAATAGCAGCACCTGTCTCATAGGGTGGTAGTAATCATTAAGTGAATTAATACATGCTTATCACTTAGAATTGTATCTCACGCATAGTAAAAGGTCAGGGAGCATTTGGATAATTGTTTGAATATGAGTGTGTGTAGGGCTTCTCTGAGGCCTTTAATGACTGTTTGATTCATGAGTCAGACTTACATGTTTTGTGCAGAATGCATTTCTCAGTCCCTAAAGAAGCTGCCAAGGGCTGGGTAGGAATTGCTCTAAGCCATTTCCATTTCCAAGGTTGAAAATAGTGGCACCTGTCCTTTGCCTTGGAACCACAGTTTTCGTATGGGCCCCAATTCATGAGGACAAAGTCAAACTGTTCCTAACCTGGCCAAACTTGACCCTGAACTGACTACAACCTCAATATGGCCATGGATAGCCAGGCGTTATGGTGGGTGCCGATAGTCCCGGCTACTCAGGAGGCTGAGGCAAGAGAATCGCTGGAGCCCAAGAGTTGGAGGTTGCTGTGAGCTGTGACACCATGGCACCCTACCGAGGGCGACAA